>NC_064846.1:46371198-46673365 GCF_024166365.1 Elephas maximus indicus
ATTTCCCTGGGGGTGGGAACCTAGCACCAGCAGTCCTTAAAGTTCCCCAGGTGATTCCAATGTGCAACCAAGGACAAGAAACCACTGGCCTAGGATGTGTGGTTCACATACTATACTACATACTGTTTTTAACATCCATATATCTCTTATCTATACCCTGGTTTATACCCATCATGGCCTTTCAATGATCCAATGTTTGCTACAGTTTCACAGGTGCTAACACTCAACGTTCTTTCAATTAGGACAAAGGTTTGGAAAATCACACTTGAAAAAGGGCTCCACAGGGTCCAGTGGGGACTTCCACTGGATGTTCACAAACACCAGATTTCATCAAAACCATTTGACAAGAATAGTCATGTTATGTGCGAATACAAAGGTAATACAGAGGCAGTCTCTTAGTGCTGAGAAACAAAACAAATCAAATATTTCTTTCACAGAAATTGACTGCGCCTCCACATTTAGAATCAGGTCATTATAATCATAGGTTTAAAATATTTATCTTTCAATTAACAAAAAAGTTGGGCAGATCAGCAGAACACCAATATTGGATTTGCATATCCATTGGGAAAGTTCAATATTAACCCCAGTCACTTTGGCAAACAGAAGGAATAAGATACTTTATTATTGAAGGCTATACTGAAAATATCCTTGAGTCACAGAACAACCTATCAAAGGCCAATTATGTTGAGTTCAAAAACTTCAGGCACTGGGAGACAGTAAGACGCTGTGTCCTCTCTGTCTCTGGAATGGTACCAACCTCGTAACATCAGCAAAGTTAATAACTCTCTGACCTTTAAGAGGCATTGTATGAGCAAATTAAGTCAATTAGTACAGGACAATTTTACATTTTGAAAAATCCCTTCCAAGCTACTGGAACGAATAGAAGAATTCAGCAAAGTGGCAGGGTACAAGATCAAAATACAAAAATCAGTTGGACTCCTCTACAACAACAAAAAGAACTCTGAAAAGGAAATCTGGAAAACAGTACCATTTACAATAGGCCTTAAAAAGATAAAATATTCAGGAATAAATCTAACTAGAGACGTAAAAGATTTATGCAAAGAAAACTACACAACGATACTGCAAGAAACCAAAAGAGACCTACATGAATGGACAGGAAAACTTAACATTGTGAAAATGTCAACACCATTAAAGTGATCTACAAATACAATGCAATCCAAATTCCAACATCATTCTTTAATGGGATGGAAAAAAATTAATCAACTTTACATGAAAGGGAAGGAGGTCCCTGATAAGCAAAGCATTACTGAAGAAGAAGAACAAAGTAGAAGGCCTTGCACTCCCTAATCTCAGAATCCACTATACAGCCACAGTAGTCAAAACAGCCTGGTACTGGTACAATAACAGACAAACAGACCAATGGAACAGAACTGAGAACCTAGAAGTAAATCTGTCCATGCGTGGACAACAGATCTTTGACAAAGGGTCAAAGTAAATTAAATGGGGAAGAGAAAGTTTCTTTAATAAATGGTGCTGGCAAAACTGGAAATCCATTTGCAGAAAAATGAAACAAGATCCATACCTCATACCACACACAAAAACTAACTCAAAATGGATCAAAGACCTAAATGTGAAACATAAAACTATAAAGATCACAGAAGAAAGAAGAGAGACAATGCTAGGGAACCTAACATAAGGCATAAATAGAATATCAAATATAACTAAAAAAGTACAAATATCAAAAGATAAACTAGATAACTAGGATCTCCTAAAAATGAAACACTAACGCTCATCAAAAGATTTCACCAAAGGAATAAAAAGAGAACCCACAGAGTGGGGAAAAATTTTGGCTATACATATCCCACAAGGTTCTAATCTCTAAAATTTATAGAAAACTTCAGCACCTCAACAACAAAAAGACAAACAACCCAATTAAAAAATGGGCACAGGACATGAACAGACACTTCACCAAAGGAGACATTCAGGTGGCTAAAAAAGACATGAAGAGATGCTTATATGATCATTAGCCATTAAAAAAAAAAAATTGTTTTATTAGAGAGATGTAAATCAAACTGCAATGAGATACCATCTCACCCCAGCAATAATGGCACTGATTAAAAAAACAGAAAACAACAAATGCTGGCGAGGTTGTCAGATTAGAACTCTTAAACACTGATGGCGGGAATGTAAAATGGTACAACCACTATGGAAAATAGTATGGCATTTCCTTTAAAAGCTAGAAATAGAAATACTACATGATCCAGCAATCCCACTATGTATATATCCTAGGGAAATAAGAGCTGTGACAAGAGTAGACATATGCACACCCATGTTTACTGCAGCATCATTCACAAGAGCAAAAAGATGGAAACAGCCTAAGTGCCCATCAATGGATGAATGGATAAACAAACTGTGGTACATAAACACAATGGAATACTATGCAGTGATAAAGAATAATGGTGAATCTGTGAAACATCTCACAACATGGATGAATCTGGAGGACATTATGCTGAGTGAAATAAGTCAATCACAAAATGACAAATATTGTATGATACCACTATTATAAATAGTCAAGAAAAAGGTTTACACACAGAAAGATACATTTTTTGATGGTCACCAGAGATGGAAGGGGGAAGGAGGGAAAATCACGAACTAGAGAGTAGACATGTCTTAAATTTGGTGAAGGGAAAGGCAGTATGCAATATGGGGGAAGTCAGCACAATATGACCAAGGCAAGGGAAGATGCTGAGAGGTATGCAAGAACAAAAGGCAACAATGGCAAATTGTATAACATATACAATCCTACAACAACAGTAATGACAAACAATAATTTACAAGTGAAGACATAGGTAGATATGTATGCTGAACAGATGTGGAAGGGTGTATGGGAGTATACCCATGTGCATATATAGGTTTGGCTGTGGATATTTCTACATACATATGTGTATGTGCTGTATATATATAATAGAGCACAAGGGCCACAGTCATGGAAACATTCTAGACGTAACCAAACACCTCAAGGGACTGAGTAACTAGGGTTGAAGGCTAAGGGCTATAGTCTCGGGAGACATCTAGGTCAATTGGCATAATGTAGTTCATAAAGACAACATTCTACCTTCTACTTTGGTGAAGAGCATCTGGGATCTTTAAAGCTTGTGAGTGGCCATCTAAGATACAACTATTGGTCTCTCTTTCTGGAGCAAAGGAGAGTGAAGAAAACCAAAGACTCAAGGAAACAATCCATCCAAAGGGCTAAAAGACCACAGGAACCACAGCCTCCACTAGCCTGAGACCAGAAGAACTAGATGGTGCCTGGCTACCACCACCAAACACTCTGACTAGGACCACCATAGAAGATTGTGGTTAGAGTAGGGGAAAAAAATGTAGAACAAAATTCGAATTCATAAAAAAGACCACATTTACTGGTCCAAGAGAGACTGGAGGGATGCCTGAGACTATGGCCCTTAGACACCCTTCTAACTTGGAACTGAAGCCACTCCTGGAGATCACCTTTCAACCAGATAATATACCCCCCAAAAAAAAAAAACCCAAACCCACTGCCGTCGAGTTGATTCCGACTCATAGCGGCCCTATATGACAGAGTAGAACTGCCTCAGAGAGTTTCCATGGAGCGCCTGGTGGACTTGAACTGCCGAAAGTTTGGTTAGCAGTGGTAGCACTTAGCCATTACTCCACCAGGGTTTCCTAGATAATATATACAGGCCTATAAAATAAACAATAACACCTGTGAGGGAAGTGCTCCTTAGAACAATCATCATTATAAGACCAAAAGGGTAACGTCTGCCCAAAATTAAAGATAAGAAAACAGGAAGGGGCAGAAAAACCAGACAAATGGCAATGGGGAACTCAAGGTGGTAATAGGGAGAGTGTTGACACATTGTGGGGGTTGCAACCAATGTTACGGAACAATTTGTATATAAACTATTGAATGAGAAACTAACTTGCTCTGTAAACCTTCACCTAAAAAAAAAAAGTCACAATAAAAAAGAAAAATCCTATCCCCCTTATAACTAGGAGGGAAAAGTAGCTAATTCCTTGCATCAACAATATGTTAACAGGTATGTATAATATTCATAGAGGGTTTGCTCAGTCGTAAAGTGCACAACAAAGATACAAAAAAGTCACATCAGAATGTGTTACAGATTGAATTGTGTTCCCCCAAAATATGTGTCAACTTGGCTAAGCCATGATTCCCAGTATTCTGTGGCTGTCCTCCATTTTCAACCTGATATAATTATCCTATGTTTTGTAAATCTTAACCACTATAATGATACTAAAATAGGATTACAGGCAATAGTGTTAATGAGGCAGGACTCAATCTACAGGATTAGGCTGTATCTTGAGTCATTCTCTTTTGATATAAAAGAGAGAAGTGAGAAGAGAGGAGAGGGACCTCATTACCACCAACCAAGAAGAATGTGGAGCAGACCATGTCCTTTGGACTCAAGGTCCCTGCACTGAGAAGCTCCTAGGCCAGATTAATGACAAGGACCTTCTGCCAGAGCCGACAGAGAGAGAAAGCATTCCTCTGGAGCTGGCGCCCTGAATTCGGACTTCTAACCTCCTAAACTGTGAGAATAAATTTCTCTTTGTTAAAGCCATCCACTTGTAGTATTTCTGTTATAGCAGCACTAGATGACTAAGACAAAATGTAAATGACCTTCAAATGTATAGCCCCAGACTATACCTTTAACTTCTGTTCAGTGTCACCTGCTTATGGTAACTGTACTGAATGAACTATGCAGAGCCCTCCACTCTCCAAGGGCAATGGGGGTGCAGCGAGGGGGGAGGGAAAATTCTTGAGGGAATGGGGAATCCAATCTCCCTTTGTGAATGGGTAAAAAGCACTCTAAGCATCCTTTCCCATTTTCCTTTTCTATTGATACAGAGATTTCCTACTATCTATCTATCTATCTTTTTTTTTTTTTTATCTATCTAGAGCCCTGATGGCACTGTGGTTAGGCGTTAGGCTGCTAACAAAAAGGTCAGCAGTTTGGATCCACCAGGTGCTCCTTGGAAACCCTATGGGGCAGTTCTACAGGGTCACTATGAGTTGGAATCGACTCAACAGCAATGGGTTTGGTGTTTTGGATCCATCTATCATCTCCTATTATGCCCTTGACAATGAGTTAGGCGATTTACATACATTATTTCACTTAAATTTTCACATTAACTGAAAAATAGATACCATCCTCATTTTACAGATAGAAAATAGGCTTAGGAAACTTTTAAGTGATTTTCCAAAGGTCAGAGAGCTTGCAAGTTGTGGAGCCAGGACACGTCCAGATCTGCCTGGCTACATGGATCGAATTCTTATCACATCAACATGCCACCCTCTACCGCTGTGTATTCTTTCTACTTATTTCCTTCTTTCTCCCTCAAAGCCTAAAGTGGTAGTTGGGTGGTAATATTGGAAGAAGTTTAAAGAAAGGACTAACCTAGTCCTCTTTTATAGTCCTCCTGAATAAAGCTCTGGCCTGGTCACCAGGTTCCAAAATAAATGCAGGCTTCCTACAGGCTCATTTCCTATCTTCTTCTCCTCAATCTCCCCAGGGTTTCAGTAATTATATTTTTCAAATTCCAGGTAAGGGCATATACCCTGAAACATTATGTTTTCTTTAAGAGAAAATGAGGATAGCATATTTGAAATCCAAACTAAAAAAGTACTCATGGCACCCAGCAGAGAGATACTCCCAGAATAGGGCTGACTCAGTACGGACTTGTTGATTGATTAATCGGAGGTTGATCACACATGAAGAGCAAATGAGCAAGGTGAGAGTAAATCCTTATCAGTGGAATCCCACAGGGTGGTCTTTCTGACAGGTCTTTTTGTTATAGCCTTTTTTTTTTTTTTTTTTTTTTTTTTAGTGTAGGCTTCCCTGACCTGGTGGTTTGTTAATCTGCAAGCACGTGTTTAGATACAAGACCGTGAATTTGAAGAGACAAGCTATTATGAGTTCTGATCACAGGCTAGGAGATGCCTATAAAGATTAAAACTTCTTTTTTTTTTTCCTAACAATTAGCAGCCTAGCTAAAGAGCGATCAATCGTCATTGGGGAACTGAAGAAGGTAATAAATGTATTACTGAAACCAGTTGCTTGGCAGAGCCATTTATTTAATCCTTAAATGCTGCAGGTTGTAAATTACTCATTAGAAGGCAAAAAGCAAAATTGCCATAATCCGTTTAGTGCTTCCAAACTCCAGAGATTTAGAGGAGGAAAACCATGGAAACGAGAGGCCCAATGTGTTCTTTCACTGCTATTTCTTAATGGGCAAAGGTGGTTAAACAATAAGGAAAACCCATGTAATTATCTTGATGTGCTGGTCCACAGGTCAGGGGTGGGCTTGATTAAATTCATGAAGAGCCGACTCACAAGCGGTGAGAAAATGCCCTTGCTCTTCCCTCAGCCCTGTAGGCAGCTAATCAGTGTGCACATCTCACATCCAGATTGTCTTGTGAGACCAGAACAACAGCCGAGGGCATTCAGTGGGGCTTTCAGTCCTATCTGTTGTTTTCTAAGCACTGCAGGGACGAGGACAAGAGGCCAAGTACCAGGAAGGAATTAGGAGAAGGAGGCTGTTTCCCATTCCATACATAGAGACTGCAGCTCCCCATTGCAAAATATTCAGTTGCAAAAACAACTAGGCCATCTGTTTCTAGGCTTCTGTACACGTACAGAAAGTCATGTGTAGTTGCCTTGAATGTGGATTTTACAAGCTTTACCTGAAAACATCTAACCATCTACTCAGGACAATGATTTCTATATACCAACGGTAAAGTTCATTTTTAGACTTAATAGTAATGACACAATATGCACGATGCTTTTGGCACTGGCACTGTGCATGGGTTTCTGAGAGGAGAATTTGAGTCTGTATATTTCCTCTTTCTTCAATGTGATGCCCTTTATATAATACAACTACACAGCTTGCGGCCCACCCTTAGGGTGTATACAACAGAACAGCTGCTGGCTTACTTCTGCACTTGAGCAAGCCATTTTGTTGCTACTCCTGTGCCTTTTCCCCCTCATGATCAACAGTATATTTCTGAATAAAAGATGGTGGGGTTAGGCTACAAAATGGAGCTTTTCTCTTTGTGGAGGTAACTGGACCACGTGAAGATCAAACCTCCGATTCTGTAGTAGCAAACTGACCTACCCAACCCAAACTATTGCCATTTATTTCCTACTTGACAGTCTAATTAAATTTGTGATCTCACCAGGCCGGAGCTGTGTTTATCTCTGTGTTCCATTCAATACCCAGCAAGCTGTTGCTGCACGATAAATCATTACTGATAATGAAACAAAATCGGATTTTGAAAATTATAGCTGTGGAAATGCATTTATTTACACTTAAAAAGTAATTATAAAGTATTTCCTAGATAGATCATTTAACCATGGCATAGGATAAAAAATTCTTTCATCCCAGATCTTGCTTTAAAGAAAAAAAAAGCACATTTTTTACATCAGAATGTAAAACTAAAGAATTTTAAAGACCCCTGTAATTAGAAATACTAATAACAAACCCTTTTGAAAAGTGTTGCAATATCTTAAGATCAACCGAAAATAGCTCACAGTAACTTTGAAAATTATAACTTTAGGTTTCTATGTCATCTGTTCCAGGAAAGAGCCCATCCCAGGTACTTTTTGGTGGAGGTACAGAATGACATTTAGCCTTTCCCCTTTTCTGGAGTGGGGTACCAGAATTCTTTTCTAACTTACCCTGAGTGGATTTTCATTAAGGTAAGGGGGTTCGCCTTCCACCATTTCAATTGCCATAATCCCCAGAGACCAGATATCAACTTTCGGACCATAAGCTTTTCTAGTTACCACCTCAGGTGCCATCCAATAGGGGGTTCCCACCATGGTGCTTCGTTTACTTTGCTCAGGGGTGATCTGGGCACAGAACCCAAAATCAGCTGCAGAGAAGAACAGACAGTTAAAATCAGCTCAAACTGCTTTCCTTTTATAATAGGTCACGTTGAGATACGGCTGTACCTTCCTTTGTTAGATACCAAGCTTCCACAACTGCCTAGCTCACATCCTTTTGTTACCTGTCAGCTGGTCCTGGTTTTAAAAGGGTCTGGAATAACTGGCTGATGTGGCATCATTGTTCCAGACCTCACGGCTCCCTCAATCTTACAGAATCTGTCAGTTTTCTAAGTAGACATTTGTCATTGAGCCAAGGGAAGTCACTAGAAATTCTGAAATATTAAATCCAAAAACTCTGGTCATGATCTACAGGGCACACAGTGTTAGAAAAATCCTTTATTTCAAACAGGGCTATAAGTGCCTTCAAATCAATCACTTTCAATGGCCGTTATCTTCTCAAGATAGACAGTAATAGATTAGAAATTCTCTGATAGTCTCTCAAACACGATCTGAACCAAAATACCTACTCAATTTAACAGAGCCATCCATCCCGAGGAGAATATTGTCACTCTTTATGTCTCTGTGGATCACTTGGTTTGAGTGCAAGAAATCCAATGCTTGGAGGCACTGTTGAATCAGGAAAAAAAAGTTCTATTATATCACAAAGAATAAAAAAAATTACGTTTCATTTCTAGATAAATTTTGATCAAGGGTATAATTTTATGTTGTCAAGTGAAATAGATTACTAAATATTTCAACACCACTTTGAAATCACATGACCACTTAAATCAGTGATGTTACCTAGCATTATACATATAAAGGTTCCCAAGTATCCTATGAAGACTGGGACATGAAAAGTGATGGCCATGATAAGTAATCATTAATACAACCAAACTAACCCATTAACGTGATCATACTTTGACCTAGTTATCTGGAGGATAAAGATTCAGCTTGGCCTCATACACAGTGAGCTTCTGCTTACACGATATGATTTGATGCAGTAGGGCTGGAGGCTGAGGAATCTGCATTTAAAACAACTGTTCCAGATGTTTCTGGTGGATGGCTAGACTTGGGAACCACTCCGAGGCTATGAAGTAACCATCTACACTCATTTGGAAATGGCTCTGTACTGTAATACTAGAAGATGGAAACCAGTCTCAGGGTAATCTATTCTCCTGAAGGACTATAAGTTCGATTTATTGCAGGAAGAGAAAATATATGCTTGATGGATATGTGTGCATGTTTGGGGAGGGGGAAGTGAAATGAGGAGAGCAAGGAAGAGGGAATTTAAGGGAACAATTTAAAGTAAAGAACAAGTAAAGGTTAGATAAAAAAATTTTCTTCCCTAACATTGGTTTTCAAGTTTCAGTGGGTCAGAATTCCTACTTGACTCTACAGGAAACCTGACCACAATGAATGGGGTACGTGGTAATGCCCAAGATGAGACTCCCGTGAGAAGCGTGTTACTTTTTTAATAGTGAAAAAAGAAATATAATGAAAACATCCTGAATTTAGCTTGAAACTAAGGGTATCACACTGTTATTGGAAAAGAGACAGGCCCTCAGATCCACATTTAAAAGTGAAAAGCAACTATGACGGATATCCAGATTTAAACGTGAAACCAACTACTTTCTGGGCTCAAGGAAGACCTTGCATAATGATGAGATGATGACATGGTCTGTATATTTACATGGATCACATGCAGGACAACATATCTATCATGTAATAATTCCCCCAAATCAGAAAGAAGCCCCATGCCAACATCACTGTTATTCTGTGTTCGCTGAGATTACAGCATGAGGGATTAATATGTGGTGTAGTAGAACTTGGAGGGATCCAGAGAAAAGCAACTAAAACAAAAAGGAGCTGGGGAGAAGAGTGCAGGGGAGTGCTATTAAGTTAGGATTTAAAATGAGGTTAGACTCTTCAAACTTTTTTGTGGGGGGAGGTAGAAAAGATGTGCTGTTATTACTCTGATGTTATAAAAACATTGTGAATAATGAGAGATTGAGAACTGCCAATTTTCGTGTTCTTGTCAGCTAGAAACACTCTTATTTTCTTACCTCTCTGCAGACAGCTGCTATCTGTCCTTCATCCATACAGGTCTCCGTGACCACATCAGTCAAAGAGCCACCAGCCAAGTATTCCATGACTACCCATAGTTCATCACCCACTAAATAGCTATAATAAGAAAAGAAAAAGACTTTGTCTCAGGCCTAAGGAAGTGGGGACTCTGTTATATTCCCATTAAGAATGAGATTTGCAGTTAGTCTCTGCATTTGATCATATTAAATAACAAGAAAATAGTAATGGTGGTGATAATGAGATACCTCCTTACTGGTAGAAGAGAATATGCATGGGAAAATCAAAGGATCATCAGATATGACTGGCAGATTTGACTGTGCACCAAAGACAATGGAAAAGAGTGAAGAGGCCTTTGGTGACTATTGCCAGTCATGCCATAGTAAAAGCTAGTTTCAGCGAATAGGAGCAGAGAATAGCCTATTTGGATAACTCAAGTCATAATGTTCACTTCTGGGATTGAACCAGCCCATGGTGCCCAGAGTTATATGATATTTATTCAAATCTCAGCATTATTTTGGAGTCTACTTAATTAATTACTAAAATGTTTTCAGGGAGCTGCCAAATCAAAAAGACTCATGTTTACAACAGATTTACTGTGCTGAGGTCTTTGTTCTAACAGAAGTCAGTTGTGCCATGCTCATCATCTTTATGTAGTCTTTAAGGGATATGCCCCAAGTGATAAGATATGAGGACAAAGGTCTCCCCAGCCATACAATTTAGGCAAAGGGAACATGAGATTACTCAAATCATCTGGGACCATCTAAAGGCACTTTAGCAGTATTATCAGGACTCTCTGCCCCTGCTCAGCAAGAGTGATAGATCATAATGAACTGAATAACCCCAACGTTTCAGCCCTGCTCAAAGGCCCAAGTCAACATGAAGCAAGACTTTGTATCTAGTGATTCTCAAATTACAGTACCCATTAAAGGCTGTTAAAAATGAAAATTACAGGCCCTATCACCTCTAGTTATATAGAGGGCCCCAGAAATTTGCATTATTTACGAGTACCTCCGGTGGTTCTGCTATGAGTGGTCCTTAAACTATACTTTATGAAACTCTGAACTAGACTGTAAAATTGGACCTTACCCCCGCCCCCATCCCCTTTTTTCCTCTCTCTGTATCACGGGTCTACCTGGCCTGAAACACAGAAAGCAAGACCACATGTTCATTGAGTTTGAAGAACTTGTCTTATTTCCTTTGAATCCCCACCCCTCTCAAGTACATAGCACAGTGGAGCTAAACAAACACTTATTGAAATTGAATGAGACATGTTCACAAGTGAAGAGTTAGTGCTGTCTTTAAAGGCCTATTTATAACCCATTGTTAATACCACTGATGAAAGAGACATTAATTACCTGGTATAGGAAAAAGGTTTGAGATTAAAGTCTCAATTCCCTAGACCTCACTGTCAGTTAATCACAAAAAAGCACCCATTAAAGCAGGGCCATTATAGTCAGCCTTCTACATGTCAGCCCCCAGAGACTGTAGTGGCTCCACACAAACACTCGATGAAATGTTCAAAACACCACTGCCCTCGCCCATATGCAGTAGTCTATTTCCTGCCAACGTGGAGTCACGACCTTGAAAAGGAAACTACCCAAACTGCTCATGTTTAGAATCAAGACCATAAAACGTGTTTCTTCAAGTGTTTTATGGGTGAATAAAGATTAAGTGGGTGCAAGCTTAGCAACAGATCTGATACTCATCTACTTTGTAGCATTTTAAGACAGATTTGAAGAATGAATGTTAAATGAATAAACTCCAAGTAAAATAATTTGACAAAAAATTGCATGCTATCAAAAAAAAAAAAAAAACCCTAAGACCATAGTGAGAGAAAATACTTACCTATCTAAGTAATTAACAATATTGGGGTTCTTATTTTCCCTCATGACCAGAATTTCATTAATAATTAATTCCTTTTTGGGCTGCTGTTGAAGGTTCATCTGCTTTATGGCCACCTGAATGACAATTGAAATACAAGAGTAAATTACAATCACTAGAATCAAGACAAATATCCATATTTTGGGGGGACGCAGAGCAAGGCGTACACATTCTTTATCTACTAAGCTCATTCTCTGTGCCACAACCCCATGCTCTTTTTCTTCTGGTCATTCATGAATGATCCTTCCACTTCATGTGCTTTGGACATTAGTGAAGTTAACTTCCATGTCAACCCAGTTCTACCTGGTTTAGGGATGAGCTCTCTTGAGTACGAATTTTTTCAGGTGTAGATGCCATCAAAGAGGAAACCTAATATATATGAATAAAGGATAATAAAGTTCAGGATTGAATGTCAGCACTTACCTCTTGTCCTGTTGCAATGTCTAGTGCTGTATAAACAGTACCTGATGCCCTGTGAAGGTGAAAATGACCAAATTAATGAGCAATCAAGGTGTTGCTGGTATGTTTTATTTCAAATAAAACATATAATTATTTTCAGGAGAGGAAATTTAGCAAAGTCAAGATTAAATGATATAGTAGAAAAGGAAAACTGTATTACATAGTAACTGAACCTGAAACAACCATGATGTGTCCCTTTTGGGGGGCTAGGAACATGTCAGACTTTCTGGTGCCAGTCTACGCCATGGCACTATGCCATAATGAATTGCCCAAGTCAATCTTGCTCCTTTAGGGAAACTTCTTGAATATTTTGGATTCTCCTTGGATATTACAACAACCATCACTGCAGGCTTCTAATTAAACCAAAATATAGTTTAGGACATAAGATAGCATCTTTTACTTAGGTAACTATAACTTCATTTTTATCATAGGGACAGAGTGGCTTTTCTCATGCATTTCTAATTTTTAAGGATATCTTGATCTAACAAACCAATCATTCTCAGTGCTGTTATCTGTACTGTATTATCAATGTGGCTTTACTATTGAGCCATTTTTCTTCTTTTTGCTACATTTTTCAACAGCTTCTATTCTGTGGTTTCACTGCAATTCAATATACTTTTAAAATCTAATTCTTTTAAGTCTTGGAAGTCTCGTGCTTGGAAGGCTCAGGCTTCCATTCTGACTTAAATTATAGGGTTCCCTTGATTGCAAATAAAAATTACCTAGTAAAGCTGAATTCGTGGTCAGTTTCTGTGAAGCACACATGCATTCTGAACATTTTCCCCCAAAGAAAACTAGTAGTCAATTTCTTGATAAAAAAAAAGGGAATCAGCATAGAGATCAGTCCTATTGTAATGCCCCAACACTGCTATCTAAACTTTCTGGTAATTGTTGTTTCTCCCTTGTTCTCTATCTTCAGCTGTTTTGCTTTCTGAGTCCAGGAATTCTTTCCTTACTTCAGTTACTTCCTTATAATTCTTCTCCCTTCTTTTCTCTGGATGAGCCTAGAAATTTTGTATTACCTGTTCTCAAGGAATAAAATGGGTGGTGTAGTATAAGGAATATTTGACTATTAGTAGAGATCTGAGTTCTAACATTTGCTCTAATATCAACAAGTTATATGACCTTAACAAGTCTCTTCCCCTCTCTGGGTTTCAGTCCCCTCACATGGAATATAGTGATCACAGTAACAATAAAAATATATTGAGCATATTGCATGTGTCAAACACTGTACTAACAATTTCATGTAATTTATTTAACCCATACCATATTTCTATAAGGCAATTGTTATTATTATCCCCATCTCATAGACAAGGAATCTGAGGCTTAGAGAGGTAATATAACTTGCTCAAGGTAATACAGCTTATAATTCAAGTCCATCTCACTCTCCTACCTGTAAAATACAGGCACTAGGCTATTTTATTTCTAAGGTTCTTTAATTCCATGATCTAGAATCTACAAAGTCTTACTGCCCTCCTCGCTCTGGTTGGGTATTCAAAGTATCTATGAGAACTACACTGAAATAGCACACTTAACAGGTACCACCATCTCAGTCAGGATTTGGTAATTTCAGAAATTCCTTAGGCTTGCAGCTTATATCAAACAAACCAGTATCTCAATTTTGTACATTTGAGATTCTGGTTTCAGAGAACATAGTTGGTGCTCAGTAAGTAATTGTTGAATGAACAAATTAAATATCTTTTCAAGCAAATATACAATTTCAATAAAACTTTCTTCCTTACCGTAATGAAAACTTTTCTTATTCTACTTAAATCTACATAAAAACCTTCTCTCTTGCAATAGGCTATCAAGTATTCCTGACTTCAGGGGCCACTTTGTGATCCGTCCTTTTGAACTCAGAATTGTTTGGAGTTCAAAGGTATAGATCACCCTCATGTGGTGTGTATTTCAGCTGCAATGAGCACTGAAGAACTACTTAAATCAAATTGCAAAATAGGATTCAAACATGCCTTTACTTGGTTTATTTCTACATATTTAGGCCACTTGCCCAATTCCTTCAGATGTAAAAGAGTGACAGGATCTGAAAAATGCGATAATAACTACCTATCTCATAGGACTGCAGAGAATCCAATGGCACAATCAGGGCTTCTAACTGGTTTGGTCCGGTTTGACCCCCTGCTGAGAATCTGCATTTCCACGCCAGATATACTGAATCAGAATGTACATTTTAATAAGATCCCCAGGTGAGTCTTCTGGAGATTTTGTTAAAATGGACACTCTGATTCAGTACATCTGGTATTGAAATGCAAATCCTCAGCAGGGGATCAAAACAGATATGAACCAGTTCAAAGCCCTGGGCACAATGCATATAAGCATTTAGCCCTGTGCTCAGATCAGAGTTGGTGTTCAATAAGGTAACTGTTGTTATTATCATTTGTTGTTGTTGTGATAGGGGAATGACTGATTCACTGAGTTGTTAGTTGGGCCCTCCTAATCCCCCAGCCAAAGTATCCTTTGCTGGTGTCTGTTCTTATTTTCAAAAAGGGCAAAGCCTGAGGGTGACCTACTGGATTGTTTTTTAGAGGCTCTGCATCTTTTTTTTCCAAGGGCAGTGTTTTTGCCTTTTTCCTCTAAGCTTGGAACACCTTTATCAAATGAAACCATATGCAGAAGCTCTCACTTTATAAAAAAAATAAAATAAAACAAAGTGGGAGCTGCTCCAGTTAAAGCTAGGGAGGGAGATCCAAAAATTCCTACCCAGGTGGACTTCCCGTATTCATCATCCCCGACCCTCAGTCACTCAAGCCCATTTCCACTGTCCTTGGGGCTAAAATTGCGATTGACTCGGAGTGCAACGGGGATTAGTGTTCAACATCTCTAGAGCTTTACTTTTCAAATCCTTGGTTTTCTGTCCCCCACTGCCTCAGATTTTCATTGTCTTAAAATTGCTAGAGTCCTAATCCTGGAATCCCAATATCCTGGGTTTTACGGCACTCAGTAGTATAGAATTACAAAAACCCCTAATCCAAAGAGGTTTACAGGCCCTAAAACCCTATAGCATCAACAGTTATTAACTCAAAAACAAGTGTGTCTCCCCATTTCCTCTTCTTCCACCTTACTGCATGTGTGCAATCATCCAGTGGGAGCCATTTTTCCTCCCCTCCCACCCTTGTTCCCTGTCTGGAAATGGCAATATCTTTCTCACCCCTACCCCATGTTAGGTTGTTCGAATTCACTGCTATGATCAATCAGTTATTCGTTTGTCCATCTTCCAGCCTTTGTAGAATCCTCAGCTCAAATGCACAAACTCAGGTACTAAACTGCAGAGTAAAACTCAGTACCCTTCTTCCTAGCTCCATCTTAGCAGCCCTAACAACTCTCTGATGTCTTTCCGTATTCCAACAATTTAAGATTCAATTGGTACTATGTCAATCTCATTCTCTTATTCATCTATTAAAGCACTCTCATTGCCCACTATTGGGTTAAGAACAGTAGCTCTCGCCCCCATCCACTCAAACCTCCCTGGGTTCAAATCCTAAAACTTACTACTTGTGTGACCCTGGGTAAGTAATTTAACCTGTCTGTGGCTCAGTTTTCACATTTGTAAAATGAGGACAATAATAATACCTACCTCATAATGTAATTGTGAGA
This sequence comes from Elephas maximus indicus, assembly GCF_024166365.1. Classification (NCBI taxonomy): domain Eukaryota; kingdom Metazoa; phylum Chordata; class Mammalia; order Proboscidea; family Elephantidae; genus Elephas; species Elephas maximus. Next base: position 46,387,086 of record NC_064846.1, read on the forward strand.
ATTAAAGGAGGTAATATTCTGGGTGAATATGTATACAGTGCTTAAAACCAGGCCTGGCATATAGTAATTGCCCAATAAATACTAGCAATAATAATAACAGTAATATTTGTTGTTATTATTTGGTTGATTATTCCCTAATATATTCATTATATTATGGCCCCACATTGTAGTTTGTACAGCAATACGAATCTCTTTAAGTACATGGGAGTTTTCAAGATATTTGGATGTTTTAAAAATCATAACAGAAATTCAATAAGGTAAAGCTAACTAAAATATCATGTTTCCTTTTAACTAGAATTATCTCAACTTGTGATTACTTCAGCTATCTCATGCTGCTCAAAACCTCTAAGCAGCAGTTATATGCATTTTTAATTTTCTTAACTGAATAAAGAATGAGAAGATAAACTATTATTTAATAAATACATTTTGATGGGTATAATAATTGAAGTACAGTAGTGTAGACTCCTAAGGAAACAACCTTTGAGCCAACAAGGTGCCACACTGATTAGCTTTGTGACAGACAGGAGTATAAAACCAAAACTTAAATTCACTTAAATAAAGAAGTCTGTACCATGCAGCACTTTTTGACATAGGGCAGTCAGAAATCAAACTAACAAAGATGGGGGTTAGAACTAATTCTTCGGCATATTAGTGGTGGTGTGTTAAAACAGTCAATAAGGTCAATTTGATTTTTATGCTAATCAGTTAATTGCATTCATTCTTACCATCCCTCCATTTCAGTTAAATTGAAGCCAGATTGTTGTAGGAAGAACATTTGTTTATGATGGGGATTCTGTTTATTCCAAACCTCACTCCCTCAGGTGGTACAAAGAAATCATGCATTATCAGGACTAAGGAGAAAAGAGAGATCATCCAGTTGAACTCCCTCACTACAGATGAGAAATCTGAAGGCCAGAGAGTAGGAGGGATATGCCCAAGACGACACAGCTAGTAACAAAGATCTTCTAACTCCGAGTTACAAATCTTTCAGTTAACTTATACTATGGCTCAAAAAACATTAAACCAACAGATTGCTCAATCTTTGGGTCTCATCATCAATTACAGTACGCTGAGTGCTGCTGGTTTCTTGGCATAAGATTAGATGCTTTATCAACAGTCTCTCCCTGACCTGGCCAAGCACTTAATACTCAAATGGAAACACTGGCATCTAGCCCAAAGGGTCTAGAAAGAAGCAAACAATTCACTATTGCTCCCTTTCCTCACAAGGTAAGCCAGTTTAATTATCAGCAATATTCTTCAGGTTTTGATGTTTCCTGGTAAGAGCTAATGTTAAGCCATGATCATGAGTAGTTGTCAAGCCGGCAACAGTAGGCCTTACAATTTAGATAAGTCACTCTGATTTCAATGTGGAAATGAATTGGAGGATGAAAATAAGGGCAGGACATGAAACTAGGAAGGTGCTCATGGACAGTGAGATAAAAAAAAAAAGGGGGCAAGAAAGGTCTAGAGGGCTCATTGAGGTCCTAGAGGAGACTAGTGGTAGTAAGAGTGAGGGAGCCAGGAGGACGGGCAGTATTCACATTTAAGATTTTACAAGTATAAATCTGGTGCTGATGGGGTCAAGTCAGGGACTTAATCCCCATTTAGGATGGTTATTTTCCACATCTACTTCTGCTGCTGCTGCTATGAGAAAAGCGAACTCATTTTTTGAGCCTTCCTCTCTGCCAGGTTATCTATAAATGAATGATCTCCTTTAATGCTCACCCTATACAATCGTATGAGGTAAATACTGTTAGACCCATTTTACAAATGAGGAAATTGAAACTGAGAACTGTTAAGTAGCTTTCCCAAGATTATTAGTCAGCAGCTGAGCTGCATCAGTTTAACCCCACAGCTGTGCTCTTAACCACCATTTCATGTTTCGTTATAGATCTTTAGCATTTTTACATCAATGCTAAGAACCAGCGTGGTATATATTCCAAGCCCACGTTTGTTTCTACTATGCTAAGTTGCCTCCCAAAAATTTTGCCTCTAATTTTCTGCTCACTTAATACATGTGCCCCTTTTAGGCTATTTAGTTTGTCCCCGTGTTTGATTCCTTTGGCATAACCATACGAGATGGTTCTTCTGTTCCCCTACTCAATTAAGATTTGATCATGTGGCTGGGACTTGGCCTAGGGTTAGTTCTTAGGACTGGACTTTATCTTTTGCTGAATATTTAAGTTACAATTACTATTTGTGGGCCCTTATTTAGAAATTACCTCACTATATTAATGCATTTGATATGTAAAAATACATACAGAAAAAACATAGATATGTATATTGTTTGGGACTACCATACATCTACTTGATTCATTGAGGCATATATACATACATCCTTTAGGGCTCAGGAATGATGAAGAACAGTGTTACCACTGTATGTAGTAACTCTTTCAGAGAGAGTTTTAGAGCATTTTCTTTTGCATAATTTACCTCTCAAAAATGAATCTTTAATTTTTTAAAAATAAAAATATGTTAAAAAATGTTATCTTAGTACTTTTCTAAGTACACAGGATGTAGCTGGGGCCAGATGGTATAGGCTTTAATTACTAGAATTATAAATCAGAACAGGGAATTTTCTGTTCTTTAGCTAGGGTATGACTTATCTCTGAGTATTCATGGTCATCTAATTTTAAATAGAGCTGTAATGCATCATAAGTGTGGGGCCAGGGAGCTCAGTGGGTTGGAGTCCAGTGATAATGAGGCCACAGTTACAGGGCTTAATCCCTGGAAAGGCCAGATAACGCTCAGCTACTCACTCCAACATTAAGTCTAAGCAGCTGTTTCACAGTGTGTGCCTTTGGTTCCAAAAGTGCCTGGACAGGAAAGGGGGGCAGATGGCTTAACACAAGCGCATTACTAAGGCTGGAAAAAAAAAACAACTTAACGTGCAACTCTGTTAATGGTGGTTGATTGAGTGGCATCATCTTTACAAGGGACAGCACACAACACAGTGCATTTAAGAGCATTAAGTAGAACAAAGAGCATTGTCCATTGCTCCATAAACAATGGTCTTCACAAATGCTAATGTATTTTCAGTCTCCTACATCACAAAGCCTGTTATAAAGCTCAGACCACATCTATTTAGTGCCTCACAGCAGTGCTCTACCTTATGTGGCCCAAAATAGATCAGATGAGGAAGCAAATACTTTTTTGAGTGGGTGGTCCTACCCAAATAACCACTTCTATAAGGACACTAGACGCCACTTCTGTTCTCCCCTGAACAAAAGAAAACAAGTCAGAGGTTTCATTCCCAGCATTTATCCCTGCGTTCTCTGCTGTATTCTGCTTTGTCAGGTTCCCTGAACCAAGCTGGTATTCATCAAGTCCTTTAAGAAATGATTTTCCAAACTATTCATCTTCAGTATGGGAACTTCAGATTAGGGTAAGGAGAACAGGGCACTTCACTGAGTAACAGAGATAAATCTGAAGAAATACACCACATGATATCTTTGCTTTCTCAAGCCATCTTAAATCCTTATCTGGAATTCATCGTAAAGCTAGAGGGACAAGGAATTGCGGTCTTGTTTACGCATAAACGAGTAGGAAAGCTTGTTTGCAATTCTGGTGAACTGATCATAACATAATTCCATATAATGATATGGTTGGCAAAGAGTCAGATGTTAGACAAAATTCCTTTGGCCAGATGTACATCTTTAGCCTAAGAGAAACCCAGGATTCCAAGAAATGCTTCTGTTATCGCTTTCTGTCAAACTTTGCAACATGCCTGGTCTAATCTATGAAGAGACGCTACATGCAGAAAAGATATTTAGTGTTCCGCAGATATGGACTACATTGGCCAATGGATACTTTAGGATAACCTTTTGTACCGTCACATGAATTCCTGTTAGAGTTCCTTTCTTCTACATTTTTTTTAAATCAGTGTTGGGGTGGGTTTTTTATTACAGTACTGTAATCCCAAATAAATGAATACAACTGTGTTAGTGAGGGTGTGGGCAAGCGAACACTCTCATATATTGTTAGTGGGAATGTTAAATGGAACAACCTCTATGGAGGTCAACTTGGAAATTTTAAATGCATAGATCCTTTCATGCAACAATACCACTTCTAGGGATTTATCTTAATGAAAAATTTGCTTATGTATGAAATGGTTTATTTACAAGGCTCTTCATTAAAGCTTGTTTGTAATGGCAAAATATTGCAAACAAACTAAATGCCCATCAGTGGGGGCCTGGCTAAACAAATTATGGTACATCCAAATGATGAAAGACTGCGCACCTATTAAAAAGACAGATACTAATATGGAACTATCTCCAAGACACAGGCACATAATAGAAAAGGAGATAAACAGTATGTTACCATTTGTGTTAAAAATACACACAAGTGTACCACGTATGCCCAAATACAAGGTAAGAGTTTTTATCCCAAAAAAACCTTTTCTCCTGTAAAAAGAGTTATCCTATATTCGAATCCTTTTTAAAATACCTCATGTAATGTGGTACTTCTCCATATTCATTTATTTTTAACCACACAGAACTATTTGGGAGAGACATATTAGGTTGAAATATTCTCAGTCAATGTTACTTTTGGATGCTTATAGTGAGCACCTGTCAGAACTGTTAAGAAAGGATGCAAATAAATTATTTCTGAGAATAAGACCTCATAAGTGCAAGTGTTCGATGTCATACACACTTTTAAAAGATCACTTTCAAAACGAGTGCAAAGAAAGGACTCCAATTTTCCAAAGATGGAACAGTTTGACCATCAAAAACAGTACTGAATGAGATCAATTTAAACAAATTGAAAATATAAAAATCTGCAAGTTTTGGGTAATACTCTTAAGATGTCCATACTACCCAAAGCAGTCTATAGATTCAAGGCAAGCTCCATTAAAGTATCAACAGCCTTCTTTGCAGAAGTGGAAAAGCCAATCCTCAAATGTATATGGAACTGCAAGGGGCCCTGAATAGCCAAAGCAATCTTGAAAGAGAAGAACAAAGTAGGAAGAGTCACATGTTCCGATTTCAAAATGTACTATAAAGCGACAGTAATCAAAAGAGTTTGGTACTAGTATAACGATAAACATATAGACCAATGAAGTAGAATTGAGAGTCCAGAAATAAACTTATACTTCTATGGTCAAGTGATTTTCGACAAGGATGCTAAGTCCATTCAACGGGAAAATAAATCTCTTTAATAAGTAGAGCTGGAACAACTGGATTTTCACATGCAAAAGAATGAACCTGGACCCATGCCTCACACCAAACCCAAACCTGTTGCCATGGAGTCGATTCTGACTCATAATGACCCTAACAGGACAGAGTAGAACTACCCCATAAGGCTTCCAAGGAGCGGCTGGTGAACTTGAACTGTCTACCTTTTGGTTAGCAGCCATGGCTCTTAACCACTGTGCCACCAGGGTGCCATACTATATATGAAAAATAACTAAAAAATGGATCAATGACCTAAATGTAAGGACTAAAACTCTTAGAAGAAAACATAGGGGTATTGCTTCGGGATCTAGTTTTTGGCAATGGATTCTTAGACATGACACCAAAAGCATGAGTAACAAAAAACAAAATAGAAACACTTGACATCATCCAAATTAAAAAACAAACAAAAAACTTGTGTGCATCACAGGACCCTATCAAAAAAGTGAAGAGACAACCTATAGATTGGGAGAAAACATTTGGGAACCATATATCAGATAAGTGTTTAATTTCCGGAATATATAAAGATCTCTTAAAACAACAAAAAGACAAGCAACCAAATCAAAAAATGGGCAAAGGAATTGAATAGACATTTCACCAAAGAAGATATAGACATGACCAACGAGCACATGAAAAAATGCTCAATGTCATTGATCATTAGGGAAATGTAAATCAAAATTACAATGAGATATACCATTTCACTCCCACTAGGATGACTATGTCATGAACCCTGTGATCAGAAAAACAGTGCAGCATTGTTCACAATAGCCCAAAAATGGGAACAGCCTAAATGTCCATCAACAGATTTATGGAAAAACAAACTGTGGTACTTATATTCAATAGAATATTACTCAGCCATAAAGAGAAATGAAGCCCTGATACATGCTACAACATGATAAACCTTGAAAACATTATACTGAGTGAAATGAGTCAGTCACAAAAGACAAATATTGTATGATCCCACTTATATGAAATATCTAGAATAGGCAAAGGTATAGAGACCAAAGCTTATTAGTAGTGGGAGAGAGGTGGAAAGTGGGAGTCATTTCTTAAGAGGCACTGAGATTTTGTTAAGCGTGATGAAAATCTTTGGAAATGGATAGTGGTGACAGTTGCACAACATGATGCAAGGAACTAACGTCACTAAATTGTACATGTAAAAAAAGTTAAAACGGCAAATACTTTGTTCTATATATTTTTGCCACAATAAGAAAAAACCTGAGTTTATAAAGACATATTTTAAATAAAAAAGAAATCTCCCTCCCCCATGAATACCACCTCCCCAAAACCCCAAATAAAAACAAAAAGACACCTCTCATTTGACACTTTCGAAAGTAAACTGGGTACCAATTCCTTATACCAAAAATTGGCAATTAATAGAATTAAGCATTTATCTAGACTTTCCTGTATGAACTATATTTCAGGGTAACCAAAGAGTCCTAGCTGATAAGGTAAAGTTCTTTTCTATATAGGTATGCCAGTTAACTCGAAAGGTTAGACAGGAACCTCAGAGGCAGTGAGTTTATATTAATGGGGGAGGAAAAACTCAGAAAAGGGTGAGAATGGTTGCACAACTCGAAGAATGTAATCAATGTCAATGAATTGTACATGTAGAAACTACTGAATTCATGTATGTTTTGCTGTGTATAGTCTCAATAAAAACAATAAAATAAAAAGTTTAAAAAGTATTCTAGCTAATAAGTGCGGAGGAAATGATAGATTTAGAAAATCACTATTTTGAAATCCCCAGTTAAATAATTTGGAGCCCTGGTGGTGCAGTGGTTAAGAGCCAGGCTGCTAACTAAAAGGTCAGCAGTTTGAATCTATCAGCTGCTCCTTGGAAACCTTACAGGGCAGTTCTACTCTGTCCTATAGGGTCACTATGAGTCAGAATCAACTCAATATCAAGGGATAATGGATAGTTAAATAATTTATGAGGCTTGGTGGTGCAGTGGTTAAGCACTTGGCTGCAAAGTTTGGCAGCCTGAATCCACCAGCTGCTCCGTGGGAGAAAGATGTGGCAGTCTGCTTCTGTAAAGATTTACAGCCTTGGAAACCCTGTAGGGCAGTGCCCAAATCAATTCGCGCATATATGCTGTATATATATGTGTGCACAGAATGTCTCTGAAAGTATTACATAACAAACCAATAACAGTTTCTTTGTGGAGATTTTCTTTCTGGAGGATAACTGGGAGGCCAAGGGATGGGGTTGGAGGGACACTTACTTTTCATTGTCTACTCTTCTGTTCCTTCTGAATCTTATACCCTGTACAAATATTACCTACTCTAAAAAAAACTTTTAGATTCACACAAATAAAAAAGACACTGTAGCAGTATACCTCTCTGTTTCATAACACAGCCCTAACATCTCTCTTCCCATTATTTTTCTTTCATTATTCCCCCTTGGTTTTCAAAATTTCCAGCAATTTTCTCATGCAAAAGGCAGAAAAGGTCAGTCAGGGTCAGGGAAGTCAGGGAGGGATTCCAGGGTAAGATGAAAGTGGGGATGAACTGGAGATAAATGAGAACACACTGAAAAATACTCTTTTCCTCTTTAAGGTTGATATAGTCTTTTCTCTTCAACATTAGGAAAAAAAGCACCTTTTTTTTTTTGGTGAGGCAGGGTTCTTCTTATTCCTTGATACAACTCTCCTTTTATCCTCGCCAGTTGTCCAAAGAACAGCAGAGGAGTCCCAGAACTTAGTTCTTAACTACTACTCAGCATTACACATAGTAGGCACTCAATAAAAGTTCACTGAATTAATAAAGATATTTGTTAAAGTGGATCCAAACCATCTTCTCTGAGCTGCTTTCTCAAAAAGTATTTTTCTATTATAATGCTGAAGAGAAAAGACAGTATGAACCTTAAAGAGAAAAGGATTCTATTTTTCAATGCCTTCTCATTTAAGGAAAAATAATTCAAACATTTTAATGAGAAAGCCGTGAGGACGGCTGCCAACATTAGTAAATTCAGCCCTCTGTCACACAGCTACTGCTTATTGAGGAACTGCACAGGCTTGCCAATGATAGCTGTTGACTGAAAATAAATATGTGAATTTGTTGTCTCACCCGACCCTATTTATTAAACAAGTTCTTTACATAACTATCCTAGAGAGTCACGATTAAGTTTCCATCAGACATATTTCTGACAAACTCCTCTGTTGAGTCAATAATAAAGAATTTTGGGGGTACACAGCTTCTCCCCCCCTTTCCTTTTTTAACTCTACAGACATCTGCTCAAAATGTCTGGATTCGATGGCTGATTTTAGAACACTTTTCACAGAAAACCTAGGAAAATAATGTCATTTTTAGCCTTCGACTCACAGCTATGGCCTCAAATGATTAGATACGCAATTCTGAATTTGATTTAGGGATGATGGGGCCCAATTTTCTGGCCCCAGGGCTGAATGCTGGAACAGCAAAAACTCATACTGGAAAAATTTAGTTTCCCAAGTAGATGCAGTTGATTAACGGAGAAAAACCAAAGCCCACTGCTGTCGAGTCGATTCTGACTCACAGCGACCCTATAGGACAAAGTAGAACCGCCCCATAGAGTTTCCAAGGAGTGCCTGGTAGATTCGAACTGCTGACCTTTTGGTTAGGAGCCATAGCACTTAACCACTAAGCCACCAGGGTTTCCGATTAATGGAGAGGTTCCTCTCAAATCCAGTTCCCAAGACTGAGCTGTTGTGCTCCATGGGGCTGAAATTAGAATACTGGGGCTGATTATTTCTAGCACCAAATGATCACTGACACAATTTTGCATGTCATCATAACAATAGGTAAAGCAAAACACTTTAAAAAAGACTTAATGAAAAAAAAAAGATAATATATATTGAGAGGAGAAAGTAGTTCAACTACTTGGGCCAATAATTCATGGAAAAAATCAACTGAGAGTCCTTTAAATAAAAAGAAAGTTAATTAAAAAAATTTTTTGGTCTAGAGAAAGAGAAAGCAATATTTTGCTCATTCACTTTAAAAATTAAGAACAGAGAACAAAAGTCTATTTACTAGAAACAAAAATTAAAATCACTCATTTAATAAATGATAAAATTATTGTATTTAAAAAGAAATAAGTTACAAGATTACATCTTAAAAGCTATTAAAAAATATAGCTCAGTTTTATATTTTGATCATTTTGCTTAGGGTGTGTGCGAAAATGGGTAGTAGGTGAAGCCAACACTCATGAAAAACAGAGACATGAGTACACACAAACCCCCCAAGGACAATCAGATATGGTGAGGCCTACGCTGAGATAGTGGAAGAAACAAAAAGATAAAAGATGCTGAGAAAAAGAGAAACAGAGATAGAAAAAGTACCGATAGACGTGTATATGTGCATGAAAGAAAAGAGAGGACAGGGAGTACTGAAGAGACATGCATTTCATTAGTTCAAGAAATATTTATTGAAGCTAAAACAGTTCCAGAGAGATGGGGGAGGGGTACAGGGCAATCTGCAGGTCTTTGAGCCGGGACGAGGGAACCCTGGTTGTTGAGCCTAATAATACAAAATTGTTTTTTAGGGCCTACTAATGATAAAGAAGACAAAAGGGGGACTAACATAGACTCCGTATCCTCTGAGAATTTATTAACAAGTTGAATCAACTATCTTTTGGTTTCATAATTCTTGAAAATATTGACAAACTCTCTGGAATTTTAAAATAGGCCTTTCTGCAGTGGCAAACAGAATTTCTGCTTTCATCTTTCATTTTAGATTATAAAGGCTTTACAAAAGTACACAGAAATAGCCAACTCTCCTTTTGCATTCTTAGAGATCAGACGCATAAGTAGCAGCCTGCATGGGACATCTCTTTGGTATGCAAAGTTCTTGGTGGCCTGATCTTTGTTCTTGGAAAAAAATAGTGTTGCTTCATTACCTGATACCTAGGAGATATATGTATTTTTTTTCCTTTCTAAATGCAATGCTATGTTTTGGCTCCGTTGGGTCTTGGTGGGAATAATAAATACTGTAAATGAAAAATCAAAACAAAATTATACCATCTCCCACTCCCTAACCTTAAAAAAAACTCTGAAAAAACCTACTTTAAGAATGAATAAATCAATAGTTTCCATTTAAACCTACAAATAGAGCAGTGCTGTTGAATAAAAATATTATGTGAGCCATGTTTTAAATTTTCTAGTAGCCACATTTAAAAGTAAGAAAGGTGAAATTAGTAATACATTTTATTTAACTCAATATACGTAAAATATTACCCTTTCAACATGTAATCAATATAAACATTATCAATGAGGTATTTTACATTCTTTTTTTGATACTAAGTTTTTCATATTGGGTGTGCATTTTATACTTACAGCATATCTCTACTTGAACTAGCTACATTTCAAGCACTCAATATGCACATGTGGTGAGTGGGTGCCATATTGGACAGCAAAGATCTGAAGTGCTACTTTTAAGTGAACTGTGTAGATACACTGGAGACCCAACCAATTAGGATCAAATGAAATTAACAAAATAAAATCTAAAAGTAAACTTCTGTTTTCAGAGCCCCTTTAGTACTTAATATTGTGTTTTTGCTACCTTTTGGGCAGGAAGAAAGTAAGTTGAGGCTTGTATACTGGCTCAGAAAGTATAGCTTCTTAAGTAAAATAACCAGTTCACCAGAGGAGGAGAAAGAAAGCTTCAGGTGGGAGATGATGGCCATAGAAGCCATCCCCTACTCCACACTCAGGTGAATGGAGTTGATTTGCCTCAATTCAAGGTTCTCTTTGCACCCTACGCAGACCTCCGTCAAGCACATATGACTGTAGACTGTAAATTCCATTATTATCCATCTCTGTTTCTCCAGGGCTTAGCACAGTGACTGGCCCACAGTTGGTGCTCAGTAAATGTTTGCTAAACAAATAAATGAATTTAGATAAATTCAGTTCCTCATTCTCACTAAACACATTTAAAGTGCTCAATAGCCACATATGGCTAGTGGCTACCATATTGGACAGCATAGATAAATAGAACATTTCCATTATTGCAGAAAGTTCTGTTGGACAGTACTGTTCTAGAGAAATGGCCAGAAATAATATTGGACCCATTAGGTAATAGGAGGCCCCTAGAGAGTTACCAGGATAAGAATAACCATAAAATTATTTCTTTGTGAGCAAGTGAGAGCACCAACAATATCAAATGGCAAAGAAAGAAGCAAAAGCACAAATAGGTACACATCTTAGTTTCCTAGCTCCATGATGGTTTCCATTGGAAGGATAAACTTGGCCATATATTTCTCCTTGCATTTTTGCCTCCCTCTCAGAGTCTTCTAAACTTGATTCCCCCTAGGCACAGTTCCCATGACTGACCTCCTTACCCTCTATACCAACTATGTAACAAATGCTTTCTCTTACATCTTGAGATAAGTTAGCAATTTCCAAAGAAACTTTAGTACAAAAGCTAGGGGAAAATAAACAAAAAAAAAATGTAGAAGTCATAAAAAAAATAGTCAATCTTATACACAGTACTCAACTTTATGAACCTAAGAATCACAAGAAATGCAGTGAAGTGCTTGGAGAAAGCCTAAATTCCCTTATCCTAAAATAACTAGACCCTAATGACTGAGGGCAATGACTGATGGGCTAGCACAGTTCTGCAGGTATCTTAGCTGTATTTTTTCCTTTCCAGCTCCTATCTCAGTGAGGAGCCCTCTTGGGGTGCCATCTTGGTTCCCGACATACAGTAGTTGGTACACCAGAATATCTTGTCTCAATACTCACTTAAGGGCACCCCTTAAGAACACTGCATTTCTGTTTAGACAAAACTTTTCCCTGTTTCAAACGTGTTGCCTCCTCAGGCCCTCCTGCTTAGTTTCATATGGAGGCCTGAGAGACATGCTTAATAACAGCTGACCTGCAGAACAGGTGACACGTACCTTCAGCTCTGGTGAATGGGCTAGCTGATGATCAGGATTATCTGAGGAACTTGGGAAGTGTAGGTTCATGGGCCCCACTCCAGACTACTGAATCAAATGTCTGGCAGTGGTGCCTGGGAATCTTTATTTTTAATAAGCATGCTAGGTGAATATGATGTATTTAGCCTCACTTAGGGGTTACTGATCTGTTTCTGTGGCTAGTCAACTCGGTCCACCCCTGATCATTGAACAAGGACTTCCCCCCCGCTCACTCTGTCACTTTCTAGTTTGACAATAAAACAGGATCTTAACCATAACATCCATACAGACAGTGGGGGGACAGGAAGACAGGTGGTTTTCATACCTGCTGGAGATTTCTGTAACTCTACTGCTTTCCTAGAAAAATCAGCTTGAATGTTTCAAGTATATGGGATCAAAATGTCCCTATATGATTCACTGTCAGCCCCAAATAGAGAAGATTCCAGCAGGATGTGTTCCTAGGTTAACTGCCAGGCAGAAGGGCCATTTTCCAGAATGCAAAACACAAATCCAGGACATGAGATACATAATTCACCAGATATCCAGGCCGTTAATGAATTTTAATGCATGTTGTTGATGCTCATCCTTTGGCATTTGAAATAAAAATCACTTACCCTTGACCAATTTTCTCAAATCTTGTGTATTTTTTCTTTGGGTCACCAACACTCACAATGCTTCCTGAGAAACAGAAGAGGGCAGGGAGAGGCTGACGTGATTAACTGATTTCTCTTAATTTAATAATGAAAATTAAGGTGCCAGAGTCATTGACAAATACAAAATTAAGACCAATCTCACGATTTCTATAATTTATATTGAAAACTGATATTTTTGATTAAAATAACAGATAGTAATGTATTAATTAAAGTGGTAGTAATAACCCATGCCTGGAATGTCCTTCCCACCTTTTCTTCCTATCAAGTTCCTATTCATACTTCACAACTCAGTTGAAATGTTGCCTCTTCTAGGAAGTATTCTCTGATCCCTTTGAATAAAGTTAATAAACTTCCCTTCTCTGTGCTACTATTGTACCTTCTCTCTCTTTCTCCCTCTCTTGCTTTCATTCTTTCTCTAGACTTAATACATCATAGAACTGTAACTATTTATTTGACATCCCCTTTTAGACGTGTCTTAATAACATGAGCCATGTCTTATTCATCTCTGTATCCTCAGTGCCTCACACAACATGGGCATGGAGTATATCGAGAACTCAGTAAATGTCTATTGAATTAAAATGAAATAAAAGTCAGCATTTCCTTTTGTAAATTCCCCATAGTTTAAGGCAGGAGTTGGAGAACGTATTTTACTTAAGCTGTATCTATACAATGCCACAAATTCAACAATTTCTAGGTTGCTATTTTTCAAGTTGTCTAACAGATTTCTACATCATTGAGACCATGCATCCTTATTTCAGCCAGCTTTGAATGCGTAAGGGCCGAGATCCTCTTTTTTTTTTTAATGAAATTATTTTAAAGTCACTTGAAACCATAGTTTTACTAAACAGTTTATAGTCTTCTAAGAAAGTTATACTATTAAGTTGCTGAGCAAAGTCTTCTCCATAGACTGAAAAAAAGTAAATAAACTTCAGCCCAAGCCACTTTCTGAATTATGACCAATTCCAGTTGGTGGGGTTTAATTAATTAGGTTTTATGGTAGTAAATTATTCAACCTTTATTTTCATGGTATGTGGGCTTTAAAAAAAAAAAAAACTGGAAATCCTTTCATAAGGATTACCAAAAGACAACCATTTTGGTGTGATTCTGCTTCAGAATTTAACTGCTATTCAAGTAAAATGGCATCCTCCACACCCAATACTTTCACAGGAGAGTGTATGCTGCCATCTACTGACATTAGGCAAGTGCGCAGGGGGGCTTGTTCACTATTCAGAATTACAAAATAAGCTTTCAAAAGTGACCTGTTCGATCAGAGCCATCATAAACTGACTCCTAGAAATTACAATAAAGAAAGATAGAAAGAAAAACACATTGTGACACAATAGAGCAAAAATCAGCAAATCAAATTCAAAAGGGGGGGGGGAGACAGCAATGCCAGAACAATTTCCTACCAGAGCAATTTCCTAAAGAGGAAACAAGCTATTCATTTTAAAGGCTAAGAATTTGAACAACAACCAAATACTAGTATTTGAAAATATGGTTCCAGATGTGGTGTCAGAGGCAGAGAGGCCCGACAATATATCCTCCTATATATTAAGCTAAATCAAACTCCCACCATTAAAAGATTATCTCTATAGCATAATGACGGTTTTCATGGTGGGGGAAAGGGGGAGGATAATTCTCTAAATTAATACTGGTTGTACCTGAGAATAAATTAAGAGAAAACGTTTTGAGTGGTGAGTGTTGAAGGGGAGGGCCAAGGGAGGGAAGTGATTGTGGGACCCAAAGGAGGGAAACCAAAGACAAATTTCCTGCATTATACAATTTTGCTGACAGTCAGCGCCTTTTGAAAAATTTCCCTAAAACGTCAGGTTTTCTTCATTTTCTGACAGATCCAGACAGACCACAATGCAGAAGCCAGACCCAGGCTATCTGTCTGTGGAAAAGCTGAAAGATGATCTGTTCATTTCAGGCATTAATGACCCCTGGGTCCGGTGCCCACAATCAGTAATAGTAATTGGATCTCTGAGACACAGATGAGGATGATTAAGTAGAGGCTGCCACCTCCTCTTCCGTATGCTTGTGGGGTCCACCGCGGTATGGGTTGTGGATACCTCTCTACCTCCCTGTCTGCCTTTCCCTTCTCCTTTATGTCTCAGCACAAGCTACTCCTTCTCCAAGCTCCAATGGGGCACTTAATGCCAAGGTCCTTCTGATTTCTCTACAGGAACCAGACATCTGGAATTATTCTTGGTTTCAAACATTCTTGACCCACTGTAAGACCCCGTGTGCACATTTTTTTTTGGACTAAAAAATACTGTCCTTGTTTTATAAAAATAACATAATAATCTTACACTACTATTGATTGTGTTAGATGCTTACTTACTTTAACTCATTTAGAAAACAAACAAAACCCTTTGCCATCTAGCCAATTCTGACTTAGCAACCCTGTAAGACAAAGTTGAACTGCCCCATAGGATTTCCAAGGGGTGGATGGTGGATTCAAACTGCAGATCTTTTTGGATAGTAGCTGAGCTCTTAACCACTGTGCCACCAGGGCCCCTTAACTCATTTAGGCCTCACAAAACCCCATTTATTTATATAGGTACTATAGCTCCATTTTTTAGTGGAAGAAACTGAAGTTCAGAGAAGATAAGTGATACCCAAGGGTGCTAAGCTAGTCTGGGTCTATGATTCAGACTCAGACTCAGACTCTGTTACAACTCAGACTCAGTTATAACTTATTTCAAAGGCTTCCCCCTTCTGTGATCTTATTAAAGCTTAATAATCATGTAATAAAATAATAACTACCATTTATTGACCACTTACTATATGCCAGGTATGGTTGCTGAGGTTTTTTATATGAATTATTCTCATTTCTCAAAACATGATGAGATTGGCACTTTATTATCCCCGTTTTCTATATGAGGACAAGGATGCCCAGAAAAGTTAAGTAATTTGCCCAAGGTGACACGCTAGTAGCAATCGGCCTGTGATTTGAATCTGGGTCTTTCTGACCTTATAGCTCTCAGCTATAGGTTGAGATATCTAAAAGCCATCCTACAGATTTTCTCTCTTTTTTTGACAGATAAGAAACTGAAGTTCAGAGGGGTTAAATCACTTGCCTAAGGTCACTCAGCAAGTAAGTGGCAGAGAGAGGGCACAGGGGGGTGATGGTGGAGCAGGAGCATGAAAGACTGACTTTCCTGGCTTTGTAATACATGTATCTCAGCCCTGGCCCCTACTACATCAGCAACACCCTCCCATTTCTCTGCAGGTTCTGCCTACCAGGATCTGTAACCACAAGGTAAGGCTGGCAGTCAGAGGTGGCCCAGTGGCTAGAGGGAAAATGATCCTCTCTAGACCCAAACAGAAAAGTCCGATAGAGGAAAAAAAAAACACTTAATTCTTAATTAAACATGATATTAAGATGGATTTCCTTTCTTCATCATGTTGTTCAGCACAGAGCAGAAAAAACAAAAAATCATAAAGGCCACGGGTTCCAGCACCATTAAAATTTGCAATCCAAGCAAAATTTTTGCCCAAGAAAATAATGCTTCTTTCTCTGCCAGCTAACTTAAGAAAGCTATAAATTCATTTATAAGTGTACTGATATTTCAAACAGATACAAAAAAAAAAGTCATTTTTACTAAAGTGAGACAGATTTTTAAAACTGAATATAATCTCACAGGTCACGTCTACATGTACAAAATTAATGACAAAATTGAGGCAATTGATTGAATAACTGAATTTAAATTATTCAGGAAACTCTTTCACTTCTCTCTTTTTATGCAAATAGATAGTTGGGGTGGGAAGTGCAGAAGCAAACTGGGTAATGAAAGCAGTGCAAATTTTAAGACAAACAGGCCTGGGCTCAAATCCTGGCTCTGCCACTTATGAGCTTGGTGACTTGGTCCCTCAACCTCACTCATCTGTAAAATGAGGATGTTAAAGTGTACTGCAAGGGATTATTGTGAAAATTAAACTTAATAATGTATGTGAAGTGGGCTTTTAGGAGGGACAGCACAGAAGGTGCTCAATAAATAGGGTCTATTACTGCTGTTACGAAGAAGCCCTGGTGGCACAACAGTTAAGTGCTGGGCTGCCAAACGAAAGGTTGGCAACTCGAACCTAGCAGTGGCTCCACTGGAGAAAGATGTGGCAGTCTACCTCCGTAAAGATTAAAGCCAAGAAAACCGTGTGGGGCAGTTTTCTTTTTTTTTTTTTCTGTCACACGGGGTCACTGTGAGTCAAAGTCAACTCTATGGCATCCAGCAACAACTGCTGTTATTATAGTAAATAGCTGGTATTTGCTTTAGCGGCATATTTTAATCATATATAGTTAAGTCAGTTCAAAGTTTAGCAATTCCAGTTCTGAGTGCACACTGTCAGCTGCTCCCCAAACCTTTGTGTTTCCAAGTATCTCTAGCTCAGAATTTCTCAATCTCAGCACTATTGATATTTGGGGCTGGTTAATTCTTTGTGTCCGGGGCGGGGCGGGGGTCGGGGAGAAGCAGTGCAGAGAGGAGGGAAAAATTGATCTGTGTATTGTAGCATATTTAGAAGCAACCCTGGCTTCTATCCACTAGGTGCCAGTAGCAACCTCTGAGTTGTGACCATAAGAAAAGTCTCCAGACATTGCCAAACGTCCACTTGGAGGCAAAATCACCATACCACCATCTCTACAGAGCCTTTCTGTTATCTACAGCCTGAACTGCGCTCTTCCTTTTGGAAAATTTTTTAGATAGAAATTTGCATGAAACATGAGAGTCTCCTATTCTCTAATTGTATCACAATATTAAATATTATCACCCAAATAAAAGTTTGTTGATGGCAGGAACTTGTCGTTCTATTGTTTCCTCCAAAGTGTCTTGCATACGATAGACAAATAAGAACCCAATAAAGGTACACTCGTTTGCTCATTTTTTTTTTATTCATTCACTTACTCAACAAGCAATTGTTAGGTGCCCACTGTATGCCAGGCACTTTACTAGAAGATGGACATACAGAAAAAAAGACAGCCCCTGCCTTTGAGGAGTTCACAGTCTCATGAAGGAGACAGACTAGTAATGGTATGATATTTACCATGATAAAGGGAGCAAAGCGGAGAGGCCCTTAACTCAGACTGGGAGAGACAAGGAAGGCTTTCTTGAGGGACAACTCTTAAAGCATATTTTTTTCCTTTTTTTTTAAATTGAACTTTAGATGAACGTTTACAGAACAAACTAGTTTCTCATTAAACATGACACGTATTGTTTTAAGACAGTGGTTAACAACCCCACAACATGTCAACACTCTCCCCTCTCAACCTTGGCTTCCGTATTACCAGCTTTCCTGTCCCCTCCTGTCTTCTAGTCCTTGTGCCTGGGCTGGTGTGCTCCTTTGATCTCATTTTTTTTTTTTATGAGCCTGTCCAATCTTTGGCTGAAGGGTGAACCTCAGGAATGACTTCATTACTGAGCTGAAAGGGTGTCCAGGGGCCATACTCTCAGGGTTTCTCCAGTCTCTGTCAGGCCAGCAAGTCTGCTCTTTCTTTTTAAGTTAGAATTTTGTTCTACGTTTTTCTCCATCCCTGTCAAAGCAGTCAGTGGTGGTAGCTGGGCACCATCGTGTTGTACTGGACTCAGATCTTGAGGGACAACTCTTGGGCTGAGTTTTAAAGCATGAGTCAGACTAGGGGCACTGATTGCTGATAACCTGCATTTTGTTAGATGCCTTTGTAGTGTGAGTTTATTGAATATGCATCGGTGACCACTGATTCTTTTCAGCAGGAAAAGTATTTTTTTTTTTTAGTCTCCTAGACCCAGAATGCTAACTGGAAGGGGAATATTTTGTAAAACAGGAGCAATGGGTATATGCACAAGCATGAACTCACTCATGATACTGTGGTAAGGAGGCTACTAGCATTTACTGGCTGTGCCTCCCTTGCCACATAGAAATCCTACTAAACTAAGGGAAAAAGTTATATTGTTTGTGGCTACCAGATTCGATGGACTGTGCTGGGCTTTGAGGTTGACTTATCTATTTGACTGATCAGTTGGGGGGGTCCTTGGGGCATGATCATAGGCTATTTCAACGGACTATTTTATTGTTTTTAGGGGGTATGGTGGTGCAGTAGTTAAGAGCTTGCCTGCTAACCAAAAGGTTGGCAGTTCGAATCCACCAGCCACTCCTTGGAAACCATATGGGGCAGTTCTACTCTGTCCTACAGGGTCGGTATGAGTCGGAATCGACTTGACGGCAAGGATTTTTTTTTTTTAATTTTAAATAAAACTTACTACTTAATTCATTTTGTCAAATATTCACCTTAATTGATTTTTCAAGTGAAAATATTTGATTTCTGTTAAATGAGGAGTGTGAGAAAGGGAGCAATCTGGCATACACAGCAAGTCCCAAACATTTCATCTCAAGAAGCCTAGAGTTCATTACATGTAGGTTCAAACTTCTAAAGGGTTAATTTCTATTCTAAATGGTTTACAATACATCCTTCCCATGAAGAAAGTAATGATGGCAAAAAAAAACAAAAACAACTCACTTAGCTTCTCTAGGATCTCCTCATCTGTCATCTTGGATTTTTTCCTTTGCCGATCTGTGTTCCTGTACAAAGTACTGGAATTGGCATTCTCAGCAGAAGGTGGTGTCACCTCTTTATTTGGTGCTGCTGGCAAAGCAATGGATTCAACCACGGAACGAGTGTAGATCTAAAAGACAGAAAAAAAAGTTCTACAATGAAGAGAGCAGGCCAAGGAAGACAGTATGAAGTCAAGGCCCTGTTGTATCAAGTCATTTTTAAAGAAAAGTGGTTTTCTACTTTAAAAAAAAAAAAGAACTTTAAATTGCTTCACGTACACTGCCCTTGAAAAATCTTGGGAGCTCATCCGTTGGGGTCCCCATATATGCCGTGCTAATTCTGGTCTTAGTGCCTCTGCTTCTGTAGTTCCTCCTACCTGGTTCACATGAATTTACTTCCCTGTCTTGACTTCTACAGCAGTTTTATAATTTCAAGGTTATTTATATATTGTTTGGTATTATTCTGTAATTGTTTCAGATGTTAATATCACATACTTAAACAGCAACCTCCAAATCAGGGTGGTATCATATACTCCATTTCTGAGAAAATAGTAGATGCTCAATAGTTACTACTTGATGGGCATTTTCAGAATCACTAGGAAAGAGTCACTTGTGACTTACCGATTTTGTATGCTCTGGTCTAGGTGCAATAACTGGTGGAGGTTCATTGTCGTCTTCTTCTTCTTCCTCTTCTTCATCTTCTTCTTCAGACACAGGAGGAGCCAAAGGAGGCTCTGATGCTGTTTTTGTACTCTTATGACAAAAGAAAGTTTAAAAATTGGGTATTAATTCCTCATGGCTTTTCTTCAGAAATGAGACAAAGGAAATGATTTATTTAAGCATGTGGAGATAGAAGGGCACTGCATCTTTTGCAAATGAGTAGAACCATCTGCAATTTGGAGGTTAAGACTTGCCCACATTCAGAGATAAATAAAAGAACTTTTTTTTTTTAAAACTTCATGCTGCTTTAAAGCCTGGCATAAAGTTAAAAAAAAAAAAAAAGTTCTTTTTATTTTCTACTGAGATCAAAAATGGTCAGCTATTCATTTAATGTTTTCAATTTCAATGTTTTTGAAATCGACAAATATAATTAAAATATCAAATTCATTGCCGTCAAAGCCTTGAGTCTGTACTGGGCAGGTTGTCAATTTCTGATTGACAATTTGTCAGTTTGCAAAGAGCTACTTTCCGCCTAAGGGCCAGAACACGCATAACCAAACCAAACCAAACCCAGTGCCGTGGAGTGGATTCCGACTCCTAGCGACCCTACAGGACAGAGTAGAACTGCCCCAGAGTTTCCAAGGAGCGCCTGGCGGATTCGAACTGCCGACCCTTTGGGTAGCAGCCGTAGCACTTCACCACTACGCCACCAGGGTTTCCTAGAACGCATGTAGAGATATGGCATTAAATACAGCTCTGCAAATACTCATTGAGTAAAAGCGAGCCCATAAATGGTTCCTCCCTGCTTAACCCAGTTGCCGGCGAGTCGATACCAACTCACGGCCACCCTATGTGTGTCAGAGTAAAACTGTGCTCCGCTGGGTTTTCGATGACTAATTTTTTGGAAGTAGATCACCAGGACTTTCTTCTGAGGTGCCTCTGGGCAGACTCAAGCCTCCAACCTTTTGGTTAGCAACCAATTACGTTAACCATTTGTACTGTCCTTCCCTGCTTATTTTTTCCCCCCCTGCTTAGCTTTCTGGAAAGGAACACTCAGAGAGTAACAGACATGACTAAGGCATACCCATCCACATAATTACTCAACCTTAAAGAACAGTTAAATGGTGATTTGCAATGTTCGATAAGCCGCAGTAGCAACACCACCGACAATAATGACAACCACCAGAGTACCTAGGGTCAGTCAGTTCTTGATCATTCATATTAATACAGGGATAAAATGGTTCCAAAATTGGGTTCTGAAAGAACTATGGCATGGTTCACAAAGTGTGCTCCCTGGACCAGCAGCATCGGCATGACCTGAGAGCTTGTTAGAAATGCAAGTTCTCAGGCCCCAATTCAGATCCACTGCATCAGGAACACTGGGGCGGGGCTCGGAAATCTGTGCTTTAACGCGCTTTCCAGGTTACGCTGATGCACACTACTGACCTACGGCATTGCTCTGTGCTGTCCAATATGGTTAATGAACACTTAAATGAGGATTAGGGCTGGGGGCGGGGGTGGGGATTGTCTGCTACCAGGCATGAGGGACCTTACTAGGGTGATAGAAGCGTTCCAAAACTGGACTTTGGTGACAGTAGTACAAGTGTAGAAATTTACTAAAACTCACTAAACTGTACACTTAAAAATGGGTAAATATTTCATATCTAAATTATACCTTAATAAAACGGTTTTTATAAGACTCTGTATCTAAAAACTGGATCTGGGTAAGTGTATTCTGTTGGACTCCTGTAAACACCAATCACACAAAACAGTTTTGAATTTTTCACTTACCGAAGGATGGGCTGCTATGTATCCGTGTGCACTTTTATCTGAAAAGTAAGGATAAAGAAGTCAACATCGTTCCATAAAGACTGCCTCATTTAGAGTTCATTCCAAAAAATCAACAACAGCAATAAAACTGCATGGCTTTGACCAGAAGGAAATTCTCCAATTCAGCATTAAATAGGTGTTATCACAAATGACAGTTTTTCTTAAAATAGCTCACATCATTGCAAACTCATCATATTCTCACCAAGTCATTTCACATATTTTAAAGAAGGCCTCCAGTGAATCTCATCTATATGGAAGGATGTTGAGATTACCTACCCCTAAATGGCGTGATTCTGTACATCCATATCCAGGATTTCTCTCCTTTTCCCTCTCCCTCCCTCCCTCCCTCTCCTCCAACTCTTTCCTTTTGTTCCTTCCTTCCTCTCTCTCTCCTTCCTTCCCTTCCCACCACTCTCTCCTTCTCTCCCTCCCTCCCACGCTTCCTTCCTTTCACTCTCTCCTCTTCCCCCTTCTCCTCCTATCCTATTAGTCTCAACACTAGGGCATTCAGAAAACAAACGGTGAGTTTCACTTAACTAAGTATAGTACAGTAATTCAGATACTGTTAAATTCTAACATCAGTTTTTCAGATTTCATCTTTGGAATTGAGAGACAAAACCAAACAGTTAAACAGCAGTGGTTATTTGGTGTGAAGAACAAACTCTGAGAATCTGAAGGGTGTTAATGGTTACACTAAAATGACCTCTAGAAATCCTTTTTGGTTCTGGTCGCCTATGGTTCTACAGTGAACTTAAAGCACAGCTTTTGATCTCCTTTATTTTAAGCATTGTTTGATGTGTCATCAGGTTCTCTTGGACATTTTATTTCATGTGGAAAACTAAGTATCATTAAAAAAAAAAGCTGTCCTTGGCAGCTTTATTATGTCTTCAACTTTGAATAGCAGCAGTTGAGCAATCTTCCCATTAAAAAAATAAAAATCCTCTTTAGCATGTTGAATGGCCATATGCCCTCAAGTTTGGGCTCTGATATTTGATATAGCCAAATCAGACACCCCTACCCTACACTTCACGTTCCAAGTGTATCCTTGTGTTGTTCTTAAGGAGACTTCTAGCCCTGTTCTATACTAAACCCAAGGCCAAGAGGTAGATATACCTTTATAGCTGGGGCATTAACGACTGTATTCTCTTGTTTATTGTTGTTGTTTGCCGTTGAGTTGATTCTGACTCATAGTGACCCTATGGGACAGAGTAGAACTGCCCATAGGGTTTCCAAGGTTGCGATCTTTACAGAAGCCGATTGCCACACCTTTCTCTGCGAAGTGGCTAGTAGGTTCAACCACTGATCTTTCGGTTGACAGCTGAGCACTTAACCATTGTACCACCAGGGTTTCTTCTTCTTTCCTTAGATGCTGAATAATAAATTATTCTAGAGAGGCATACCAGATGATGATCTTTTTCAAAGTGAAGAAGTGTTTTTTGGTATATGTTTTTCAATTGCTCATCTTGCAAATTTGAGCATCAAAGCTCCAAACAAAGGCCACGTATATACACGAGCAAATTAAGTCAAAGTTTGGCAGTTACATGGCTAATTTGATCACTATAGGTAGCATGACATGGTTTCTTTATTTAGTTGGATTTTTGGGGTCTGATTAAAATAACCTAGCAAATACAAAATTTGTCCTGTCATCATGGTGCAAATCAATGAACCTAAGGGATAAAATAAATCTCAAGAGACCATGGTTTGCTCTATATATCTCTTATTTCATGAACACACCACTAAACCTAATCCTGAGTGAATGAGTGTCTTTATGTCAGTAAAGAGACAAAGCAACAACTGTGACTGCTGATTCAAACTGACAACTACTGCCTCACTGAACAATTTTCTTATTTGGTTCTAAACATCACTCAAGTAATATAAATCTCCTAACATCAACCTCAACTTCCAACTCATCTTTCAGTTTGCTTATGTTGAAACTATTTGGAGAAGAAACTGGAATTGACTCCAAATGCCCTATAGGAGTGTCTTCATCACAGGGCTCTACAATTGGAATGACTTCTCTGCCTTTTGATACCCTAGACTTCCTCTTACCTCCTGATGTAAAGCTCATGTATTTCTGGTTGTTAACTGTTTCTTTGGAATCATAGAATTTGAGAACATCTAGAACAGCTTGTGGGTTCTTCTTCTGTTCCAGTTTTGTTATGTTGGAGGTTTGGAGTAATCGTGCCCATTGTTCAGGAATTCCCTGTAGACAACCAAAGGGAAAGAATGGCAACTCAGAACATTCAGCAGCAGCATTTTCACGTTCCAGTACAGTTCTTCACCAAGAAGCCCATGCTACCTGTAGGATTACACTTGGGAAACTGAAGTTACACTCTAGATTTAAAGTTAGTAACTTAATAATGCAATCATTCTCTTCTCTAATCAAAACACATAGGTAAAACTAGGATCCAACTTAAAAAGGGTGGGTGGGAGTATGACTGTGATAGAAAAAAAAAGCACATGAAAATCACCTCCGTATTGACTCTGCTCATCCATGAAATGATGTTTACGGCTTAGCTTATTTTTTCTGGTGACTCAGGGCAGACATAGCAAGACTTCTCTAAATTTGCGCACAGCATAGTATAGTGCAGATCAATGGATTTTCTATGACTGGAATATGACAAGCTGTTTCGGGGCAGGGTGCAATCTGAATATCTTTTGGCATAAGAGGAAAGCCTCACCCTTGGTCAGTTTATATTTTGTGGTTACAAAATGTAATTTCGGGGGGTCTAGAGCTTTTTTTTTTTTAGAGCTTTAATAGAAAGGGGGATTGGGAGGAGACAAAAATAGAAACATGGAGGAGCAATAACCACTGAGATGCTAAATTGTAACAGTAGTGCTGCTTTGGGCATTTTCCCTGCAGCTTTCTCCAGGGTATGCCCTCCTTCTCCTCTCCTCCTTCCTCCCTTCCCTCCTCCCCACTTCAGTCGTTGGCCACATAGAAGCTGGGGACTGTGAAAACCATGCCAAAACCTGGTGAGAATTTGCAGTAATCTACAGTATTTAGAGCAGAGAGGAGGGAGTATTTGGAAATCTAACCAAGGAGAGTTGCAAAAATTACACAGAGAGGTTAGTTTTTCATTGAGCATTCAGCATTCTTTCCTATATGTTCAGCCTACAGATGTCCCCATTTCATATTTATCCAACCTCCAAGAGCAACTTGGAGAGAGAAACAGACGCACTATTCCTGGAGTGCATCTAGGCACAATTTATGTGGCTTTGTCCCATGAAGTCTCGGCAAAACAATGTGTGACGTGGGCCTCCAGAGTTTGGGAATGACAACAAAAAAGTGAGATAAGCCAAGCAACAACTCTACTGCACACACATGAACCTGCTGCTGCAGTGCTATGACATCTCAAAGAAGCACTTTGATGCAAGCTTCTTTTGGGCCTG
Organism: Elephas maximus indicus; assembly: GCF_024166365.1. NCBI lineage: Eukaryota > Metazoa > Chordata > Mammalia > Proboscidea > Elephantidae > Elephas > Elephas maximus. The sequence goes on from NC_064846.1 coordinate 46,412,213, forward strand.
TGACGCACCTCTGGGAGCTTCCCTGGGCACATCTGTGAGCCATAGAGATCTGGCTGTAATGGACGTAAATAAAGAAAGAAAAGAAAGTTAAAACAGAATGTGGGACAACTCAGAAGGTGGGAAGGAGATGAAATCAATGGGTTTGAATGGGGGGGATCCCTTCTAAATTGGGGCAATTATGAAATAGGGAGGTATTAACTAAATCAGGGGCAGGACAAGCTACAGGACGACAGATTTAAGAAAACAGAAAACGACAATGTTCCAAAGTTTGGATGCATAATTCCACCTTTGGCCAGATGCTTCCTCCATTAATATGCAATAATAAATATTACCATTAAATGACTGGAGAAATTACTAAAAGGCAGAAACATGAATTTGGAGGGAAGAAGGATGGTATCATGGAAAGCTTCAACGATAATTTGTAAGTTGGTTTTACAACTAGGTGATCACAGGTAGCCAGTGGCCATGCGATGAACTTACAAATTTCAGTTCCCAATTCTGGTTAACCAGTTCCGGTTTCGCAGTGGAAGTATCTATGTAGCTAAAACTCAAAGGATGGCTATAAGGCAATGCTGAATTTAACATTTATTCTCATTGATGTGATTCTTCTGTACTTTCTAGCTAAAGTCATGGCTGGCTTAGAAAAAACTAGATTAAGAATGTTCCCACGCAGCCAGACTCTATGTTTGAGTTTCTTAAACAATTTAGACCAGGGAAAGAGAAACCATTTCATTTCAAACCATATTTCTGTTTTAATGTGGCAGTTCCCAAGTCCCACTTCCACAAAATAAGATCAGATATAAGGTACTTGCTTTGTCTAAACAAAAATATATCTCCAACGCTACCGAAACATCTGATTTGATTTGGGATGTAAGGCCTTGATTCCCAGCATTTGGGGTTACTCCAAGCACAGTGAAACAACATTATTACATGCATTCATCACGCATATGATGCTAAAGCCTTAAGCCAAATATTTGAACTCAGGAGCCCATGCATGATCCCAGTTCTGATTCTAAGTGCAATTAATAGCATTTGGTTAATAATATAATGGCCAAAGGAGTTATTAAGTGTTACAAAACCAGGTATGCATTGCACATAACCACTAGAGCAGACATCACTGGCATGATCATTACCATAATCATTAGAATATTTGCAGTTATTACACATTCCCATGGCACTTCTAAACTTTTGTGATAAATAGTTGTGTGATCACTAGACAGCGAGAAAAGTATGCTGTCAATTGCAGAAGGTCCTCCAGACAACTGTACTTACCACATGGCTACATTGCCAACATAATTTTTTTTTTCTTTTTTTTAAGTTGAGACAAGTCAGTTAATCAATGGAACCTGACACTTAAATTTGAATGTTTGCCACAAAGGCAGATAATCAGATAGCTATCATGTTACTCCAAATTGAAGTACTAATCCCAAAAGTTAGACAGCTAATGGAGACCTAGGATTTTGAGCGTCAGAAGCAGGAGCACATATCAATGCCTGACCACGTATACAATAACAACTAGATGTACATCAAGCTGGGGATTTTAGAGTGTAGCCCAGGAGAATGGCAGCATGATATAACAGGCCAAGCATTTGTCTTATCGTAAGAAACGATCATTTATATCACTCATACCATTTTTCCCTCTGATTGACTTGAAGCGACCGTCACAGGTCTAGAGGTCTGGAAAGGGGAGTTCTGAAGTATTTGGGACAAAAATGGTAATATAAAGGGTAAGGACTTATAATAATTTCACACCAAAAATTTCATCTCCCAACCTAATTTAGCTTTAGCGCCCAAGGGTATGACCAGGTGTACAAGGTTATACGGGCCAATCAACTATAGCGTAAGCATCAAACAACACACCAAATCAGTGTCCAAATATTCAAAAGAACAGGACCTTATAAGACAAATGGACTAAACAGTTCAGCTAATTGCTCAAAATTCAATTTCAATAACTGTAATAATGGAAATTAATATGGCCTCCTCCAACACACAACGGATTAGTGGTACTGTGGTAATTAGGACCCAGTTCTAAATCTTACCAATAAAATTATTTTTAATGGTTTATTATCATTTGGTATTTTTAAAGTTAATAAACATAATAACCTAGCAAATGTAAATCAGAGCTTAAGATAGTAAAAAAGCTTAAGATAGAATTTAAAAATAACGTATGGACAAATAGTTACAAAAGAAGATCATCAGAATGAAAATAAAGTATTTTAGATTGAAATTCAGGCTGTGTCTGTCTATGTATTCAATGGCTTTCTAATAACCGACTGCATCCAAACTGCTGTTTTATTTCAGATTGAGTTTTTGGGGTTTAGGGACAGTTTTTTGTTCGGTTTGGTTGTATAAGACTGTTTTTCATGAAATTGGAAAAACTGTCCCATCACATCCTCTGATTAATTCTTTGGGTTTTAATTGACTGTAAAGTGAAAATGGCTGGCACTTCAGTCAGCTGATGGTGATTCACTTTCCTTCACTTCCAGTCAGAACCCAGAAAGCACAAAGAGTTAAAGAGAGATCGTATCATAAAATCTCAAGTAAGTTGGGAAGAGTGGGAAAAATAAAAAAATTGGTTAAAAAAAAAAAAAACAGAATGCCACACGAAAATTGTGGAGGAGAAAACTTTAACCTCAAAGAAAGAAAAATATGGACTGACAACAAAATAAAACACAAGTTTAAATAGAAGAGAAAATAAAAAGATCAAAACCAGAAAGATAAAGTTCTCAAAATAAAAAAAGAAGAGTTATTAGAGAAAACTTTTCTAAAGCTGAAGGGCTTTAACTATTTCAAAAGCCAGAAAAAAATTTATAAATTTTGTTATGTGTTTTAAAAACTCTAAAATTGTTCAGATTATAGAAAGTCTTTTTTTCTGGTGGTAGTGATGGTGACGGTAGTGGTGATGGTGGGGTTATATACTTTTTAAGTGTAGCTAAGATAAGATTCTCAAAATATAATAGTAAAGAAAAGAGGCTGGGCTCAAACTCGAGGACATTTGGACAATGTCTCTGACTTTGAGGATCAAACTGGTTAAATATATCAATACCTCAACTTCATCAATGTCAATATTTCTTCATGTTCTCTTCTGTTTGCTGCTGAGAACAGGGTAACTCATATCACTTACAAGGCCAAGGTATTTACTCAGTTCCCATCATTCTCATAGCGCTTACTTCCAGAAATATTGGGGAGAAGAAGATAATTTGGCTGTCAATTCAGCAACATGGTTTGCTTCTCTAAATAAAATTCATTTGTTCACTCTTTTTTCACTTAATCATATGACACAATCTAATCATTAACCATCATATTGTGAAACAAGAAATTCAACTATTTAACATCTAAAATTCTCTCTAGTTTAACCACCCAGGAATTGATGGTGATGGTTCTATAAAGGATTTTTTTTTCCAAATGCATGCAAAATTATTATTTCAGATACACATTTTGATTGAATTCCTTACTAGTATGGAAAAGGTAGTTGATCTTCCTGGGGACATGTTTCTAGCCACATCTTTTCCTTCACCCATCTAAAAAAAAGATGCCAGATCTTAAAAAAAAAAAAAAAAAAAGTATAAAATGTTACAGATCTGAGATCTTGTGCTAGTTGAGCACTACAAACATCCAAAGAAAGGCTGGATCTATTGCTATTATCTCTCCAGAGAATTCTTACTGGCATTTATTGTGGGTTTGTCATATATCAGCACATAACTACTAAAGCATACACAATATATCTATCAATATTCCTTCCTGAAGCACAGGGGCTGCTGTTTTGAACGTCTACGAAATATACCCATTAATAATCCTAAAAATAAGCTATGTTCTTGAAATCAAAGGGAAGAATAGGTCAATTTTGCAGATATTTTTGGTTAGTGTGGTTAGCTGAGCTGGGCAACCCAGGTTCCAATGTAAAGCCTGAATTATTCAGATGGATTATACTCACTGGGAAAATTGAGTAGATGATTCTCTTATTCACTTCAAATGATAAAAGAATGGGCTCAAGCAGAGTTTCTCTACTCAGGACTCCATCTCCTATGCCATGGTAACTCAGTATTTTCGGTCAAGTCGAAGACTGATTATGGAGTGACCAGACGTTTTGTTGAGATAAACAAAATAATTTTGCCAATTTTATTGCCACCCTCTATTTCCATCTGTGATTGTCTAGGCAAAGTTCACCTTACTTGAAATCATCAAAAACATCAAGTCTGACATTTTGGGATGTGGTAATTCTTGCTTGAAACCAATTTTCACAAAGGACATTTTTATGACTTACAAAAACAAAATAAGGAGTTTACTTACAGTGAATTCCCCGGTGACTGCATCAAACCCCACATGAATCGTATGCTCAAAGTCTGAAGGAAGAGAAATCTCTGGGCGCTCTTTCTCTTTCTTCTTATTGGCTAAAGGCAAAATGTTAACATGTATTTGTTTGGGGTACAGTTTTAGCAACCATAAGTTGTACAATTAGGTTCAACAAAGCAATTACAAAATTGAAGGACAACCGATTCCAACACAATTTTATCAATATTAAATCCAGATATTCTAATTTTCTTTGTAGAAGTGGCTGAGAGTCTGACAAAAGTCGTTATGTCCAAATAATTCAAAAATTTCCAAAATCTAATTCACACAAAACTTTCAGTCAAACTGATTTATGTTCTTTATCAGTCTAATGGTGTAACCAACAGGTATCTAGGTATATTGTGGTTAACTGGTTTTCTTGGATCAAATCCCACTTACCAAAATAGAAATTACACTCAAGTCAAGCTAAGGTTTACCGTTAGAGAAGACTAGAAAAGTGTTTCCGCTATCTATAAAAATGTTATGAATTGTTGCCATTTTAATCATAGCTAAATATCAAGTAACGAGAACTTTTTAAATTTACATATTTACATTATGAAGCATAACTTAATAAGCTCTTGGTCTTCGTTCAACAAGGATACTATGGCAAGTCAGCAATATTACACATTCTTATGATTAAAAACAGTTTTTAATCATTTCCTACCCAACATGGCTAGTAAAAAGCTACAAATTCCTGTTTTTTACTGAATTAATTTTCTTTAGTTCTAAGAAAACCAAACCAGCTGCCTGGTTTGGTCTTTCTAGTTTGCAGCCATTCTTCCACGTCCCTCTTATATTCCATCATATTAACCATTGAAAATCATTGTTTCTCTCAATTAGTAGATTTTTCACAGAGACTTAATTACGGATAAAAATATCAACACTTAAGTCAAAGCCTTTAAAATATAATCACTGAAGAAACTAAATTGGGAACTATAACGAAATTAGTCTATTCGGAAATATATCACAGAAGGAAGTTATTCTAAAATGGCATCCAGTAGCTTCCATAATGAACATACCGGCAGATTTGAGCACGTATCTCTGATAAGGCTGCACTTCATCCTCAGAAAAATAATACTCACCCTCCCAATACTGGGCAAGTTAGCGTAAACCAGGTTTACCCAGTTGAAACCAATCAACTTCAGAATTGCCAGGATGGCCAATTTAGAACATTCTGGTTCAAATAGACGTTCCTTTGGCCTGAATCATAGATAACACTCAGTTAACCATATATGGATTACTGATTTTGTGGATTACCCATGATAAATTTTAAATTCAAAACTTTTCATGTTCAAATGTCATCTATGGCTTTTTTTTTCCCCTTTCCACCCTCTCTCACTGTTCCATATGTCCAGTTAGAGGATAGAAATATGGGGCAGAAATACAGGAATTCCACTAGTGAGAGGGAAGGATTAGGACAGAAAGGTGGATGAGGGTGACAAGAGTCACTCAAAGTTTTGGCTTGGCTACATTTTAAAAAATACACATACGCCATCTAATTTAACCTCAGCATGAATTCCATTTTTACAGTGAGCCAACATTATTAATGAATATTATCCTGACTTGACAGTAAAGTTTAGAGCTTTCTGTTGTTACTCCTACGTCCCCGGCATGTTTGTGGACTATAAAAAACCGTTTATACGGTTCAACTACTATTTTTATTTGTTCATAAAGACAAACAGAACAATCAGCTTTTTGCTTCCCTTCTGTTCTTCCCACTCCAGTAAAGATGTCCTACTCTTAACTCCTGTAATCTTAACTCTTAATTTTCCTCTTCCTGATCTCTCATCATGTTGGGTATGGCTAACCACCTCTCTCTCCACTTCCTTGACCTGGTCTGATTCTCCCCCTCCCTCAATGACCATTCTTTCTTTGACTAGCATTGCTGCTGCTGCTGCTGCTGTTGCTCCTGCCTTTACTAGCCCAGTCTTTGCCCTTCAGCAATCCTTTCACTATACTCATTCCTCTTGGACTGAACCACTTTCAGATACTAACTCATGTTAGATAATCTGTGGTTGGCAGGAGTGGACCCAGATTTTTTTTTTGGGGGGGGGCTCCCTTTAGGTAGAAACAATACAAAATTACAAATTAAAAAAAAAATGCTTGGGCTCCTCCCTAGAACCTTGGAAGAGTCTCATGCAAGTGAGGAACTCTGAAGAGGAAGCTTCATTTGCTTCATAGGAAATCTACTCTTGGTGGTCAGTAACCTGTTTGGAACCAAGACCATTCTGAGAATCTGAAGAAAGCTGTGGAACTTATGCCCATAAAAATGCACTATACACATATACACAATTTTGCATGTAGTTTCAGAGGTTCATAAATCCTCTGGACCACAAGTTAAGAACTCCTACCTTAATCTGTATCTCCAATTGTTATACCAACTTGCATTCATGAACTCTCTTGCAAGCAAATAAACTTTCTCAGGCTCTGTTAGCACTAGATGCACATTTGGAACATACTGGCTTAGATCTAAACACTCCATCTGGGCTGAGCTATGCTGGCTGGCTCAATGGTGTCTCCCTAGAAGGCCACCTAATCATGCCATTCCCTTTACTCAGGGCTATGAGTTGGAATTGACTCGACGGCAGTGGGTTTGGTTTTGGTTTAAGCGTAACAGAGGCAGAAAGTCCAAACTTGCTCCTTCTCCCGTGTTCCCTGTCTCAGTGAAATGATACCACTCACCACTCAGATCACAGAAGGATTAAGGCATAATATAACTCCTCCTCTTGGGAGGCTCCAAGCAATGAAAAGTTTATGATCCCCCTCCCCAATATGTACTTCAAATAAAAACAATATTAAAGCACAAAAAAGTAAGGAAATCCAAAAAGTTCTGATGTTCTTATGATTAATTGGAGTCTTTTGAATGCTATATATCCAAAATCAAAATGTTTCTGTCTTGGGTGCCCCTGCTTTGCTGAATGCCTGAAGCACATGCTTCCTCCACCTACTGGGTAATCCAACACTGGCTTTACTGCCCAAACCAGAAATTTAGGAGTCATCTTTGACTCCTACTTTATTCCTACCTAATTTGTTCAACAAGTTCTCCCTCCTAGGCTTGTTTTGAATCCATCTTCTCCTTTTCATTTCCATAAACAATTACCTTAGTCCAAGGCACCAGCATTTCTCACCTAGTTTCCCTGCTTCCATTTTTTCCCCTTTCAATTCATTTCTCTACTCTATGGCCAGAGTAATCTTTTGAAAAACACAAATCTGACTGCATTCCTGGCCATGTTTAAAATCCTTATATGGCTCCCCATTACGGATATGTTAAAAGTTCACACTCCTTAGCAAAACACCGAAAGGCTTGCATGGTATGTCCCCACCTTACCTCTCCAGCCTCTAAGCTTGCCGTGGCTCCCACTGTCCCATACCCATTCCACGCTCCCTGAACTGCCAGGTTTTCTCTTAGCTCCAAGCTTTTATACATGCCAGGCCTAACTCTGGAGAGCCTTACTTTTCCAGTCTCCCCACCCCCATCCCAACCCCACTTTGTGTGGATAACTCCCATTCATCCTTACTCTTCACTCTTGGGTTTCTTGTCCTTTGGCAAGTCTTTTTCCTGTCTTCCCTCTATGCAGACTAAGTTAAGTGCCTCTCCCTTCATGCTCCCATAGAGGTACCCATTGTATACTCTGGGCTTAGCACTTATCAACACCAGACTGTTATTTCTTGTTTACATGCCTATCTTTCCAGCTAAAGTTTAAATACTTGACAGTAGAGATTTGTATCTTATTCATTCTCACGTTCCCCACCACCTGGGTTGGCTTGGGCCCGCACACATAATGACGATCGTGTGTGGAACATTTACTACGTGCAAAGTGGTTCTAGGGTTACCTCATTTAATCTCTATAACAATCTTATGAAGTAAGCTTTATTGTTATTGTGTTATCGATGAGGAAAGTGAGACTCAGGGAGGGTAAACAACATACCCAGGGTTATACAGCTGACAGGGGTCAGAGCCAGGATTTGAACCTGAGAGCCAGGATTCCAATTGTGTCTCCAGAGGCTAAGTTCTTAACAGCTACACTATTTATTTTTCAACTGTCATTTTAAAAACCTCAACAGATTGGAGCCCTAGCCTTCAGGAAATGTTAGTGACAATGAAGCATAGATGAGAATTGTTCTTTTTTCTATTTTATTTTTAGGAACACTAAAATGTCTGTATCTCCCCAGAAAATTCTGTGAGCATTGATCCTTTGCATTAAGATTCAGCCTAATCTAAGCCTTAGGCTGAAAAGGGCTGATTCTACAGAGAAAAGTCCAAGTAAGTACTACTTTTTAAGTATATTCAATTGGAACCTGGAACAAAGGCCACAAACAAAGGTCACAAATTGCTGACTGGACCACAAACTACAAATAGCATTTGGCCTTGGAACCCTCTGAGTGTGCATGAGTTCTGGTTGTGATTTCAGGGACCAGCTAATCTGAGTTTCTCATGTTTAACAACTTTCTCCATTCTACTACCTTTTTTTTAAAAAAGGGAAAGCCCATATAGTTATCTATCCTCTTCCACACACCCCTTCCCCCAATAATTTTGTGCTTCCTATAGTGGCCGGAAACCCTGAAACCCTGGTGGTGTAGTGGTTAAGAGCTATCGCTGCTAACCAAAAGGTCGGTAGTTCAAATCCACCAGGTGCTCCTTGGAAAACCTGTGGGGCAGTTCTACTCCATCCTATAGGGTCGTTATGAGTGGAATCGACTCGATGGCAATAGATCTTTTTTTAATAGTGACTAGTATTTGTCCCATTATAAACAAATTCCCCTACATTCTCAACTACTTCATTAAATGTCCTCTTCAGTTCTTGCCTTCAGTTCCTAAACTTCATTATGCATCACTCTTACATGGGACACTCAAAAAAAGAAAGATGCCAGAACCCCATCCCTAGAAATTTGGGTTCACTTAGTCTGGGGTAGGCCCATCATCTTTATTTTCTAAAGTTCCTCGGGTATTTCTATGATGTAGCCAGGGCTGAGATGGAGAACAACTTTAAGCCCAAGGAGGGTACCACTTTCCCATACAATCCTTATGGAGGCTGCTCATTCTTCCCCATTTCCAGTCCTGCAGGCCTGAGCGAATGGGGAAGGGCACAAATTGTTGATTTGAGATCATTGTTCTGCACTTGCCTATAAAATCCCATACTTTGAGGTTAGTGCCGTTTAGTTCTCCTAGCCAGGTCCCGTATTCATTGAGGACTTTGGCTCCCAGTCTTTCTTCCTACATTCAATGCAGCCATCACCCTGTGAAATGTAAATATATAAATGGACACTTCCTTCCCACCCTTTCCTTATAGCACCTTGACCTCCCTCAACTTGAATTTCACCTGTATTCCACTTCTGCAATCCACTGCCATGGCCACCCTTTAAACTAGTGGTTCTCAATTCTCAGCTAGGGGTGCACATGAGAATAATCTATAGAGTTCTATAAAATACCAAAGTATACACCCTCACCAAGAACCTACCTTATCAGAATGTCTGGAGGTGAGATCTGAGCAAATGATTTCTTGTAAGCTCCAAAGATGATTCAGATGTGCAGTCAGAGTGGAAAACCACAGCTTCCCCAGGCCTTATCATTACCCAGAATGATTCTTTCCCTGAAATATTCCCACTGTTATCTCATTCCCTGAGCTCAAACCTCCCATCCTGCTCTAGTCTTCAAACTCTTTCCACCGCTTACCTGTTCTTTGAAATCAACAAGACCTCCAGTCCCTGGATCCCTCCATTTTTCGGCCAATCTCTCAGCTCTCACTTGGATTCACTTTCGTTTGACCCAGGCTACTCTATGTTCCATCACTTATATTGTTCTCTAGCCAGTGCCCTGGAAACTCTCACCCTTCGGCCTCCTCCTGCATTCACCTTGCAAAACCCTGTCCTGACAGAATCCAACCATTTAACCTCTCCACTTCTATACTAAGGTTGCTAAGAGTTGCTGGGGTAAAAATCACATGACTATGGAGATTGGTGTTTACTATAAAGGTCTCAGGCCTTAGATGGGTCATCAACGGTGCCTGGCAATCTTTTCCTTGCCCCATTGCCAACTTTCTTTCCCACTTCCCTCGCTGGATATTACAGAATTTCACCACTTCACTCAAACTTCTTTCTGTTCCACTCCCTCCTCCCTTACTTTCAGCAGATGATATTCCTTCCACCTTACTGAGAAAACTGGAGGCTTTCTGTTGGGAAATCCTTTGATTTCATTTCCTCTCCAACCCTTATGCATTTATCTCTATCCGTAACCTCTTCTCTCACCTCACTGAAAGCGGTTCCCCCCTTTCTGCCTGAGGTTTGTCCCTATACAGGTGCTTTAGATCTCAGTCCCTGTCACTTCTCCAGGGATCTCACTCCATCAAGTATCTCTTCTTTCCTCTGTTATCTTCAATCTCTCCCTGTCTACTGGTACTTTCCGTGGGGCTTAAAACACATTCAGATCTTTCTTGTCCTTAAAAATTAGAACCTTTCTGCCATCTCATATCCTCCTGTAGCTGCTATAGTCCCTTCAAGCCTTTCCTTTTTAGCTAAACTTCTTGAAAAGGAAATCTAGATTTTTTTTTAATCTCTAAGTCCTCAAATAACTGCAACGACTTCCTGAGGTCACAAATTAACTACCCACTTGACTGATTTAATGGCCACTTTCAGTCCTTACAATCATTGACCTGCCAGGTAAAAATGACCTTGCTGAACATGCATTTCTTGAAAATAACTCCTTCCCTCCTCTTCTTTCACATGACACTTTCCTAGATTCCATTCCTATGTTTCTGGATTTTCTCTCTCTCTCATTTGCAGGAGCCTCTTTCTCTGTCAGCTTTGGCACTGGGTTAGGAGCTGTCCTAGGTCATCTTTTGTCAACAGACTTCTCCCTTGGGCCATCATCTACTTTCGTGGTTTTAATTATCATCTACACTAGTGACTCCTCTATATGTACGTCCAGCCCTAAACTCTCTGTTGCATCTCTACCCCCTGTAACTAACTGGCTACTAAACACCTCTATTTGGATGCCCCACAGGCCCGACACACTAAATATTTGCAAAATATTTGCCTTTCCCCACCTAACACAACATGAAACTACCCCTCCTCCTGTGTTCCCTACCTTGCCCTTCTCCAACTAGTCATCCAAGCCTGATTTCTGGAGTCTATTTTTGATGCCTCCTCCTTCCACCATCTGATTAGTTGCCTCGTTCTATTAATTCTCCCTCTTAAATATTTCTCCCACATTTTCCTCTCCTTCTATTCTTACTGATATTGGCCCTGGGGCCAGGCCACTATCATTTCCCACCTGGATGACTCCAGCAGCCTGATTTTTCTCCTGCCTTCCATCTCCCACCCCCTCCCTCCAATCCATTCTTCCTCCTGTAGCTACAAACCTGACGTCATTCCATTTCAGTGTCCCCCTACCATTGTCTTCAGAATTAAATTTAAAGGTTACAGCATGGCATACATGGTCCTTTTTTTAGGATCTGGTCACCAATCACTTCTATAGCTTCATCTCCCAGGCCTCCCCTGCTCCCGCTCTGTGCACTAACTACTCTGAACTTTTGTAGTTGTATTCATACCACCTCAACTAATAGCGTGTCATGCTTACTGCCTTCATAATACTGCTTCTTCTGCCTGGAATGACACTTGCCCCATACCTGGCTAGCCCTATTCCTACTTTAAGACTCACCTCAGTTCAGGGGTCACTTCTTCCAGGAAGCCTTACCTAATCTCCCCACCCCTCTTGATTAGATGCTCCTCCTCGGTGCTCACTTCGTTTTTGCATTTACCACACTAAACTCTAACCATTGACTGACTAGTCTGTGTCCCCTACTAGGCCATCAGTTCCTTAAAGGCAGGGGCTGGGACTTACTCACCTCTGCACCTTAGCATCTATCTAGAATAGTACCTGACAATAAATATTGAATGAATAAGTGAATGACCAAACAAATGAATGGATGAATGAATGATCTTGATCATATGAAATGGGAGCCAATATATGGAGAAAGGTCATGTCTATTTGCTATCATGGGTTCATGGATGAGGAAACAGTGATCCAGGTCTGCCAAGAAGGTGAGGAGGGGCAAGCTTTGAAGTTGTTGTAGTTGAAGCTATTGATGGTGGTGGTAGTGTTGTTTTTATCCAACAGTGGGGATGACTCTGAACCCATTCAGGAATACCTCTTGCCAGCTGCCACTTGAGAGTCAAAGGCATATATATACTGGCAACCCAGCTGGACAAGGTTCAAGGTGCAGCCTGTAGCCAGAGAGAGGGCAAAGCAACCAATTCTCCCCTAGATGAAATCCCTGAACGACGCTATGCTTGCCTTCTAAAAGCATTTTAGAAAACTGTCACCTGAGTCTTCCTTGTTGTAGGGGTTCCACTTGTCATCTTCCCCTAAAATTCCTGGAAATTTTGTTGGGCCTTCTCATCGGATGTCATATAGCCAAGTCCAGCATTACTTTTTAGAACACTTTCTAGCTCCTTGAAAACAAAAGCATGCAGGGAAACAAAAGGAATGACAGAGACAGATATACAGAAACACCCCTGGATAAATTCAGCCTAAAAGCACAGAACAACAGTCATAAAAAAAAAGCAATGGAAAACATGCAAAACATTATGATATATGGCATCATAAAAAAGCAACATTCAAAGCCAGATTAATACAGAAAGCTAAATGCAAAATACTATAAAAAGCATACTTTTTAAAATTCAGAAATAATTTTTCCAAAGAAAGAAAAAACACATAGGCTGGCTAGCTCTAAGAGGCAGGCGTTTCACAACCCTGGCTTTAAAGAACAACTCCCTCCTGGCCACTGTCTGAGCTTCCTTTCCTTTGAATCAGTCAGTGGGTCAATTAACAAGTATTACATGTTGAATTGTGAATCCACATAGTGACAGGTTATGCTGGGTGACTCAGGAGTGTAAGTAATATCCTATACTTGCAATCTAATTGGGGAGACTAAGTTTAACGAAGGAGAAATAGCAAACAGCTACCTGACCAAAGGAAATTAGGTGCTAAATTGGAAAGAAAAGAGTATAAATGCTGTAGCATGTCAAAAGAAAGGAAGGTTAAAGAAATTTGTGGTGGACGGTCAGAGCTTACTGGAGGAGGTAGGACTTGAGAGACAAGCCTTACAGGATAGATAGAGAGGAAGGAAAGGGTAATGCATCTCATTTAGGAAAGATGGAGGGAAGTAGGAATGGATATAGCATACTGATCAGGAAGTGAGAAGACAGAGAGCAAATAGAGTACAGTCTGGGAAATCAGGAAGGAAAGGATGATGAAACTGGAGATAGTAATCAAATATGAGTCAGAAAAGGTTTTTGAGCAGATGAATGAAAAGGTGCTTTCCAGAACACAAGCCGGGTGGCTATGTGCAGCTAGTTAGGTACACATGGCATGGTGGGGGCTGACTTCACAATGATTGCTGTTTCACTCAGGCCGAGGAAGAGGATGAATGGTGGTGGTGGAATGGGAGGGACCTACATGTATGTAACTGCATCTGTTGAAAGGCCACTTACTGGGCATTTACTATAAATTCTGTTTGCATGTGTGTGTGTATCTTATTTCTGTAACTAGACTACAAATTACCTGAGGGCAGAGAGCCTTATCTTATATGTAGTATCCCCCACAGTATTTAGCACAGAGCTAGGCACATAAAAAGCAGGCACAAATATTTTGACTGAGGTATATAAGCATTTAAAATCATGCACCTGAATAAGCCTATATTAACAGTCAATTCTGTTATATCTGACTTTTAAACAAATCAGAGAGCTGATATATAAGACCTGTGCTCAAAGTCTGCATGCAGCTCAGATTTATGCATTGGCTGGTTGCAAACATTTTTCCATCCTGTGATCTTCCATGAAGTTCTCTGAGATAAAAGAGGTCTAACAGAGCACTTTGCTAGGAGGTCTCTACTGGAGTCCTTGGGGTTAGAGCCCTCCGGGGAGATGCCCTTATCTCATAACCCCTAGCTCGACACCAGCAACCTGCCTCCCTCTCCCACCCTTTGCCCCCTCCTCCACCCAAGTCCAATTTGTACTCAATGTTATGTGTCCCTGAAGCCAAATAGCCTTCACAGACATAACGACCATTTCTGGAAGAGACAGTGGGAATTGTAGGTTAAAGATTCGTCACACTAAAAATGACTGCTTTTCATTTCAATATTCCTGGGCTTTGTTCTGGGAAAGCCATGTTGGAAAGACATAGAAGTATTTTTAAAGGGCTATCTACCTCCTATGAATGACAACCTTGATTTTTCCTAACAGATGTTCCTTAGTGACAAGATCACTCTTTAGCTGGGTAATATGTGCTTTTAGAGGTTCACTGATTTCTCCAAAAACACTGAAAGGCTGCTAGTCAATGCCCCGCATAGATCATGTGCAAAAATGTCACCTTTGTCATCTTTTAAGAGTTAAAATGCCTTAGTGTCTAAACTACCAGAGAAGTAGAGTTGTTACCTTTTTTATTTTTAAAATTGCCAATCTGCCCCACCCTTTGATTTGTGGGTGAGAGAGCACTGTGCCATACCCTCCAGAGGGAAGCCTTCTAAAACCTTGTATCTGGTAAGGATATTGCGGTATCTCAGAATTCTTCCTATGGAAACAGTAGCCCTGTAAATGGTCTCAAAGAGGGAGGCACTCATTGTGAGGCCAATAGCCCCAGAGTTATACTGGTTTATGCAAAGAAAGTACTAATACCTGGAACTTCTGCTAAATATCCTGTTTGGGGGCATATTATGGGAGGGACACACAGGCATTTCTTACCTCCTGGACCCATGAAATGTACATTTTCCCTTACACAGGGGAGAGATTAATTCTCTAGTTAGCATCTAATATGTTTTTGGTAGAAAGAATGTTCACTGTGTGGGTTTTCAAGTTTTTGTTTTCTTTTTTCCCCTATTGGAAATTTTCAAAGCAATATGTGGTTAACTGCAATGGAAAGTTAGGCATTAAAAAAATAGATCTTAGTGTTGACTCTAAGGCCTTTAAATATTGACAGTGCTAGGTGGGATAAAAAGTTTAAAAAAGGTTCCACATAATAGATATATTTCTGGATTAAACCTAGCATTGAATAAAATACACTAATTTTAAGCAGAAAAGGAAGTAGGTGTTTACTTCAGTGAGGAAGACAGCCCAAAAAACCTTTACATACTGTATTATGAAGCAATATCTCTAAGAGGAAGGATAATAGGGGACTCTCTCATGTTCTATTTTAATATAATCCTTTACTATTTCAACTTTCATAAACCTCAGGTATAATTTTTATAATGCGAAAAGGCTTAAAGGCCTCAAAAAGTCACAGAAATTGGGAGAAAACAGATTTGGTTTTTTACAAAGGCTAAGTGTAGTAAATTAGGCCCTTGGGAGGAATAACTTGTAAAGACAACGGTCTGAGGACTGTTGTGATTTCTGGCTAAGAAAATGGGTTGGATCCACCTAGGCTTGTCTTATTTCTCTTAAAATTTCATTTTTGAATATCCCATTGGCTAAAACCCATTTTCAAGACAAGTTAGGTAACTTCCAACTTATGATAAGCAGTATATTGTTCAACACCACTGAGCCTGGAGTCAAGAGACCTAAATTCTAGGTCTGCCTTGCTTTGTTATTAACGTACTGGGGTGACTTTGTGTAAGTCACTTAACCTCTCTGAACTTCTGCTTTCCTCTGTACAATATAGATAATCTCTGCCTACCTTCATCATAGGAAGTTTGAAGGGCATAAATGATATGAAATCACTTTGAACAGTTAATCATTGTAATACCCCTATACTGCCATCTTAAAATACATCACCCACTTAGCAATATACTAAGTAACAAGGTGACTATGTTTGCTGGAGAAGTTAGTAATCTGCCACTTTTTAGAATGCAACACTTTCATCCTATGAATGATGTCTTTCGAATTATAGCTACTGAGGAAGATTAAACTGGGCTGTTTTAAACATTCACTACTCTTATCATGGTATCTTTTACTATTATTAGCAAATCCCAGAAACATATAGTTGGGAAGTTCCATGGTAGAAATTATATTAACCCATTCTCCTGCCTTCAAGTGGAACCTGCTAAAGTCATGCCAGACTCAATGAAGAACCTAGAAAATTTCACCCTTGGTCTAGTATCACAGTATCCAATAAGCCTATCTGTCTAGTTCCATTTCCTCTGGTAGAATAATTAAGCCTTTTTTTTTCATCCTGCTGGGTCTTTAGTTGCTACGGAAATTTATGTCTTCCAAAAATTAGCACCCTTTAATGTATAGATACAAATTCAAAGTTGTACCTGACTCTGCAAGAGCAGTTACAAGCCCAAATCATAGCCCTAGTGTTCCATATGACGATGGGGGAAAGGAAATGATGGTCCCACATGAGCCCTTCTGATCACCCCCATTCACACATGCAGACAGCCATCACCCTCAGAGGCATCATCTTCAAAAACATTCAGCAACAGTCATCATTCTGGTAAGTCATTAGAAAGTTGCCTCTTACTCATCTCCTTGCAGGCAACACAAACTGGTTCCACTCTCATTTGCACCCAATTCACACATGCAACAATTTCAATGGAAAATGTTTGAAAACAGAAAGTGAAGATGAGGCAATATCCTAACTAGGCACTTCTGATATGTGGACAATTATATAGGGTACATGTCTGAGAGAGGGAAAAAAGGCCTCATTTGCTTTAAGGAAGAAAGCAACTTTATATTTCTTAAAAAAAAAAAAAAAACTCGTTGCCATCGAGTCAATTCCGACTCAGAGCAACCATATCCCTTAGCCAGTGTCAACTTTCCTCTCTCTGCAACACCTCATTTTAATGTTTTCTCCCACTCTCTTCTCATCCACACTCTGTATCTTCTCTACCTCCTAACCTCCCTCTCAAACGTAATTTTTCCCTGTTGCATCTTTCCTTTATTGTATGCATCTCCCAATCTTTCATGCCACACTCCTCTTAAATTTTAACTGTCTCATGGCTTTAGTGGGCCTCCCATATCTGCGCCCAGTTTCTCAGTTTATTGACCTTGAAATGGAAGCACAGGACTAGTAGGGAGGGAAAGTACATCCTTCTCCCATCTTCTTCCCATTTCAACCACAGGGGACTTAAAGGAATAAAGGAGTAGTACAGGAGGCTCTTCTTCTAGGGGACAGCACTGATTCTGGAGGACAAGCAAGATGCCATGCCCTCCAGGCATCCCAAAGGGTAAGGCAGTGACCTGCAGAAGAGCACTCTTGGCTGAGCTGTATGGGGTTATTTGGAGAACCAGAGGAATATAAACACCATTTAGGATGTAGCAGAGTCTCTGATATCTGGCTTTCTGACAACCAGAACCCTCAATTGACACGCCCACACATTGTTGGTGCAATGATAATAACCTTGAACCACTACAAGATTTCAAAGGGTCTTCAGCATCACCAAAGAAAGATTGCATACTGTTCAGTCTAGTTATCATACTAAGTATATTTTATTGTGCATTAATTATTTGAAAATTAATAATGTGCATTGACCAAAACATTTGATTAACAAGACCATAAAGGATAACTGAGAGTTTTCTTTAATTGTTTCACAGCAATGCTTCCTGCCGTGTAGGATATATAGAAGACAACACACTCTAGAAGTTAGAACAACAATATATATGCAGTACAATAATAAGAACTATATAGCACTTTAAGAACTTTTTAACATATATGAACACACTCATTTACAGCCTCAACTTTCTAAAGTAAGCAACATGTAAGCCTAAAAGTACACACACCAAATGATAATCTAGCCCACAAAACACCCAAATCACATGTTAGCACATGTCTATTGTCAAGAACATTTTCTTGCCACCCTCTTTCCAAAAAAGAAGAAAAAAAAAAAACCATGAAAAAGTTTCTTTCCTTCCGAGTGGCAGTTTAAAAAAAAAAAAAGAGTCCCCTTTCTGAAATGCACATACTCTTCAAAGTGCACTACCATCTTCTTAAGGAAAAATTAAAGTCACTGCTGGCTTCTGGATACTAGGAACATAGTTAGCCACATATTCCTTCCCTTGGTCTTGTTGCAAGGCAGTGTGATATAGAAGAACAAGCACAGGGTTTGGAGTCAGAGAGACCTGGGAGACTTCTGGCATCCATCATTTGCTATGTGACCCTAGGCTCTCTGCTTAAATGCTTTGAGCTTAAATTGCCTCATCTATAAAAAGGGGATAATGCAGAGTGGTCGTAAGGATTAAATGACTGCATATATGTACACTGTCTGGTGCACAGCTTGGCACCCAGTAACTAGTCAGTAAATGGCAGAGTACTTCCCACTTGTCTTGATTTGATTTACATCCAACTATCTCCTTCTACTCCTCTAGGAAGAGGGGCCTTCATAGCTCTTCCAGGCTCATCGGCTCCCAAATCTCTCTGGGTTCCCCACAAAGTACACATGAACTGTGCTCTCTATAGACACAGCCCTTCACACAGCATTGCATGTCCTCTGAAACACACCTAATGCTCAAGTGCAGCACAAAACACAAGACAGAAGCACACTTCAGAAGACACAGACATCATACAGAACATGTCACCTCCAAATGCAGCCTCACCTGCTTCTTTCCCACATGTTCTTCCAAGCTTCAAGTCCTTAACATCGGTTATTTTTAGAGGCACCAGGCCATTTTCAGAGGCCTGACTGCATTCACATGCCTCATTGACTTTTCCTTATTGGTTTATTTATTCATGTTGTTTATTCATGTTGTTTATTTATTAATTTATATATTTATTCCCCACCTTGTTCCAAAATGGATGTCAGGTGGCTTACAAGAATACACAAAATGTAACATGATAGCATAAATTCAAAATAGATTAAGTCAAAGGGGGGGGGGAAAGGTAGGAACATAAAATGCAGCCTGAAGAAAAGCTAATACAAAGGTACATATATACCATAGAGTCCCATTACAAGTGCTATGCGTAGGCCACACATTTGGTTCCAAGCTTTCTAATAGCCAACAAAAGAGAAACCTGATCACTCCCACACTTCGCAGGGTACATCAAATAAAATCAAACCACTTGTTCAGGATGTCCTTTCCCTGGTCTAAATCCCAAATACTTTTCTATAGTGAAGAATCATAAAATGGTGGCATATTGTCCCTTCTAATTTGCTCTAAGACCAAGATCCAGCTCCTGGAAGTCTCCAACAAAGATAGAACCTCAATCTTGAAATTACATCTACTACTTCTTATTTTTCTTCTACCTGTCTCTTGAAGTTCCACATGGTCATTGAAATGTAACTATTAAAGAGACTTCTTTAAAAAATAAAAATAAACGAATACCCTCTGCTGTCACCAAAGCTAATATTTTCATTTAAGTAATGAAATAAGACACCGTGACATTATTTATAATAACAAAAATCTGGGCAAGGACTCCAAGTACCCAACAAAAAGAAATGGTTAAAAAAAAACAATGCAACTATATGATGAAATAATATACACCGTCAAAAATGATATTTATGCAGATGTTTTTAAAATGCAGGAAAATATTCTGCATAAAAATGGTAAGTGGAAAGCAAGACATAAAACTGTGTATATTATGGTCTTAGCTATGTAAAAAAGCATATGCATATGTATAGCCATAGAAAAGGTCTGGAAAGAAATTCACAAAAACGTTAACATTGTTTCTGAGATTTGTGATTATGGGTGATATTAATTTTTTGACATTGATAAAATTTCCATATGATGAGGGAAAAAAAAAAAAAGACTGAGAGGAAATACACCAGTCCAATTATCTTTGGGTAGTGGAGTTTTCAATTTTGTAAAAAATTTCCTATAACTGACATATGAATTCTAGCTAGGGAGAAAGTTACTTCATAAAAGAAATGAGAATTCTAAACTCCTCTTCGTTTTATAGTTTTTTTTGTCGATTGTAAGCTCTAGAATTATAGAAATATAATAATACCTCACACATTTACTTAACACTTTTAAATTTCACTTTTAGTAGCATTTTAATGTTTAGAATTATATTTGATAATCAAAAATACCCTGCGAGGTAGGCCAGGTGTTACTATTCTCAATTAACAGGTGAAGAAACTAAGGCTCAGAGAAGCCAAGTGACTGACCCAGTCACAATGATCAGTGGCACAGCTAGAACTTAAACCCCGGTCTCCAAAACTCAAGCCCAGTGCTTTTTCCATTAGTTCAAGGCTGATTGTGGTGTTACCCAAGCAGTCACAATGAGGCAGAAACAGAAATAGTAATCCCTCCTCACCTGTGAGGGTTGGGTTCCTGAACAAGCCCCAGAGTAGGAGAATTCAGCTGAGGAAATTACCATTTCATGAGGAAATAAAAAAAAACAAACCAGTCATGATAAGTGGGGTCGCAAGTGAAGTTTGAAAGCCTTCATAAATCTTTTTTTTATGCTCAGTAAGATAGAACAATAACAATAGTATATTACATAAAAAGAATGAGAGTTTACATAATTAGTAAAAATGATAGGCTCTACAGTGTCCAGTTAGATCCTGAGATGATTTCCAGAGCTGATGAGGGTGTATCACTCATTATGTTAAGGGAAAATGGGGGTGACAAAGAAGCAATGACCAAGGTGGACAGTTAATTCAGATCACCAATCTCCATGCTCCCAGAGTCATCTAAGTCCAGTCCTGAAGTTGTAACAACTTACTTGTGGCTTTAGCTCTATCAAGCAAATAAGTTTAAGTGGCACTACTTAATGACTTTGGCTCTTCTGAAGATGCTTTCTGTCTTCTTAAAGTCTTTTTAAAGACACTTTAGCATTTCTTTATACAGTTAACTAAATCATTCAAGTTTTGTCTGAAGGTAGCTGAACAGTTGTCCAGCAATGGTATTAAATGGCACGACTTAAGTTTTGAAGATGGTTTCTGTACAATGTGATTTTTCTTTCTTTGAAGGCATCATAGTATCTTTTTATAGACATCTACTAAATCATTCAAAGTTTGAACAGATAAGATGTGACATGCAAAGGTTTTGATTTCATTACTTTCTTGGGGAGGCTTTGATCTTGTTCTAGAATTTTGCTCCTGGTAGTTCTAGTTGTATTTGTCTCCAGTCCCAGAGCCTGCTAATTATCTTCATCATCACTTATGATAATCACTTCTGGGGTATTGGAAAATTCCTGAGGCTCATCCTCTATCAGCATCACATCATTTGAATCGGTGTCAAAAGATTCAGATTCAACTTTAGCCAATGATTGCTCCTGCACCAAACATTCATCCTCATCCTTAGGCTCTTCTTGATCCAAAGATTCGTTGTCTTTGAGAGGGACTGCTGAAAGATACTGTGCCATATCTAGCCAAATCTTCTCCCAGGCTTCATTAATGATGGGCTTGGTTAAACTATCTAATGCCTCTTTTATTAAGAATATGGCATTAGTGATGGTGTAGGAATCCCATGCACTAGGATCTTCAGACAGAGGAACCTTTGTAAGCTTTTGTACAACAAAGTTATACATTAGTTTAGCATAAGTCTTCTTGAATGGACGGATCAAACACTGATCTAAGGGCTGAAGAATCTGAGACGTGCAGCTGCTTATAAAGATAACCTTAACATTAGGATGCACATTGGCAAATGTATCTGAGGCACCAAAAGGACTGTGAAGCATCAGCAGGACGTTGAATTCAAGATTTTTTTCTTTTAAGTAGTCTTGAACTTCCACAAGAAAGCACTGTTCAAACCATTCCTTAAGGAGAGGAGGAGTCATCCAGGCTTTTCTGTTTGCACGCCAGTATACTGGAAACTTGGCTCGGTTTTTCCCCCTGAGAGGATTTGGGCAAAGGTTTCTGTATAGCAGCAATGGTTTCACTATGAGATCACCTGAAGTACTGGCACAAAACAGAAGCGTCAGCCTCTCTGTTTTTGCTGACCTCATGTCAGCATCCGTTGGCTCCTGCTCTTCAAAAGGGCAAGTGGGATTATTCAAAGGCTTCCAAAGCATGGCAGTCTCAACAGCACTGAAGATTTGTTCACGTTCATAATGCCCTTCATTAATCACTTCCTGCAGTTCTGGAGGATACAGTGCAGGAGCTGAACAATCTACTGGTTCCTTCTTCGGCACCACTGCCACGTAAGACTTGGTCCCCAGGTCACAGCGATATTTATATTTCTCAAACCACCCCTTGCTTCCAGAAAAATTTTTTTCTAGATCCTCTTCAGGACCTGAAGCCGGGTCATCAGCAAGTCCTCTTGTTTGGTCACAGATCCCCTGCTTGGAAAGTGTTTCATTATTCTTTTGCTTATCTTCAATCCAGAGGTTTAACATCATTTCCATCTTCTCCATCTTAGGATTACGAGGGGTGACGCATCTTTTAGGCGACGTCGGTGTACAAGAGGCAACACTGGCCCTAGCAGCATTTTCAGCTTTCTTTACTGAACGGGCTGTGGATTCATTAACACCATATAAGCGCCCCACAAAACTTTTGGTTTTACCTTGATCAATAATGTCCCTTTTGTCTTCTAAAGACATCACCCTTCTTGCCCTTTTGGCAACCTGCTGTGGTGTCTTTGTACTTGCTTCACACTCGTCTGCCTCAAGAGTCACATCTATGGAAGCCATGTTTCAGCTTTGTGATAACTAATGCAACTTAACAATTACTCACTAGAAATTTTACATCCCTCAGCATCACACAGTGTTAGCATATGACATTTAAACACCAAATGGTAGTATAAATAACACAAAGATAAATGATAATATATCGTTGTGATAGTCAGTGCAAATGGGGCTGATTATCTAGGAGACAACTGGCAGAAGAAAAAGAGAAGAAGCAAATGACTCAAGAAGTTTCTTCCCACCTCGGGATAGAGTCAGACAATACTGTGGCAACTCGGACTAACTCCCATATACGCAATTCAAAATTTTCACAGTTGCTGAAAAGGTATACAGAAGTAAATCCACCTATACCCAAATTTCCAAAAAGGACAACTTGCAGTTAGGAATGGATTACGATAAATTCTACTCTAAGTTATCAGAAAGAAAGTCACTGTTTGTATATTCAAGACAGTATCGTTGCTATGATTTCCCTATGCTGAATGCTACAAATCCAGTTTTATGTAAAAAGCAAACACAGCATAAGTATATTTTCTGTAAGCCCACGGTAAGTCAATCAAACAGTATCCTCTGACAAAATGCAACCTCTGAAGATGTAGATGTAAAGGTCAGGGCAGGCAGGCCCTGAATAGCCAACGTTCAAGAAAAGACTACCCAAGAAAGAGACAATGAAAGAATAAACTAGCCCCTTTTCAATGCCCGGTCACTGATACTTTACTTTTATCCCCTCCTCCTGGGAAGATAGAGCGAAGCCTGGCTTTCTTATTCTTCTCTTCAGGGGCCATGGGAAGTGGTTTGGAGCTGTGGTTGAGTGCTGAAGAATCCCGGTTGTTACTATTCATCCTCAGTGGGGGAGCTGGGGGTTTCTCTTCATTATCCAGGCCGTCAGACATTTTCAGTTACAACAGAATTCACAGCTCCTAAAGAAAAGCAGGAGAAAACAGGAGTTAAGAAAGAAGTCTAAAAAAATAAATAAATAAAATCTTGTGGACATGTGGGACTTCTAGCATCTTAGAAACAAAATATTGGTCTCAAATCGTCTCCAGTTTTGTGCTGATAATTTTGAGGTGTTGCCTTCCTGGGGGAAAGGGAGTTGCCTCCCAAAGACCAAGCATGCAATTTCCAAAAGAGGAAAGTGAAGACAATAATGCACGGCTTTTTGATATGTATTCACAAACACATAAAACCCCCCATAAACCAAACCCATTGCCATGCAGTCGATTCCAACTCATAGCAACCCTATAGCGACCTTATAGGGCATAAGGACCCTTGCTTTTCCCACAATGAAATTCTCTATTCTCTGCTGTTTACTCAGTCTTTTCACGAACAATTTACAATCTTTTTTCTTTAAAAATTCTATCCTAATGGCCATCACTGTGAGGTAGAACAACCTTAGTTTGAAATTGATACAGATTTGGCTGCCAATTTTTAATGGCCCACAACTATGCCCTGTTAGTCACTTTAACATTGGGTTGCTTTTGGGGTCTGTATCTTACGTGTGTGCTTGATTTATAAAATGCACCCTACTCTTTTATGGGAATGCACTGAGAAGCAATCCAGTAAATCTGGCAGTTTTGGAACAGTCAGAGAGTCTTAAATGAAATGATGTCCCATCTTCTCCCATGCATGTAGAAGATAACGGTGGGCCAAATATCTTCATAAGCAAAGAGGACTTCAGAGGAGAGGTTCACTTCCTGAGGAGACACCAAAACCTGTCCCTGTCATATTTTATATCATGGAAGAGGGAGCAACAAGAGAGTTGACAGGAATAGCAAAGTTTTAACAACTTATTTGCTCTTAATTTCATTATTCTTTAGTATCTTGTGCCTAGGGCTGAGTCCATACGCGTTTCATTCCACTCAGAGGGTAAAGTGAACTAGAAAAGCATGGACTTTCCAAGGCAATGCTCCCGTTTCCAGGTGCTTTCCTAGTCTAACGCAAGTCCTTCTATTAGGGCCCTGACACTTGCCAATGCAAGTCATGTGCTGTAAGTACCTTCCCAGTGAACCCCTAGTTTGAATACAAGGAAAATCAAACCCCATTGCCAACAAAATCTTTGTAAATGTACTATCTTAAAAAAAAATTGCCCTTGCGTTGATTTACAAGGAGCAGCTGGTAGATCCAAACTGCTGAACTTTTGGTTAGCAGCCAAGCTCTTAATCAAGCTCTTACTATTATCTGGCATTAATATAGCAGCATAAGAACTCTCCAAACTCTCCAAGAACTATCACTTTATTCCAACATTTACTATAACAAACCTAAGTACAACAACAACAAAAATAGAGGCCTCTTCATTAACTGCTGGAGCCCTGGTGGTGCAATGGTTAAGAGCTGGTCCAACTTGAGAGCAATGTTCTTTTTTTTTTTAATTAACTGCTATAATGAGAAATAATCTATCATAATTTTTTTAGCCCTTTAGTGGCTGTAATGTATTCATTCATTTCCGCATTGAACTCTAGGTTACATCATGTTATGTTGAGAATTTTAAAAAAATTATTATATTCTAAATTCTGTCAAATGTATTCAGCCTATCAGTACTCAAGAATAAAAAAAAAAGTTGCCATCAAATCGATTCCAACTCATAGTTACCCTATAGACAGAGTAAAACTGCCTCATAGGGTTTCCAAGGAATGCCAGGTGGATTCGAACCACCGACCTTTTGGTTAGCAGCTGTAGGTCTTTAACCACTGCACCACCAGGGCTCTTAATATGTTCTTCATCTGCACCTGTGACTGCCAACTATCTTGATTTGGACAAGAGATCTCTTTGCCTTTGCCTACGTTTCATGCATCTCATTATTTTAACGAATTAAGACCAAATTCTGTATTTGTTCAGTAATCATGCTAGTGAAACTACTCATTAATGAAGGTCTTGTTGCCTGTGACAACAATTTGATAAGCCTCACATTTTCCTTTATAGATGAAACTACAGAACAAAATAAAATGAAAAGGTAACTGTGATGTCAAGGATAAAGTATAGTCATAGATACTACCGGTACTAGTAAATATTTTAACTAGAATATGAAACCAGTGCTAACGGGTCTACAATTCTCCTTTGCATTTTGATTGTTGGTCCTTCTAAGTTCACTATTTCTCCAAGAAGAGAAGTGAGTTTAAAAGACTGACTTCACCAGTGGCATTATTCTGTATTTGGCAGGTTCGTGGTTTAAATGTAGTCACTAAGAAGAATTTGCCACCAGAAACAAGGCATTATGGCTTTGCCTTTTTTTTTTTTTCTCTCTCTCTTTTCTGGGTTCAAAAATACTGGCCGGATTATGAGATGATCATCATGTCAGTCTCAGCAACACAAAACCTAGCTTGGTAAAAATAATAATATTTTTAAGTTATTGCAAAGAAATACCTAGCAGACAGACTTTTAAAAAGTGTATCTCACAGGGGAAGAAAGCCACTACTTTCTGAGTGATAGATATTTTCTAATTACATTCTACTTAAATTTAGATGACAGATTTCAGAGAAATAAGCATAGCCTCTTTAAAATGATAAACAGAGTTGATCTTCCATAATAAGGCAAGTAAGAATCTGGACCAGTCAAGTTGCTAGTGCGCCTACATAACTGAAAATACTATGCTCCTTTGTTCTTGATAAATAGGAGCCCTGGTGGCACAGTGGTTAAGAGCTTGGTTGCTAACCAGAAGGTCAGCAGTTCGAATCCACCAGATGCTCCTTGGAAACCCTATGGGGAAACTATTCTGTCCTATAGGGTCCTTATGAGTCGGAATTGACTTGAAGGCATCAGATTTGGTTTTGGTTTTTAACATCAGAGTAGGGAGCCCTGGTGGCGCAGTGGTTAAATTGCTCAGCTGCTAACCAAAAGATGGGTGGTTCAAACCCATTAGCCACTCAGAGTGACAAAGATGTGGCAGTCTCCTTCTGTAGACATTACAGCCTTGGAAACCCTATGGGGGCAGTTCTACCCTGTTCTGTAGGGTCACTAGGAGTTGGAATTGACTCGATGGCAATGGGTTTTAAACATTAGAGTGGCTTTTTTTGTTGCTAATTACTCTCTCTGACCAGAATCTAGATGTCTTTGCTTCTTTTCAGGCTGCCTGATTTGACCAGGTATTTTTTGGGTTGGGAAGAAAGGACTACTCGGGATATGAAACTCAAACCATAATCTCCTATACTGCACTAGATTGCTGATCAACATTTCAACAACACACAATTGCTGTGGTCCCTCTTGCAGACATTCTGCAAAGGATCCAGCTTATATGGCACAGCTTTCTACTGGTCACCAAACTTGAAATTGTTTCAATTCCATTCAACTCATCAGGGGACACTGAGAGCAGCATGAATAAAACTTTTGCAGAAATGGAAATGAAAACTGAAGGATCAATGTCCAGTTCCACACCAGGATCATGAAACAGAGAAAGCAACTATCTGGGATATTTGGCCTGAACCAATCACTCTGTTTACGTAGGCATTTCAGATTTGGTTTTGTTTAAACAATCCTGATATTACTTCAGTTCTCCACTACCCTTTAAAAAGCACAATTAATAACTCTTCATCTTCTTCTAATGATTCCAGATAATTCTAATTTAGTTACAAAATAGTAGTGTAGGAGGTGTTGTTATCTTTAATCCATCTTCAAAACAAACGAAAAACGTTGGCATATTCCAAGGAAAGTTAAGTCACACTTCGAGGAGACCAGTGGAGAAAGCTCATGGACCTAGAAAGAAGCCTTGCTGTTAACGTATGTTTCTCAAGTGGGAGGTTTTTCCTACTATTGCTCAAATGAAGGAAAAAGGAGACTATTATGTTATGTTTGTAAACAATGCCAATTAACTAAGCTGGGTCCTCCCCTGAGACAGCTTTCTACAAAGGATACTATTAATGGACTGCTGGTTCTATCTACCTATGACGTCATTATTTCCAAGGTCTTGAAAGAGACTATTTTGTTTGGGGCGGCTGAAGGATCTATTTCAAGAATTGTACAAAAGCACCATTATTCTCTAGGAACCCCAGTTAAAAAAAAAATGTTTATCTTTAAAGTTTAACTGTTCTCGTTCACTTTTGCAACAGGACGGAAACTTGCAAGTGAGTGGCACACTGGATGGATCTAGCCACAGGCCATTCATTTCACTTTTAGACCTTGGCTCTTAGCATTGTGGAGACCCAGCCAACTTTAATGGACAACCAGAAACAGTTTATATCTGTCCACAAATTGGTTTCGCACTTGACCACTAGGGCTTTTCAGCGAGAATTCAAATGGTTTCTGCTGATGGTGTATATTTTTGCTCCAGCCCTTGGGACTTAGTTTATCAGTGCTCTGTAATGATAATTGAAATTCATCAACAATCAAAATAAGCCTCTTGATTCATTATAAGTAAGGAACCTGAACATACCTTTTTCAGAGCACTAGGAAAGATTATCTCCCCCTCTTCCTCCTTTTTCTTCTCTCCCTCCCTCTCTCTCTCACACACACACAGACACCCGTGCACACACAGCCCTTCACTGTCTTGTCTTTTGACATAAAGCTGTAACACAAAGAGTCTTAGAGAAAAACTATTATCAAGAAGCATAGCAACTTTAGATGAAATGATTGGGCAGTATAACAATTACCATTATTCTCTTATTCTCCAACATGAATTCTCTCTCAGTCCATGCAGTGCCAAACTAGACACTCAGGGAATGTTCAGTAGGATGGAAAAAAAAAAAAAAGCCACCAACTTTCATGGATACCGAAGTCAAGGTAAACAGTGCATACTATGTCATACATGTTGAATCGGATGCGACCAAAAATGCCAAATGTGCCCATCTGCCACAAGCAGTCTAACCAGGTGCATGAAGGGTAAGAATCCAGAAATACTGGTCCTACAACTTGCAAGGCTATCCATTAAGTCACAAGCAATTGAAATAAACAAATACTCTCATCAGATCTGATGTCATCATATAAACATACCGAAACAACTGACATGTCTGTATTATTCCATCTGCTTTCAAAATCTAAATAACTGTTTATTTGCATATTTTCCCCAATGAAACCAAACTAATACTGCCCTTCTTACAAAAACAAAAGCCCAGGCCAGCAGACGCACAGCCACGATCTAGTAAACCCAGAGGTAAAGCTCCAAAACTACTGCCATACAACGCTATTCTTACAAACTGGTGAGCACACGAATATTCAGCTTAATACCCTTTTCACATCAAGCTAGAAGATCTAACACAGGACTGAGATATAGCCTAGGAGAAATTTCCATGGTGAACTTCCTAATGTTTCTGAGACATTTACATGAAGAATAGAGTTGCAAGAAGCCCTGACCACATGAGGTAACAGTCCTACAACAACAAGCTGACATCAGCACCATATGAAAGAAGATGGACTTCAGGGTCTCAAAAAAGTAAAACAAACTCTCACTGTATTAAAACACATAACAATACATGAGAGAGTTTCAAAGTGCTAGAATTTCGGAAATCTTTAAAACGAGAGTTAGTTCTACAGTTCAGACAATTGAATTTTTAATGGCAGCTTCCAGATTTCATGGTAGTAGGTAAATACAATCTTATAGTCAACCAATGGCTCCATAGACAATGATATCAACACTGGACTGTTCACTGTATAGGATGAGGATATTGCTTTTACTAGCAGAGTGATGTGCACACTGAATTTTACTTCGGTGGCAAGAAAAGTGATCCAAGAGTTAGCTGCTGGCTCTTTCCTGGGCTCCCTTGAAACAAAAAGCATACATTTTCAAGACAGCTAGCTAAACCTCCAGGTATAGGCTGTGCCTAGGAAACAAATTATGCTTTGCTAACTGGCCTATGTTAACACTAAACCCACTTATCTTGGCCTCATTATTAGCAACGGGACCAACTGGCTCAGATACTTATGACTGACAATGTAAGAGGATGTAGTACACTGTTTTTAATAGAAGAAGGAGAACGAGAAGAAGAGAAAAATCATCTAACTTTCCACAAAGGAGTGCATGTTTTATGATCTGAAAGAAATATTACACATTGCTTTGCATTTCTACAGCAACTTACATCTGAAGATTTCTAGTGGCTTTTCAAACATTGATTCCCATAATATGCTAAAATGTCAAAATGGAGAGAAAGAACATTCGTCTTTCACAGGGAAGAAGCAGCAGCCAGGTTTGGGTCTCCTTGCAGCTCTGAAACCCCAGTGCCACTTCCAAACAGGGTAGAAGGAGCAGTGCAGCCACCGAGTTATGTCCAGCAGATGGGCCCAATGTAGCATTTTCGTCATCTTTTCTCACACTGAATGTAGTTATTATACATGCCATTCCCCTCACTAGAGCATGGGCTCCTTGAGGAGAACATATTATAAGAATATGCCCTTCATACCGTCCAGTGCAGTGCCTTATTTTTAACTCGATGCCAAACCTGTTGCCATTGAGTCAATTCTGACTCATAGTGACCCTACAGGACAGAGCAGAACTGCCCCATGTGGTTTCCAAGGAGTGGCTGGTGGAGTCAAACTGTCAACTTTTTGTTTGGCAGCCGAACTCTTAACTACTGCACCATCAGGGCTCTACTCTTGTTCCTAGTAGGCATTAAATACATGTGCAAGGTAATGAAGTGGAACTCTATATGTTTTATGCATTTGCTGTAGCTATAAGTTTTTCATAATGTTGCATAAGCCTGAATGCTTACTCATAGCAGGCTTGAGCCAAGAAGGCATGTTTGAAAATATTGGTACTGGCTCATCTGCCAAGCAACTGGCTATCATGTAGAAGACAGCTACCATATGATCATCAGCACCTCCCTTTTTAATATATACATTTGTAATGTCCAAGGACCTTTCATGTCTTACTCTTACTTGAGCCTGCCACCAATATTGTCAAGAAGGGAGCACCATCCCCATTTTCCACATGAGGAACTTTAAACCATAGAGGTTCAGTGACTTTCCCGGGGTCACAAAACAAGTGAAAGAACCTAGGCTAGAATCCACATTCCCTTAAACTTTTAAACTCTTCTAATTCCACTCCCACTACACCAACACAGTGTGTACCCCAGAAAACCCACAAACACACACACGCACTTCATATATACACTCTTATCCTCCCAAAATAGTCGTACAATATTTCCAGCTTTTTCATATCAATCTACTTCAGGCTGGTACTTACTGATTTCAATTGCTTTTCCCATCCAAAGACCCAAGGCTAGGTGATTTACTGACAGAACTCCAACAGGTTTCTCTGGCCAGTTGTACCAATTCTTAGACGGTCCTGTTTTGGAGCTTGCCTGTTCTGGGGCACTCACCAAGGGAACTCTGCTATCAGAGACAAGGGTGTGCTGTTTCAGAGAAACTTGCCTGGGAGATACCATTACAGTGTGCAGTGGAGGGAAGCCATTTCCAGGATCATTTGATCAGGAGGAGCTGAGCTACTTGTTAGGCAGGAGATTCTCTAAAGCAGTAGGACGAGCAAGGGAGGCACTAGCTCTTTTTACAGTTGCCTAGTTTCAATCTTAGATCCTGCAAAAGATAGCTCACCATTGACATACATACAGGCACACTTACACAGAGGACAGTCATGTTCTCTCACACGCATACAAGCAAATGAGGTCAGTTCTGCGGCAGTCCTGTTCTTTACTTGGATCTTTATGAGTAACTTCATTGTTTTCAACAGGAACTTGACATGTCCAATAAGCCAGCATATTAGAGGTGCAAATTTCACTGTCAGGTTGCAAATCAGGAAATCGATAGGCACACCCCAGCATCCAGACTTCATACACTGCATATACTATGAGGGACACATAGTTCTTTTTCAAGTGACTTCTTTAAGCTTCTAAATGTATGCAGCACCATACTTTACTGTTCATTGTGTATGCTTCAGGAGCCAAAACTGCCAAGAAAATGCTAATGATTATCTAATGTGTGTTTATATTTGCAAACTGGTGCATTATTACAGGTTTCAGTTTTTCATTTCCAATGTTGACACGTCTAAGACAAAATAAAATGCATAAGGAACAAAGGTAGAAATATTTTTAAGCATAAAAATAGAAGGGATTATCCTAAAAGACGCCTCAAAGAAATGGATGAGAAAAAGAAAAGTGGAGTAAAACCTAGTAATAAAACATCTCCTAGTTCTCACAATCGAGAATGCAGTATTCTTGGAAGCATTCAGGTGAAACAAATTAGATGCGGACTAACAGCACAGTTGAGCCAATACGACAAATCAATGTCTTAAGTCTCTGGAGTTCTAGCTGCTCCCTGTTACTATGCATGAATGATAATTATACCCTTTTCCCTGATCCACCCCAGTGAAATACCCACGCATTTCCTCAAATTCAAGCTGAGAAGTTCATTTCCCAAATTTGCTAGGGTTTTCTGTACACCATCTGAGCAGATTCCTGGGCATTGCTTTTCAGCCAGCATGTGTGGTAGCTCATCGCCCTAGACCCTTCATCTACTCCCAATTTCTCTGTACCCAAATCCATTTTCTCAGGGAAGGTGCCTATTGCACGTCTGAAGAGGAGAGCTATATGGGGGCAACTAAGACCTGGTATTATTTCCAAACTAAGAGCCTGCATCAACTTAGCAAACTCACATTTTACCAAATAAGTGACCTCTTGCCAGAACAAGAGGCCAAAGAATTTGAGCTGGCATAAAATGTAGCAACACTTCCTCAAGCTTTTGCCCCTTGACCTGTTTACATGCTGAGCATGTGTCTCACCATTTTATTTGGGGGCTATGATTAAGGGGAAATACCATCTATATTAATTGGCTTCCCTCAAGTACTGAAGGAAGAATGAGACATGACAAGACCCATTTGCCAGATATCCCACCTCACAAATGGTAAGAAACAAACATTCAGCTGGCCATGGCCTTAGTTATACGAATTCTCCACCTTCTACCCCCACCAAAGACAAATGTTCTCCCTTAAAGAAAATTGGCCACAGGTCTGAGAAATTATCCTTGTCCACCCAAATTATTTTCTCTATAAACCAAAAGCCTGATCTGAAGGATGACCTCACAATTGAGCCTTTTGGCCTCCCCGTGCCTGATACCACTTGTAAGTTGTTGGATCCACCAAGTAGTTTATTGCCCTAGCTGTCCATTACTCGACTACCTGGTTGCAACCATAACTGTCCACTCATATAAGATAAGGCTCATCATTGGTTCACACTAGAGCTTTGTTTCCCCAGTATGCCATACACACACGCCTAAGTCTTTCTGTGGCCCTGAGAAGCCACCAGCCTGAGGTCACAGGGTCCAGCCCTCACCTTGAAGGAAGGAAGATTTGGTAGACTAGAAGGAAAATTGCTGACAAAGCATAAGCCAAGTTTGGGGCAAGTGGCTGGGAGTCAGCAGGCCTGAGGGTCAATCAGTCAGCAGTTCCCAAATTATTCCTGTGGAGCCTGTACTGTGGCCTAGAACACATCTTGACAAATAATTTGGAAAGAATGGGGGAGGAAAGCTGGGAGTTTATAATAAAAATACATAACTCTATAACTCTGCATTAAACAATGTTCATCTTAGTCTTCGTTCTCCTTTGAGATTGATTCTGATGAATTCCCTATGTCACAGCACTCATAATCATGTCAGGCCCGCCACCAGCTGGTTCTGTGGCCTTTAGCAGGCCTCCTAGGCATGCCCTATACTCTTCTGCACACATTAAAAATGAGGTTCTATTGGTTACACAGCTGCATAAAGAGGAGAAAGAAAAGACATTCTAACATTGCTTTTCACAGAAAAATAAACCAATTATGTGCTTTCTTCTTGTTGATTTCTGATTGACGTACATTTCAAAGACTCTTGAGACCAAAACAGAGACCTACTACCATTTGAGGAATCAGACGGTAACTCCAAGAATAAGATCTATCAAGGAGGCCCCTTAAACAACCCATCTGTGCCTGCATTTATTTAGTCAAACAAAAAATATTTATTAAACTTATGTGCCAGGCACTATGCTAGGTGTTGGGAGTAAAGAGATAAATAAGTATCCAGCCCTGAGTGAGATTCTACACTCAAGTAGTGGGTTTTATC
The DNA here is from genome assembly GCF_024166365.1 of Elephas maximus indicus. Classification (NCBI taxonomy): domain Eukaryota; kingdom Metazoa; phylum Chordata; class Mammalia; order Proboscidea; family Elephantidae; genus Elephas; species Elephas maximus. The sequence goes on from NC_064846.1 coordinate 46,446,003, forward strand.
TCTGGCCACACATTATATATGAAATGTATATAAAGTATACAGACAAAAATATAATAAGGGTATACGCATTGCCAAATGAAGAGTGCTTAAAAAAAAAAAGGTGGGGCTCCAGGACTTCAACAGAGGGCAAGGCTCTATTTACTGATGCTATCCTATTTTTTATCCTACACGGTCACTGTGAGTCAGAATCGACTTGACAGGTTTGGTGTTTTGGTTTATCCTATTGTATGAGAAATCGATGCCAGTAACCATACTACCATATGTAAGGAAAGTGTTTACTATTGTTCCAAAGAATATCACTGCCTTGTCTTCTGTCCCCATGCCACCCACATTCATTCAGGAAACATGTGCTGAGTGACTACTATGTACCAAGTATTGTGCCAGGTATAGGCGCTACACAAAGACAGATGAATAAGGACCAGTCTCTGTCTTCAAAGAGCTCACAGTCTAGTGAGGCAGGCACACATGCATACATACAATAGAAACACATTGTAATGCAACCCAGGTAGGCACAGGATGCTCTGGACGGACAGGGCAGGAAGGGTAACTAATGTTCCCAGAGGGATCAGAGGATACAGCATTTGAGCAGGATGAGTAGGAATTCACTGGAATTTGAAAATTGGAAGTTCCAGTTTGGTGTAAGGTGTTATTATTCAACAGTATATTCCAACCTAAGAATATTCCGAGCTTATGAGACTAAGTCTTTTAGCCTTACGTCTTCGTTTCTGCTAAACTAAGTGATGCTGGTCCTGTGTGTGGAAGAGAACAGATCTGAAACCTTTGAAAGAAAGTCACATGTGTGAGACTTAAAAGACCAAATATACTGGCTCCCGATGAGCTACAGAAGAAAAGATCAGTATGACCTGACACAAAGCATTTTCTAGAGCTGTTTCAACGTATGAACAGGACAGACCTCTTTTGGGAGAAACATATTTGGAACATAACACTTGGGGAAAGAAGCTCCTTCTTTTCATGTCACATTTAAGAACGAAGTTGCATCTTATTAAGCAGTTTTAACTTTGGGGGTGAACTTTTGGTCAGTAGGTCTTTTATAAACCCAAAAGAATTGTCTCCAACAAAGGAAAGGTGACTAATTCCAGCTCCATTTCTGGATTATTCTGTGATCTTGAGAAAATCATTAAACGTTCATAAACATATTCATTCTTTTAGCATGGATAGAGTGTCTATTATGTGCCTAGGTAGGCAGAGGATGGTTTGGAAGGAGAGGGGAGGAAGGATAGCTAATGCTGCCCAGAAGCGTCCAGGGGATTTAGCACTTGAGCAGGGTACTGAAGAATGAGTAAGAGTTCACCATGTTCTAGGGCAAAAGATGAACAATGTACAGTCCCTGCCCTTGAGGAGACTTGAAGTATAATGGGCTGTGGCCATGACAGCTTAGTGTGAAGCTGAGAACGGGTTGCTAGGGAAGGACAAAGAGATGGATCCCCTAATAGCCTGAAGAATGAGATTTCACAGAGGAAATACACTTAAGCTAAATTTTGAAGAACAAGTTACCAAACCTTCGGGAGAGCATATTTCAGGCACAAAGAACAACATGCATTAAGACTCAAAAGCCATGAGAGACAATATAGTGTAGTAGAGGAACTATAGGTAACTCAGTAAGACTACAGCTGAGAAGGAGTACGAAGAAAAAGTAAGATCAGCAGGAACCAAATGAAGAAGGATTTTGTATGCCTTTCTATGGGGTTTGGACACTTGCAGTTTATATGAAGATGTTTAAAGCAGGTGGGTGGCATGATTAGCTTTGAATGTCATAATTAGTAGTTAGGCGACAAGGTAACTGATATGATGTCTAACACTGAAGATTTAGGCGATTCTTTTTTTCCCGATGGAGTGGCATGTTACAGGTAGCAACACGGAATTTAGAAAAAATTTAATACAAGAAAATGAGCCAGGGAAAGTATGGGTATAGGAAAACAAGAGAATTCAAGAGAGGACTCTATTTTGGACACTGACCAGATGGCCGGGATGCTAAACCTGGTGGGATTAACTGGTCTCAGGACCCTAAATAGAACTCTGAGTAGAAATGCATTTCTATCCCAAAAGGCCCAGGGGAATGTGGGAGGTATAATGGTTTTTGTAGCTTTCAGTTTTGAGATTCCAAATGAAATTTATCTAATTTTTAAAAGTGAATAAAGATACAGATGGTACCAACAAACATCATAATTCTACAGAGACTAAAAATCAAAAACCAAACCTGCTGCCGTCAAGTCAATTCTGACTCATGGCGACCCTATAGGACAGAGTATAAGTCACTGATGTCAAGGGGGATGACAAATTATAGGAAAAGAGGGACTGTCTAAATGAAAAGAAATGTTGTTCCAGTGGCAAGATAAACATGTCCTAAAATGACACAGGAACTGAGGAAAGTCTCCATGAGTTAATCCTGTTTTTCACTCATCTTCTTAAGTGGGAATGAACAACTGAACCTTAGCTTGTGGCTAAGCAGAAATAAAGACTTAAAGGAAAGCAGGCAGTAAGTCCCACGAAAATGAAGCCTTTGGCTGCAAAGAATCATTCTCTTTCTCTTTCTCTCTCTCTCTGTTATCTAAGATTCTATCTCTTTGAGGGTACCTACCTCAAAGGGTTGTGGTAAGGATAATAATAAGATCTATCATTTGTTGAGTACTTACTATAGACCAGGCATTGTGCTAAGTACTTTACATATATTATCTCATCTTATCCTCATAACAACTCTATGAGGCAGATGATATTAATGCCACTCCCATTTTACGGATGAGAAAGCTGAGGCTTATGGAGGATGAGTAGTTGACTCAAACAAGGTTACACAGCTATTAAGTGACCAAACTGGGATTCAAATGCTAGCCTGGCTGATTGCAGAGCTGGTGCTCCTACTGACTCTATTGTAATGGCTGAATGGGTTATGAAATATTTGGGAAGTATAAAATATCATATAAATGTAAGGCGGTTGGTCTTCTTAGCACTTACAAAATTCAAATGAATTCAGGCAGGTACATTTTTCCCTTTCTAAAATTCAGCCCATCCTATAAATTGTATAAATTGCCTTTGGTGAGTCTTGGCACATTGGCAAGAAATGATGAGATTAAACCTGCCAGGGTATTTCTCTAAAGCTGTCTCCTGGGGAAGGTGGTAACTAAATCTTAATTAAGTGCAATATTCTTATTGAAGTCTATAGCTTACTTTTCTTTCTTTACCTCTGACAAAGGTCTCTGTTACATAATCTTCTGGAAAGATGACAGAGCCCTATGTTGAGTGTGATGACTACAAGAAGGTTTGCTTTGGGAAGTGGCTTCTCTAAACGCTGACTGTTGTCCCCAACCACCTTTGAGCCTTCAAGGACTTTGGAGCCTGAAGACCGCTGGATTACATAATAAAGATCCCTCCAAGCTCTAAAGACTGTTGCCTGTTCTTTAGTTTCATGGTGACTTCATCTTTCCCACTCAAATGAAAGTACCTCGAAGAGCAGTGTATATGCTTTTCACTCAACTGAATCTCCTGCTGGGCCTAGTATTATGGGGGGTGCCCATAAGAGATCCTCAATCTGAATTGGTAATGTCACTGGAATTCTGGGACTTGGGAGCAGGATCATAAGAAGCGAGATACTGGATCTGTGCTAACAACATGTTGCTCCCCGCCCACCTCTTTCAGCCTCTTAATTGAATCTCACAAGTAACTATTCTGGGCCTGGCGTTGTACTAGACATTAGTAATCCAAAGAGTAAGACGATGTGGTGTTGCTATCATAGAAATCCTCAATCTAATGACAACAGGGCAGTGGGCTGGGTGGTGTTCCTGAGTATGGACTCTCCCCCACACTGTGCCAGATCCACATCAAATGGCAACTTGGGCATATCTTGTATGCATTTTTGCTGCAGTGAGACCTCAGCAGGGAAAACCATGGACTAGGGTAGTTCCTATAAGGCGCTCTCATGTTTCTAAGTCTCTGGTGGGGGACTGGGCTGGCAGCAGGTTCCTGATGCACTTGTTCAAGCCTGGGTTTTGTGCTGCTTCTTAGTCTCTTGCAGGGAACTCTATAGTCTAACTGAAGTTCAAGGAACTTTCTTCAGCTTGTCTTTACCCGTGCCTACTGAGATATCGCCAGTAACTTGTTAGTAACCTACCCTACCCTACGCACTGCCATGGAATCTTTCTAACTCATAATGACCCTATAGGACAGAATAGAACTGCGCCATAGGGTTTTCAAGGAGCAGCTGGTGGATTCGAACTGCTGGCCTTTTGGTTAGCAGTTGTAGCTCTTAACCACTACACCACCAGGGCTCCTTGTTAGTAACAGCTGTTGAAACTTCGGTGGGGTCTATGTATGCATATGGACTTCCACAGTAGAAATTCGTCATCCAGCTAGCTCATTAACCTTTTCTTTCCCTTTCTTAAATGCCATGTTCCAGGGTTAATGGGGAATTAAGTAGACCTGGCCAGATTACAGGTACCTGTTGGAAGCAGACCTGCGCTTTCCATGTGTCTAATCAGCAGGCAATTTCAGATCATAAACAGAAGATCAGAGGCACGCACTTTTGCATAGGAAACCATCAAGAGCACATAAAGAAATGCACTCTTCACTTTCCCCTCCCCCTGGCAGAGCAATAAGGTGACAAGTTAAGCAATAAACTTCCAGAAAATAAACACACCATCTAAAAGCCAACCTCAGTTGGGCAGGCCTGGCAAAGACTATTTATCAGAGATGATGTCTGCAAAAGGAAACTATGCAGAAGGACATAAAACTTGATCTGTGTGTTTGAGGGGGTTTTGTTTCTTTTTAATCCTAGAAAGAAATTCGTGTCAGTGTGAAAGCATGTGAATGTGGGGCGGTATACGTATGTGTGAATCAGTGCGAGCAGATGTCAGTCAATGTGCTGATGATCTCAGTGAAGAAGTGTAGGTCTCTGTCAATGTACGTGCCAGTGTCAGTGTGCCCATGGGAGAGTCTGGGTAAGAGTACATGACAGTTTCCAGGAGAGTGTGTTCAGTGAAAGACACTGTATTTATGCATCAGTGATTGTTACGTGCATGCGGGTCAGTGTGACCAAGTGTATCCATCTAAGTGAGGATGTGGCTAGCTAAGCGTGAGCGGGAGTCGAAGTGGCCATGTGTAGGGTTAGTAATTGCCTGTGTGTGAGTAACATGTATGTATCCATGTGACTTGACTGACAATATGACTTACGTGTGGCAGTGTGGTGTATGCCCGTGTATCAGTCAGTGACTGCATGTCACTATGTGTGTTTTAATATGAAAGTGTGTATTAATATGAAAGTGTGTATTAATATGGGTGAAGGTGTTAGCATGAGAGCAGGAATGTGTGAGAATGTGAGCCTAGGTGGGATTGTGCCAGTGTGATATAGGAGTGGGAGCTGAAGTGTAAAATGGTGTGAATAAGAATGCACAAGAGTGTGAGGGGGCATGACTGAGTGTCTCTGTGGGAATGTGAGGGAGTGTATAATTTTAAGTGTGTATGGCTGGGAATGAATGTTAGAGTATGTGAAAATGTAAGCACGTAAACATGAGTGTGTCGTAAGCGTGACTGTGTATTAGTGTGAATTTGTGAGTACTGAATGTGAGTGAGCATAGGTATGTGTCAGTGTGTCAATGTGAATATGCCTGTGTATAAGTGATCACACGAGTGTGAGAGGGTAAGGGTGATTGAGTCAGTGAAAATGAGTGTGTGTATGATTCTAAGAGTTTGAGAGTATATGCTTGTGAGTTTGGTATAAAAAATCCATTGCCTTCAAGTTGATTCCGACTCATAGCGACCCTACAGGACAGAGTAGAACTGCCTCATAGGGTATCCAAGGAGTGGCTGGTAGATCTGAACTGCCGACTTTTGGTTAGCAGCCATAGCTCTTAACCCCTGAACCACAAGGGTTCCGAGTTTGGTGTAGAGTGTGATTATGTCTCAGTGTGAAGAAGAGCGTAAGTGCATGAGTGTGAATGTGTCATAACAAGCGCTTCTATGTGTCGGTACGATTATGTGTGAATGTGACCAGTAGGGAAATTGTGTCGGTGCTGAGTATATGAATGTAAGAGCATGCAATTCTGAGTACAAGTGAGTGAGTTTGTGTTTATATGTACGTATAAATGCAAATAGTCATCTCTGTGAGCGTGCATGCACATGTCTGTGTCCCTGTGAAAAGTTGTGTGAGGGGGAAAAGAGTGATGACATCAGTGCAAATGTGTTGAAGTTCATGAAATTGAGTGTATGTATGACTCTGAGTATGAGAAAGAATCTGTGATCACGGAAATTGATGTGAATGTGTTTGTGGTAGAGTATGTGTGTGACTGTGTAAGCATTTCAGGGGGTAAGGGTGATTGCATACACCTGTGTGAATGTGAGTGAAGATGAAAATGTGTGACTGTGAATGCATAAGAATGTAAGAAAGAGTGAAAAGGAGTGAGTGGGGGAGAATGTGAGGGTGAGGATGCACGGTAGCAAATATGATTATGACTGTGAGGGAGTAAGAGTGATTGTCACTATGAATGTGTTCAGCGTGAAAAGTGAGTGTGAGTCGCAGGAATAAACATGACTGTGTGTCAATGTATGAGTACAACTATGTGAGTGTGTTTGTGTGAGTATGTTTGTGAGACTGTGTGAGCACTCAAGGGTACAGATGACTAAAACAATTTGGGATGCTGGAAAACTCTCTCCAGGAAGTGTCTTTCTTCCAGTTACAGGCCAAGTTACGTAGCCCCTCTCAACCTCTACTTCCTCAGCAATAAAATGGGGTTGATAATAATACCCGTACCTCGAGCTAGTAGTATCACATTTATGATCAGAAACAAGACAATAACTCTTAGAACAAATCCCTACCTTTTAGGGTTACTGTAGGATCAAATGCTGTTATGCAAGTAAAGTGCCTAGCACAGTGCTGGCAAGAGTAGACACTCAATAAATAGCAGTTATTATTTCGCTGTCATAGAACACCCAGGAGAGATCCAGGGGCTTGCTTTTTGTCTGGGTCAGTTCTAGTTACCTTCTGTCAGGCAAGGCCTATAGAGAATCCCCTACCAGAGCATCTCCAGAAAGTTGAATGCATCAGTATCAACAAGGCTGTAATTTCATCCCTTCAATTCCACAGCCAAAACTCTGGAGCTTGCCTTTCATGAAAATGCATCACAGAAACACCTGCTGCTGAGGCTGCAGTTCTACCTCGTCCTGCAGGCCCAGCGCTGGTTCACACTGAAAGGGAATTGGATTGCATATCCTTTGTCTGGTTTGGGTTTAGTTTTTCTTTTTTGAGTGTTTATTTTTGTTGGTGATTTGGTTTTTGACTTGAACAACATGAAACATGCCTAAGTAAGTAGCAAAGAGACAGAGGACCTGACAGAGTGACAGAAGGATGGCAAGATAACAGATAGCGAGACTACAGGGTATAGCAATGGAAGGCCAGATGGAGAAGCTGACAGAGGAAGCTACGATGGCTGCCTGAGAGGCAGACAAAGAGACAGGTAGATGATCAGAGAGACAGACCAAGAAACCTGAAAAAAGTTTAGAGGCTCAAATCACGAAGCTGCTGTGGAGCTGCCAGGTGCTGGTGAGGGAGACTAGAGACCTGTCAGATCTAATTCCTGCCCTCAAGGAGCTTATAGTCTAGTTTACCTGCCAATATGAACAGTCCAGGAACCTAGTGAGAATTATTTAAGGCAGAAGAGAAGCATGTGCTACACTGTACACCACAGACTCGAGGACTTTTGGAAAGCTGGGAGAGAAAGTGCTCCCTGGTTGGGTCGGAATGCAGAGGGAAGGTTCAGGAAGGTTTAAGCTATAGCTGCCAGGCCTGGAAGCAGGGGTGGGTGAGATGGGGGTACACTTTGAATAGGAAGGTAAAGTTAAGGTTATGGGGCAGTAGAAATGACAGGATCTGATTGGTGAGTTTGCGCCCTATGGTCGAAATGCCACTTACACATCAGGAAAGCAGGAGGAATGGAAATGACAGCTTGATGGGAAGCAGGTCTGTATTACACTGCAGCTCTGAGACGGTGTTTGACATTTGCAAAAGACTTGGCAATGATTGTTATGCTGTTTCTCCTACTCACCCCAGGATGTAGGTCAAGGCTGTCATTCCCATATTGAAGATGGGGCAACCAAGAGACCAAGGGCAGCTGAACCCAGCAAAATCCCCCAGAAAGTAGGGGCCATGCTCTGAGACTTGACTGATGAGGTCCAAGCAGGGTCTTTGATATGGTGAGCTCTGGTAGAAAGGCGGCACCGACCTGCATTTGGAGGTCCCTAACTCCCTGCCCTGGAATCCATTACTCACCTCACACCGCCACCGCTGCAGGACCTCAGCACAGGTGGGCGCTGCCCGTGAGAAGAGGCCGGGCTGGCTTCAGCTCTGACGGACTCAGTGCTAGGCACACCAGCTGCCACAAGATGCAAGGACTCAGCTGCACTTTCTTGGGGGGAAACCTGCCAAAAGAAGCATTGTGGGGGAGAGGGAACCTCTTTCCCCACCTGCTGCTACTCCCTCGTTCAACCTCCCACATACGACCCATGTACTACTGTGAATTGCAGGAAAACCCTTAAAAAGGCTAGAGAATCTGAGACAGAAGAGTAAAAATGCATTGTGAGGTAGGAGTACAGAAAGAACACTGAAGTACAAGCTAGGAGATGTGAGTTTCAAGTTGACAACTGCTGTTAGTCACTTCATTCTAGGACTACTCTTTCTCAAGTGGAAAAGACCTGCCCTAATCACCTTGGACAAGTGTTGAGAGGACTAAATTAAATAAAACAGATGGGAAATATGTGCATAATTATGGGAAATGGGATAGTCCAGGATACAATAAGAAACTGAGAGACAATAGCAAATGCAGGTTGCCTGTGCTTACTTAGTTTATTTCATTCCTCAACTCTGGCTCTCAACCATCATTTTCATTACCCTTCCCACCAACCTCCATGAACACACAAAATCTTCCTAATTTACTGTCATGTCACAGTTGCTGAGGGCCTTAGCCCCCGATCCTAATTGGAACCATTGCTGTTGTTAGGTGCCATTGAGTCAATTCCAACTCATAGCCTATGTACAACACAACGAAACACGGCCAGGTCCTGCACCATCCTTATTATTATTGTTATGCTTGAGTTCATTGTTGCAGCCACTGTGTCAATCCATCTCGATTAGGGTCTTCCTCTCTTTTGCTGACCCTCTACTTTACCAACCATGATGTCCTCCTCCAGAGACTGGTACCTCCTGAAAACATGCCCAATGTATATAAGACGCAGTCTCGCCATCCTTGCTTCTAGGGAGCATTCTGGTTGTACTTCCTCCAAGACAGATTTGGTCGTTCTTTTGGCAGTCTTTGGTATATTCAGTATTCTCCACCAACACCACAATTGAAAGGCATCAATTCTTCTTCGGGCTTCCTTATTCATTTTCCAGCTTTCACATGCGTATAAGGTAACTGAAAACACTGTGGCTTGGGTCAGGCACACCTTGGTCTTCAAGGTGACATCTTTGCTCTTCAACACTTTAACGAGGTACTTTGCAGCAGATTTGCCCAATGCAATGCGTCTTTTGATTTCTTGACTGCTGCTTCCAGGGGTAGTTGATTATGGATTCAAGTAAAATGAAATCCTTGACAATGTCAATATTTTTTCCATTTATCACGATGTTGCTTACTGGTCCAGTTTTGAGGGTTTTTGTTTTCTTTACGTTGAGGTGTAATCCATACTGAAGGCTTTGGTGTTTGATCTTCATCAGTAAGTGCTTCAAGTCCTCTTCACTTTCAGCAAGCAAAGTTGTGTCATCTGCATAACGCAGGTTGTTAATAAGCCTTCCTCCGCCACATTCTTCTTCATATAGTCCAGCTTCTTGTATTATTTGCTCAGCATACAGACTGAGTAGGTATGATGAAAGAATACAACCCTGACGCACACCTTTCCTGGCTTTAAACCAATCAGTATCCCCTAGTTCTGTGCAAACAACTGCCTCTTGGTCTTCGTACTGGTTTCTCATGAGCACAATTAAGTGTTCTGGAATTCTTATTCTTCGCAATGTTATCCGTAATTTGTTAGATCCACACAGCTGAATGCCTTTGCATAGTCAATAAAACACAGGTAAACAGCTTTCTGGTATTCTCTGCTTTCAGCCAACCTCCATGTCCTCTTCTGAATCCAGCTTAAATTTCCAGCAGTTCCCTATTGATATAGCGCTGAAACCATTTTTGAATTATCTTCAGCACAATTTTACTTGCACGTGGTATTAATGATATTGTTTGATAATTTCATCATTCCGTTGGATTACCTTTCTTTGCAATGGGCACAAATATGAATCTCTTCTAGCTGGTTGCCCAGGTAGCTGTCTTTCAAGTTTCTGGGCATAGACAAGTGACTACTTCCAGCCTTGCATCCATTTGTTGAAACATTTCAATATGGTATTCCAGCAATTCCTGAAGCCTTGTTTTTCGCCAATGCCTTCAGTGCAGCTTGGACTTTTTCCTTCAGTCCCATTGGTTCCTGATCATATGCTACCTCTTGAAATGGTTGAACATCGACTAATTCTTTTTGGTATAATGACTGTGTATTCCTCCCATCTTCTTTTAATGAGTCCTGAGTCATTTAACATCTTCCCCATAGAATCCTTCACTATTGCAACTTGAGGCTTGAATTTTTTTCTTCAGTTCTTTGAAGTTGAGAAATGCCTCACTGTTGCTGAGGGCCTTAGCCTCTGGTCCGAATTGGAACTACCCTCCTCCAATCTCCACCATAAAGGAAGTCCTCCATAGTCTTCCCCATTTTTCTTAGGGTAAATATATACATTGTTTTGTGACCACTTACCCCATCCCTCCCTCTCCTGCCCTTTAGAGGTTGAAGTCAATCCTGAGGAAGACATGGTATCTTTAACCACCGCCCCCCCCAACCTTTTCTGCCTTTCTTCACAATCACCAGAGTCTTCTGGGAGGGGGCAATTTTCCTTGGTAGGACCCCTTCTCTTCCCTCATGGTGTTTGCCCTCAAAGGGAAGCGGCAGCTATATTCTAATTCCTAAGAGAGCCAGCTCCAGGCTAGCACACATTTTATTAGAGGTGGCCAGAATGCACAGGGCCCTAATCCAAAAAGATGGATGGATGTCTAAAGGTGGAGATAGCCAAGCTGAAGCCTTAGGGAGCCAAGAAAAGATTTGAGATTCCCAACTCCCTCTTTTTGAATAAAAAGACTAAGCCATATCCTGGGCCTGTCACTTGCATAGCATGGCCTTCCCTCAGTGTCCCTGTTATCCCGTGTGCTTCCCACAAGCACAAGCCAAGTAGCCTTTCCAAATTTCACCCGCTGCACTGGTGAACAGTGTACCTGTCCCTTCCTGGGGTGCATGGGTGGCAGGAGTAGGGGCGGAGCTCGCGAAGGACAGGAGAAGAATGGCCCTAAGTAGCCCATTCTCCCAGGCTAAGGGCAGATGGGGGAGTCAGTATCTATCATGGGATAGAGGTTGGGGTAGGGGTAGGGAAGAGTGCTGGAGGAACTGGTGGGGGGCAGGCACCAGCCTGCACTAACCAAGTACCTTCAGGTTTCTGAGCAAGCATAAGAGCCTTCCTCAGCCTACCTCTGTACGTAACACTGATTATTAAGGTAGCACCAGGGTTAGAAACCAGGGCAGCCAGCCTTGAACCCACTAGTTGCTTAGTCCACTCAGTGCCAATGCAACTGGCTGGGCAGAGCACGTCACCTGGTGGCCACACTCCTCTCCTGCCTCCGTGTGTGTTGTGTTGGAGTGGGGGTATCCTGTGTGTGTGTGTGTGTGTGTGTGTGTGTGCGCACGCACGCATACGCATCTGAGTCATGTATATCTGTGCTGCTCCATAAACCATGTTATATTTGTGTGCTGTGTACGTTTGTATCATGTTGCGTGTGTGCTATCTCATATTTATATGGCATTGTATGTCTACTGTGTCTGCACCATGTTGTGTACCTATGCAATGTTGTGTTTACATTGTGTTACATATGTGTCTCATGTCTGTACCATGTGCTGTATCTGTACCATGTTGCACGTGTATCACTTCTAACCCATGTTGTATGTCTGTACCATGTTGTATCTACACCATGTTGTGGGTGTTCTGTAAATCTGTACCATGTTGTCTTTGTTTAAACTGCCTTGTGTGTCTACCTGCGACTCACCCTCCTCCTGTGGACTGGGGTAGGGATCAGTGTACACATCTCGTGCATGCCCAACATCCTGACCTTGCTGCACTCCAGCTTCCTGCCAGCATCCCTGTCTGGGGACTGGGGCTGCCACTTTATGCAGGGTGGTAAGCAATGGGCAACTTCTCTCCACCATAGAGCCCTCCTATGGTAGGTGCCTCACCCAGCACTGAAGATGTCCGAGGAAGCAGCTCTGGAATCTTCTTAATGTACAAAGAAAGAAACTGGGCATTGGGGGCATGGCTCTCTAAATCCCCAACCACATCTCTGTGAGAGAAGGAGAGGGCTTTCAGGAGGCAACAGCTGCCTGAGTTTCTTCTTCAGGCCGGTTGGAAGGACTAGAGCTCTTCTCCACAGAGATTAACAACTGCACAAGTGTTTAGCATTGGGCAGGAAGACACCTCTAAAGGGGGGCTTTACCAAAGATGTCCCAGTTACCATCACTAGAGGGCGCTATTGTGTTGCTTGTCGGGGTAGTGACTCCTGAGGGTACCAAAAAAAAATAAACTAAAAAAAAAAACCAAACCCTTGCCATTGAGTAGGTTCTAATTCAGTTCTAAAAACTCCACTCAGCTCAGAGGGAGATAGGGACGAAAGACACAAAGGAAAAGGATACACATCCCAAGCTAAGTCCTTCCTTTACTGCCACTACAAGTTCTTCTTTTTTGAGATTAAGTTGGGGAGTCAATGCCAAAAATGAATACCTGCCTTCCACTCCACTGGCGTCTATAAGACCCTCATTATGGAGTCTTGCAGAGCTTGGTTATAGGGTCCCTGGCAGATTTTTTACTTGGGCCTCTCTTTTCCCTCCTGTTCCCTAGTCACATTAAATAAAATTAAAGCCACACTGCTGTAAGAGGTGAAATGTATGTGGTGGTTGTGGGGATGGTTGTTCTGTACTGTTTTGCCCTAAACTGGATGGCATACAAAAGGAGGTACGTTTTGAGAAGGGTAATTTTTTGGAGGGTGCGGGGGCTGTCATTTAGTGGACCTGTCTTCACTACCAAGAATAAATGGACCCACTTTCTAAATTATCACAACCATCTTAGAGGGCACCTAGTCCAACCCCAACATTTGAAAGGCAAGGAAACTGAGGTCCAGAGAGGGGCAGACAAACTCAGGACACCTGACTTCTGACTCCCAGGCTTCATTCCACCCCAGCTCCTGGTCCTCTAGCCCCTTAAAAAAAAAAAAAAAAAAGGGTTTTCCAAATCCGGCCCCCTCCCACCTCACAGAAAAACCTTGGCCTGTTATGCAGCTCTGCTTCCTCTGTGTGGGCTAAAAAGTCATCCTATTCCATTGCAGGGATCAGTCGCCCAGACCACTCTGTGACCACACCTTTGTAATGATTTCCGCCCCCAGGAAATTAAACTCCTTCCAGTCTTCAAGGTCCATGGCTTCCATTTTGCTTCCCACCCCCAGACTCAGCTGTAGCTGCTGCCGTGTTGCCCCCACTGCATCCCCTTGGTGCAGTGCAGATTGCCCCAACCTGCAGATAATTGACGGAATGTTGCAAATCGACACGGATCCATTGCACTGATTAACATTTCCAGTTAAACTCCCAGTTAGGCTGTGTGTATTAGTTACTCCAGTAATCAACGCTTATGTAAATGTGGGAAGTGAGAGGTAGGAAGCGCCGAATTTCTGGAGGGAAATGGAAACACAACTGCCGGAACTGGGGGGTTCATTTAGTTCTCTGGTACCCCTAAATCAGGTTTTAAATGTATGCCTATTACTTGATCCACTCCCAGGAGACTCTCAGGCCTCACATCTGAAATGGAGGATTCAGGCCTTGCACTGCATTGCACAGCCTTTCCTGCTTCCTGCAGAAGCCTGTGGAGCCGAGTTGGCAGGCTGGTCCACCCCAGGCTCTGCAGAGGGAACCATCTAGCCCCTAGCAGATGGAGAGGTTGGGGGACAAGAGAGCAGCTGAAGCTTACACTGCACCCCACCTGTCTTCACAGCTGCACTTACCTTACAGGGTAGCAAAGAGCCTCCTCCCCACAGGCCCCTAGTTAGGAGGGTTTTTGTGTGTGTGTGTGTGTGTGAACAGAGGCAGGCAGCCCCCTGCCTAAAGTAGGGGCCCCAGACCTGGCCCTAGCCCACCCCATGTAATAGCAGTCCACTGACCTGTCTTAGCTAAATTTGAAGCTCCCCCACACCCTTTTGGGGCCCCAACCTCCCAGTACCATCTCCTTACCCAGGAGGGAAGAGCCGGTTGTTGAGGCTGCTGCTCACCAAGTTTCTTCTTCCCTTGGCCAAAGCTACTGGGTCCTGAAGGTGGGCTACATGGGCGGGAATACTACTGACTCCCTAAATACCAAGAAATCATCCCCCTTTTTCTGGGCTGAGCCATAGCTGCCTCAGCTACTGAAATTTCCCCATCTCACCAGAGCAATCAGGGCCTTTGGGCATCACAGATGATGGCTTCCCCCCCCGCTTCTTCTTCTGTCTGTCTTTTTAACTTTTTGTTTGCTCCTATCTATTCCATCTAATCCTACCTACTCCATCAGATTTTAAGATGACCTTTTTTTTTTTTGCCTTGGCCACTACTCTTTGACCTCATAGTAGCTCTGTCTCTGACCTCATAATAGTCTCTGATGGCATCAACTCCCCACCCCCAAAGTCAGTCATTTCTCTAACTTCCTGTCAAGTCCACTCCCCCACCCCGCAAAAGACTTCAGGGAGCTTTTTTGCTCTATACCACTTCCCCCTCCAGCCAGAAAATCTTCAACCTGTAGGACTTCTCAGTTTGTCGGAACATCCATAAGGTGTCATGGCCCCTCAGGTGGCCATATCCTCTCTCCACCCCTGCTGCCTGCACCATTGTCATGCACAAAGCTCCTTTTTTCTCTTTGGTCTCTCCTACAAGGTTCATTTACCGGTCTGGGGCTTGAAGGGTCTGCTCCTTGTCATCCCAAGGTCCCTCTGGCTTCAGGATTCTCAGCTGTCTGCTTTTACCCAGCATACTTCCCGATCTCTTCCCATTTTGCCTCTTTCATGGTAGGGTCGCTATGAGTCAGAATTGACTTGACAGCTACCGGTTTAATTTGTTTTTTGTTTTATGGAAGGGGGGGTGATGTTTGTTTCCAGAAAGAGGCTTATATTGCACTCTCTTCTACAGTAAGCTCTTTTGCCCAAAGGTGCCTCTAATTGGGGACCTCAAGTACCAAATCACAGATTCTTCCCAATTATAATTTTGCAAATGGCCCAGTGAAAACCACACTGACCTTTATACCTCGTTCATCTCAGAACAGGGCCACAGTGTTGTCACCAACAGGAATGGACCTCCTTCCGTTCCAACACCTCAGAGAGCCACACAGTTGGCCTGGATTTGAGTCTGCAAAACCATGGGGGAGCAAGACTAAAATGGCTAAAGGCTTCCCTGTGAAAGCCATTAAAAAAAAAAATAGCACTGCCACCACCCCCTTCAGGCTTCCCAAAGTCAAGCCACTCACCCTTCTCTCCTTTGCTTCTACAGACCACAGCCCAGAACCCTCAAGTCCAGAGTCTGGCACTGGATTCTGGAAGGTGGGACCAGAAAAACAAGAGGGGCCTCTGACTCCCTCCCTGTGGGAACCGCCCTCCTGCCAGATAAAACCTCCCCGCCCGAAATCGGCACCTAGGGAAGGAGAAATGGAGAGGGCAAGAATCTAAAAGGTTCAATCCGCCCAAAAGTGCCGCAGGACTCTTGCCAGGGCCAGTTCACAAACTGAGGGCAACACCACTGCGACCCAAGGGGACCACGAAAGGGGGGCAGTGGACCTAATGACCCCACTCCCCAAAGACAAAGGCCAACTGAGGGGCCCCGGGTTTTCTAGGGACCTTATTCCATCATTCCATCCCCATAAGAAAGGAGCCCTCCTGCCATTACCATCCCTCCACCAAAAAAGGGGGGGGGGAGAAATTAAAGGCGGAAAAAAAGGGAGGGGTATCCGTTTAAGAAAATCGTCACATTTTCTGTTGCTCAGGTTCCGCTCTTCAGCCCTGGACTGGACCAGAGCCGCAGCCACACCCCCTCCCCTCCTTGGGGCTGTCACCACCAGAGCTGCGGGGGCGCGTGGCGCAGGGAGGGGGGCTCTAAGACTTACAGGCTGACGTAGCTCTGCCGGCGGATTTTGCCTCAAGCGGCCCAGGCCCCAGTCAGCGATTAGAGGGCTTCCAGATCCCAGGAAAGGGTCCAGGCCCTTGGGGAACAGCCCTGACACACCCACTTGTCCCCGCAAGCGAACCGGCTTCATGCTAACTGCGCGCTCAATCTCAGGGCTCCGCGGGAGCCAGGCAGGAGATTCGAGTCTGGGGCATCGCGGGAGAGGGGATCGGGAAGGCAGAACATCTGCCCATCGAACTACAAGCAGCGCCCAGCCACTCCCACCCCACCAGACTAGTCGGTGCCTTGAGTCACGGAATTTACCTGCCACGGGTCCAGCCACCCTGTCCAGACCTCTCCTCTCTCTCCAAGCGCTCCGGCTGGCAGGGCTGGGAGCCGCAGCCCCGCGGCCGCAGCCGCAGCCCCGGGCCCGGCCCGCTCCCCTGGCTCTTCTCCCGCCCCACACACTCGGTCCAGGCCCAGAAAAGCTACAGCCCCTGGCCCGAGATCTCAGACGTCCGCTCTCCACACTAGCCCGCCAGCGACCGAGCCCCTGCTAGGTAACCGCTCCCCAGCCCTTCTCCGCTATGACGTCACCCGAGCTCTGCACCGCACGTAGGCCAATCAGATGATGAGCAGAAAACTAAAATCGCCCTGAGTGGGCTACAGGGGACCAATCTTTTGTTTCTAGGCAGGAAGCGCCAGGGAGGGGGAGAAAAACTGAAGGGGAGGGAAAGGGGATGGAAACTTCTACACTGTCAGGGTTGTCTAGACAGAGGTGGGGCCATCAAGAAAGAGGAGCACCTGACGGGGGTGGGGGTGGGGATTTCATGTATCTTCTTTAACTGCCTCCCTCTGGAAGACTGGGATTTCAGATGAGTTTTCAGGGAAGGAAATCTGTCCAGCTACAGGGGCACTCTTTACTGGGAAAAAAATGTTTCTGATTTCAGATACCACCTGTCAGGTAGGTTACACTGATGGAGTCTCTGTAATTCGCAGAAAACTCAGAGAGGTGAATGCCGCATTGGGATTCAAAAGTTACCTATTGATAGGGAAACTACCTTTCCGCACATGAAACACAGATTTCAAAACACCGAGCTTTATGCAAACAAAGGATAATGTACTTTAAACTGAGTATGTGTATATATGGCTCTCTGTCTTCCTTCTCTTGCGTTTAGGATAAAGTTCATTTTTTTTTTAATTGTGCTTTAGGTGAGGGTTTACAGAGCATAGTAGTTTCCCGAGCAAATTAGTTTCCCATTTAGTAGTTTATACACAAATTATAGAAGTTCAGTTTTTTTTTAGGTGTCCAAAGCCTTCTTTCTAAAATCTAACTCCAAACATCATCTCTTGCTACTCCAAAACCCATAAGACAAGATTTGGCTAGATTACATAAATTATGGTAAATTCCAACAAGGAGACAGTAAACTGCCATAAAAGCGACAAAGAATAAAAAACCTAGAATTATAATGATGTAAAATATGGCTACATAAAAAGATCTGGAAGTGAACATAAAAATACTAATTGAAGTAGTGGAATTACGAATTTTTTTTCTCTCCACTTTCAAAGACAAATACATCCTCACATATTAAATGGTCAAAATGGGTCTTCACCGTCCCCAGTGCACTTATGTCCAATTTTCTCATCACTGCATAACATCCAAGCATCATTCTCCATGTCAGCAAAATAATTTTCAAGACTGAGGGTGAGTGAACTGATATATCTCCCAAGGTCCTATAAGAAAAGTCACACAACGGGCCTCTGCATTCACCAGAGATAACTTCTCAGGCAGTTGAAGAACAGGATACCACTTTTGAACTAATTCATTTTAAGTTGTGATGATACTGGAAATTGAAAAAAGAACAATGATTGTCTTCCACATCTATGACAAAATAAGGAATTTAAGAGTAAATAAACTACAAAACTCAGACTGTAATTTTTAAAGGATCACTTTGCACTTTTTATTTTCCTTAATTAATATATATATTTATATGTTACAAGTATCACATGGGAGTCCTGGTGGCACAGTGGTTAAAAGCTTGGCTGCTAACCAAAAGATCAACAGTTCTAATCCACCAGCCACTCCTCGAAAACCCTACAGCACAGTTCTATTCCGTCCTATACGGTCGCTATGACATAAGCACTGGAGAAACTGGAGAGCTGCGATTTGTATCTAGATCTGTCTGAATCCAAAGCCCAAGCTTTTTCTAATATGATACAGTGTACTCCTGTTAAGAATTAATAGGAGTACACTGTATCATATTAGAAAAATATGATACTCCTGTTAAGAATTAAACATGGTACTACTGATTTTGTTAAAATACAAACTTGCTTAAATATAAAAAAGACTATACAAGATTGATGTTTTCATAAAATGAGGCTTTTATTTTAGTGTGGTAAAATATATATAACAAAAAGGTTGCCATTTTAGCTATTTTAAGTACAGAATTAAGTGACATTAATAACATTCACCATGTTGCACAGCCAATACCACTATCCAATTCCAAATGTTTTTCATCACCTTAAACAAAAACTCAGTAAAATCATTTTTAAACAGCGTTTTTAGTGCAGTTACTTGTTCTAGTGCAAAAACGCCCAATACCCTCCCCAACAAATGACTAATAAATGGGTGGAAATCAGGATGGTTCTGCCTCTAATCATTTAACAGATATCTTTTTAAAGTAACTTTGGGGTTAAAAAAAAAAGTAACCACATCACATTCTTTTTTTTTTTTTTAACACATCATGGTAAAAGTAGTCTAAACAAAACAAACCCACTGATTTAAATGATTATCATTTCCTTAATATTAAATCTCTGATTTGTAAAGTGCATTTATTTGGGTTATTCTGAACATCAAAAACACCTTCTATTTAAAGAAATAAAAATATATAACTGAATTTTCCTGACTAATGATTTAACTTGGCTCTTCTAGGCAACTGATTTAAATTATAATTAAAAGGTATTTGATTTCACTCTAATCCTCACATATACCTCAGCTGTAACTCAGAGCTATTTATACCCTCACCACACATGGTTATTTAAATATTTCATATGTGTATTTCTTCTCTCCCTGGTGATTATAGCAACTTCCATGGGGCCAAAATCCTATTAGGTACTCGACGAATTAAAGCTTAACAGTGTCAAAGAAAGAGGACAGGACTTGAAGCCAGATCCAGCACAAGACTTAGGTCTTCTTGTGAAAGGGTATCATTCTTAGTACAGGCAGTCCCTGAGTTACCAATGAGATTAGTTTTTAATTTGTCTTTAAGTCAAATTTGTAGGTAAATTGGAACAGATACATACAGTTCTTATTTAGCATCAGTTAGTCAAATGTTTGTCTAAGTATAACCTCAGTGCTGCCTATATAGTATAAATTTTACCTTTTTATGCACATAAAACACTTAAACACTTCCAAACCACGTAGTGTTTTCATGAGCATCACAAAGGAGTGCATGCATTCCTTATTATAAACCATTGTATTTAACTCAAATTTTTAATATAATAGGCTTTATGGCAGTCCCTTATTCAGTACAAGTTATCCATAAGTACAGCATTTGTAACCCAGGGAATGCCCGTACCAGAAAGCAGTCCTTACTGCCAACCTGCTTTGTTCTCCAAGAGTATAGGACCATGGCATGGGGACTTTCAGGGAACAGATTTTTCTAAGCTAAAATGTCTTAAAGATTTCATCTGTGCCATTTTGCCACTCAATTCCCACAATCCCCTGCTTCCTTCCCCAAGCTCATTGCTTCAGGGAATTAATAACAACACTACCATAATAACCATTTGGCATATGTGTCCTACTACTCAGATTACAAGCCACTTTAGTATCTTCTAGTTTGATCCTCACAACCACAACAGTTTACAGGGGAAATTATTATGATCTGCATTTCATAAATGAGAGAATGGAGGCCCAGGGGACTGAAGTAATCTGCCCAATATCTCACAGAGATGATCCTAGAAACCTGGCCTCCCACTCTCAGGTCTGTGTTCTTCCTACCACTCTATATGACAACTTGAGTTATAGTTCTCCTTTGGCTCACAACAACTCATCCAGCCCTGAATTCATGTGAGCAGTAAGGGGCTCTGGGATGCAGTTTGTAGCAACAGAAGTAAAATAAATAATCTTCAAGCTGTTGCACTTAAATCTCAGATACTCTGGTATACTACTAATGTGAGTGTAAAATGGCACAATCTTTTTGGAGGGCAACTAAGTATTTATGAAAGTTTTAAATATGAATGCCACTTGACCTAGCAATTCCAACTCAAGGAATTTGCCAACAGATATATTCATAAAAAGGAGCCCTAGTAGCACAATGGATAAGCTTTTGGCTGCTAACTGAAAGGTTGGCAGTTAGAACCCACCCAATGGCTGCAAGGGAGAAAAGACCTGGCGATCTGCTCCCATAAAGATTACAGCCTTAGAAACCCTGTGGAGCAGTTCTATTCTGTCCTATAGGGTTGCTATTGACTCGATGGCATATTCATAAAAATATGCCAAGATATGTTCAAGTATGTTCACTGCTTGAAACGTATGTAAGAAAAAAAAATTAGAAAAGTGAAGACAACCTAAATGTCCCTCGATAAGAGAACTGTTAATTGTGAATAAGAGAGACAGAAGAAGAATTGACACTTTGAATTGTGGTGCTGGCGAAGAATATTGAATATACCATGGACTGCCAAAAGAAGGAACAAATCTGTCTTGGAAGAAGTACAACCAGAATGCTCCTCAGAAGCAAGGATACACACTTTGGAAGCATGAGTCTCACATACTTTGGACATGTTATCAGGAGGAACCAGTCTCTGGAGAAGGACAACACGGTCGGTAGAGTAGAGGATCCGTGAAAAAGAGGAAGACCCTCAATGAGATGGATTGACACAGTGGCTGCAACAATGGGCTCAAACACAGCAATGATTGTGAGGATGGTATAGGACCGGGCAGTGTTTCGTTGTGTGTACAAAGCATTGCTATGAGTCAGAACCAACTTGACAGCACCTAACAAAAACTTAGTTTGGAGTATTATGTGTCAAGTGGATACCTTTGTACTGACATGGAAACAACACCATGACACATTGCTGAGTGAAAAAAAAAATTGCAGAAGTGCATGTATATTATGATTTTTATTTTGCAAAGAAAAACTCAGTGTATACATGTTTTTAAACTGGAAGCATACACACCAAACTGCTAACAGGGTAACTCTGGGAATAAAAAGGAGTAGGAGAGGAGATGTGTGGGTATGTGTGTATGGTAGTAGTGGGGCATTAACTGTTTTCTTTACATACTTCTGTATTGCTTATACAGGAGTCCTGGTGGTACAAAGGTTAAGCCTTGGCTGCTGACTGAAAGGTCGGTGGTTTGAACCCAGCCAGTGGCTCTGCCGGAGACAGACCTGGCGATCTGATCCCGTAAAGACTACAGCCTAGAAAACCTTGTGGGGCAGTTATACTCTGTCAAATGGGGTCACAATGAGGCAAAATTGATCCGATGGCACCCAACAACAACATTGTTTATATATTTTTTTTACATTAAGCAGTTTGAAACCACCAGCAGCTCCGTAGGAAAAAGACATGGTAGTCTACCTCTTGGAAACCCTATGGGGTCACTATGAGTCGGAACTGACTCCATGGTAGTGGGTTTGGATTTTGGGTTTTGGTTAAGATAAACAAACCAAAAAATCCACCCCTACTATCCTGAACCCCCACGTCTGTCAGTTTCTCGTACCATGGGGCTTGCACGTTGCTGTGATGCTAGAAGCTATGCCACCAGTATTCAGATACCAGCAAGGTCACCCACAGAGGACAGATTTCAGGTGAGCTTCCAGACTAAGACAGACTAGGAAGAAGGACCTGGCAGTCTACCTCTGAAAAGCATAAGCCAGTGAAAACCTTATGAATAGCAGCAGCAGAACACTGCTATAGTGCCAGAAGACGAACCCGCCAGGTTGGAAGGTACTCAAAATAGGACTGAAGAAGAGCTGCCTCCTCAAAGTAGAGTCGACCTTAATGACCTGGATGGAGTCAAGCTTTCAGGGCCTTCATTTGCTGATGTGGCACAACTCAAAATGAGAAGCAGCTGCAAATATCCATTAATAATTGTAATGTGGAATGTACGAAGTATGAATCTAGGAAAATTGGAAATCATCAAAAATGAAATGGAACACATAAACATCGATATCCTAGGCATTAGTGAGCTGAAATGGACTGGTATTGGCCATTTTGAATCAGACAATCATATAGTCTACTATGCCGGGAACAACAAATTGAAGAGGAATGGTGTTGCATTCATTCTCAAAAAGCATATTTCCAAGATCTCTCCTGAAGTACAATGCTGTCAGTAATAAGATAATGCCCATACACTTACAAGAAAGACCAGTTAATACGACTATTATTCAAATTTACGCACCAACCACTACGGCCAAATATAAAGAAATTGAAGATTTTTACCAAATTCTGCAGTCTGAAATTGATTCAACATGCAATCAGCATGCATTGATAATTACTGGTGAATGGAATGTGAAAGCTGGAAACAAAGAAGGATCGGTAGTTGGTAAATATACCCTTAATGATAGAAATGACGCTGGAGATCGCATGATAGAATTTTGCAAGACCCACGACTTCTTCATTGCAAATACCTTTTTTCAACAACACGAACAGCGACTACACACATGGAACTTGCCGGATGGAATACACAGAAATCAAATTGACTACATCTGTAAAAAAAAGATGATGGAAACGTTCAATATCATCAGTCAGAACAAGCCCAGCGGCCAACTGTGGAACAGACCATCAGTTGCTCACATGCAAGTTCAAGTTGAAGCTGAAGAAAACTAGAACAAGTCTATGAGAACTGAAGTATGACCTTGAATATATCCCACCTGAATTTAGAGACCATCTCAAGAATAGATTTGATGCATTGAACACTAATGACCAAAGACCAAACAAGTTGTGGAATGACATCAAGGACATCATACATGAAGAAAGCAAGAAGTGATTAAAAAGACAGGAAAGAAAAGACCAAAATGGCTGTCAGAAAAGACTCTGAAACATGCTCTTTAACGTTGATTAGCTAAAGCAAATGGAAGAAATGACGAAGAAAAAGAGCTGAACAGATTTCAAAGGGCAGCTCGAGAAGACAAAGTAAAGTATCATAATGACATTTCCAAAGACCTGGAATTAGAAAACCAAAAGGGAAGAACATTGCTGGCATTTCTCAAGCTGAAAGAACTAAAGAAAAAATTCAAACCTGGAGTTGCAATACTGAAGGATTCTATGGGGAAAATAACTGAATGACACAGAAAGCATCAAAAGAAGATAAAAGGAATACACAGAGTTACTGCACCAAAAAGAATTTGTCTATGTTCAATCATTTCAGGAGGTAGCACATGACCAAGAACCAATGGTACTGAAGGGAGAAGTCCAAGCTCCCCTGAACTCACTGGAGAAAATCAAAGCTCCAGGAATCAATGGAATACTAATTGAGATCTTTCAACAAATGGGTGCAGCACTGGACGTGCTCACTCATCTATGCCAAGAAGTTTGGAGGACAGCTACCTGGCCAAATGACTGGAAAAGATCCATATTTATGCCTATTCCCAAGAAAGGTGATTCAACTGAATGCAGAAATTACCAAACAATATCATTAATATTACACACAAGTAAAATGTTGCTGAAGAACATTGAAAAGAGGTTGCAGCAGTACATCTACAGGGAACTGCCAGAAATCCAACCCTGATTCAGAAAAGGACTTGGAATGAGGTATGTCATTGCTGATGTCAGATGGACCCTGGCTGAAAGCAGAGAATGCAAGATGTTTACCTGTTTTATTGACTATGTAAAGGCATTCCACTGTGTGGATCTTAACAAATTATGGATAACATTGGGAAGAATAGGAATTCCAGAACACTTAATTGTGCTCATGAGGAACCGGTACTTAGACCAAGAGGCAGTTGTTCCGACAGAACAAGGGGATATTGCATGGCTTAAAGTCAGGAAAGGTGTGGGTCAGGGTTGTATCCTTTCACCATACTTATCCAATCTGTATGCTGAGCAAATAATCTGAGAAACTAGACTATATGAAGAAGAACAGGGCATCAGGATTGGAGGAAGACTCATTAACGACCTGCACTATGCAGATGACACAACCTTGCTTGCAGAAAGTGAAGAGGGCTTGAAGAACTTACTGATGAAGATCAAAGACTACAGCCTTCAGTATGGATTATACCTCCAAATAAAGAAAACAAAAATTCTCACAACTGGACCAATAAACAACATCATGATAAATGGAGAAAAGACTCAAGTTGTAAAGGATTTCATTTTACTTGGATCCACAATCAACACCCATGGAAACAGCAGTCAAAAAATCAAACAATCTCAAAGGCATTATGCTGAGTGAAATTAGTCAGTCGCAAACAGAAGAATATTGTATGAGACCACTATTATGAGAACTCAAGAAAAGGTTTAAACACAGAAGAAAACATTCTTCGATGGCTACAAGGGTAAGAAGGGAGGGAGAGGGGTAGTCACTAACTAGACAGTAGACAAGAATTATTTTAAGTGAAGGGAAGGACAACACACAATACAGGGGAAGTCAGCACAACTGGACTAAACCAAAAGCTAAGAAGTTTCCTGAATACAACCAAACACTTCAAGAGACAGATGAGCAGGGGTAGGGGTCTGGGGACCATGGTTTTGGGGGACATTTTGGTCAACTGGCATAACAAAGTTTATTAAGAAAATGTTCTGCATTCCACTTTAATGAGTGGCATCTGGGGTCTTAAAAGCTAGCAAGTGGCCATCTAAGATGCATCAATTGGTCCCAACCCACCTGGAGCAAAGGAGAATGAACAACACCAAAGACATGAGGAAAATTTGAGCCCAAGAGACAAAAAGGGTCACATAAACCAGAGACTCCATCAGCCTGACACTGGAAGAACTAGATGGTGCCCGGCTACCACCAATGACTGCCCTGAAAGGGAACAAAACAGACGGTCTCTGATGGAACAGGAGAAAACTGGGGTGCAGGACTCAAATTCTAGTAAAAAGACCAGACTTAATGGTCTAACTGAGGCTGGAGGGGCCCCAGAAGACATGATCCCCAGACTCTCTGTTAGCCCAAAACTAAAACTATTCCTGAAGCCAACTCTTCAGACAAAGATTAGTCTGGACTATAAGACATAAAATGATACTGGCGAGGACTATACTTCTCAGCTCAAGTAGACACATCAGACTAAGTGGGCAGCTCCCGTCCAGAGGTAAGATGAGAAGGCAGAGGGGGACAGGAGCTGGTTGAATGGACACAGGAAATACAGTGTGGAAAGGAGGAGTGTGCTGTCACATTACAGGGAGAGCACCAAGGGTCCTATAACAATGTGTGTGTGCGTTTTTGTATGAGAAACTGACGTGAACTGTAAACATTCACTTACCAAACCAAACCAAACCAAACCCATTGCCGTCGAGTCGATTCTGACTCATAGCGACCCTGTACGACAGAGCAGAACTGCCCCATATGGTTTCCAAGGAGCCCCTGGTGGATTCGAACTGCTGACATTTTGGGTAGCAGCCATAGCTCTTAACTACTATGCCACCAGGGCTTCCACTTTTACTTAAAGCACCATTATAAGAAAAAGAAATCAAACAATGCATTGCACTGGGCAAACCAGCTGTAAAAGACCTCTTTAAAGTGTTAAAAAGCAAAGGTGTCTGTTTAGGACTAAAGTGTGCCTGACCCAAGTCATGCTGTTTTCAATTGCCTAATATGCATGTGAAAGCTTGAAAATGAGTAAGGAAGACCAAAGAAGAACTTGACACCTTTGAAATATGGTGTTGGCAAACAATATCGAAAATCCCATGGACTGCCAAAAGAATGAACAAATCTGTCTTGGAAGTAGTACAGCCAGAATGCTCCTTAGAAGTGAGGATGGCAGACTTCGTCTCACATACTTTGGACATGTTATCAGGAGAGATCAGTCTCTGGAGCAGGAGATCATACTTGGTAAAGTAGAGGGTCAGTGAAAAGGAGGAAGACCCTCAATGAGATGGATTCACACAGTGGTTGCAACAATAGGGTCAAAGATAACAACGATCTTGAGGATGGCAGAGGACCGGGCAGTGTCTCATTCTGTTGTACATGGGTTTGCTATGAGTTGGAACCAAGTGGACGGCACCTAACAACAACAACTATCCTCAAAGTGTGATGAAGGTCAGGTCAATGCATTGTTCAGGTATGGCAATAAAGGATATGGTGCACCAGGCTGAGCTGAGCCATACCTGGGAGACACTGAGTGCAGGGCAGAAATGTACAACCTACTGGGAAAAAGCAGCCTAGACTTCTGGCGCCTTCCCACCTCTGTCTCAAGCTCCACAGCTAGCAATTGTTCCCAATGGTAGATTTTGCATCTCTGCGGCTCTCAGTCCTCATAGCTTTTGCTATAGCTTTTTTTTGATGCACTAAAAAAAAAAAAAAAAACTTCCCTCCTGCTCTAAAAACAAAAGAACCTGGCTCAGCAGCTGGTGTACATGGCATTGCCTGTGAACACAGTGCCCAATCCCTCCTTTACTCAGGGTCTTCTTACTATAACCTGTTTGCTCCACATTCAGTTGTCATTGTAGCAGCAGTTGGCCCTATTGGATGCCTTCCTTCCTGCCTCCCACTCCCATCACTGGGGTCTCCAGTTTTTCTGTAGAAGGCAGCATTTTGGATAGCCTGCTGGGTAGAGAATAAGGAATCTCAGAGATGCTTACAGGTCTCATCCTTGATCCCTTAAAAAACAGAAGCTGCGGAGAAAAGGAAGTTCTTGGCTAGGAAATCACCATCCTCTTGGGTCTTCAGAGTTCTGGCCTGGGAATCAGGAGACCCAGATTCTAGTACAGTCTCTGGCTAGGAAGGCTTGAGAAAAATTCACATTTCCCTCTATGAACCTTGCCCCACCCATCTCCCTGTACTGTTGTATGGATGCAAGTGGCTAATGGACCAAAAGTCCATAGAACAGATTTCAGAGCTACACACCTCCTTAACAAACCTGATGGCTCTCCATTTACATATCGTCCCTGAACGGTGGGAGCTTAGGGATGAAGGTGTCTCTCCTCAATTTCCTTCACTATAATTAGCCACCATTAGAGACCTGCCCTGAAGAACCTAAGAGCTTTCAGAAGCCCACACAGCCTCTGCCCTTCTCCCTCCCAGCAAGGAGTTAGCAAAGAAAAAGCAGAAGACGAGTAAATGGAGGTGGCTCTGGATGAATTAATATGAGAATTAGGAAGTTCTCCACTGACTTGGTTTTAAGTAGCCCTACTTTCACTATGGAGCCCTGGTGATGCAGTGGTTAAACATTTGGCTGCTAACCAAAAGATTGGCAGTTCGAATTCATCAGCTGCTCCTTGGAAACCCTACGGGGCCATTCTACTGTGTCTTAAAGGGTTGCTATGAGCTGGAATCGACTCGATGGCAATGGGTTTTGGTTCTGGTCCACCATGGTCCTACATAACAAACCACATTATTTAATTGAGCTGATGCTCTGTTTGATTTTTTCCTCCAAATGGATTACATTATTCATTCCTACCTAAATCAAACTACAGAGTGAATTGAATTTCAAAAGTTGGATTCATTGTCCTCCTTATTTTACTAGGGAAAAAAAGAGAGAAGGAGCAGATGAAGGAGAAATATATAGTGAAAAACAACCAAGGAGGAGAACAAAAAACAAATCTTAATTTTTTTTGGACTGGCTGGACTATGATGTCATGTTTTCTCAGCTTACCTGTGATTGGCTGCTCAGTTCAGCATCTGCTGAGAGCTAAAGGATGATTATTTGCTGGAGATACAGACCTTTCAGGGAGGCTTTGAATCACTGCTGGTTGTCGTGACAACATGGGCAGTGTCCGCTCCTGATAACCACATAATGAGGTTGTCAGGAACAGAAGTGCCCATATCCTCACACCCAACCATCTGAAGTGGTGAGCGATGGAACATTTCTCTCAGGAGGAGACGAGATAAAAAAAAAAAAATTACCAATAGGCAAATAGTGGAGATCCTCTAAGATAATGTATGTCAGCCAAATCCTGGAGAAAATCTCCTTCCTGAGGAGCTCCTTACCTACCATTTCCAGGTCCTGTCTGAACCCATGTATTCACTATAATTCAGAGACCTGAGGAAGAGGTGGTAGAGGGGATAGGCATCTCTACAGCCCTCCCACAAAGCTAAACAGAAGTGGGTGTGAGCAGAATGTCAAACAGGTTAGGGCAAGGCACACTACACACTACCTCTGTTCAAAGGATGTCATCATGGGCATGGGCCATGGACAATGGTGGGCACGTGTCAAAGATGGTAGGGCATGGCCGAACCCAGTCACCAAAGCCAGACACAAAGAGTGCTTGAGGAGGGGTGGACTAGGTGCTTTTCCGCCCACTACTTTCATTTCCCTGGGATAGACACCTCACTCCATGTTATCTTGAGACTCCAGACATTCTTGAGAGGGAGTATCAACTGCATCTTTGTGATACATTATTCATGCCTGTGACAAATTTAGTCAGCACCTACTAAGTGCAAGGCATACAACTAAGTGCTACAGAGACTAAACAGATGAACTAAACTTAGACCATCTCCTCATGGAATTTGGGATCTAGTTGGCGCAGAGAAGATAAACAGCCAAGAAACTGTGATACAAGACAGATGTAGTAAGTACTGCACGGGAAGTCCAAACTCCTTAATTTCAGAGAGAAGAGAGTCACATTTGGACTGGCACACTTCAGCTCCAACCTATCTTTCCAGGTTCCTCTCCCATCACTCCTCCATTACACCACAAGGTTAAGCTCCACAAAACTATTTTCTGTTTCTCTGCTATGCCTAGACTTCCATACCTCTGTGCCTTTCCTCCTGCTCTTCCCTTTGCCCAGCATAACTTTCTTCTTTTCCCTACCTGGTGATATCTTAAATCATATTTCTAGACTCTACTCAAATGGTATCTTGTTGAAGAACAAGATACTCATGCAGGCTTCTGTACCTGGTAGACATGGATGTTGACTAATCCACTGATAATCACCACTGTACCCAAGATTCAAATCCAGGGACATAAAAGAGAACATTGATACAGCCAATTTTGGATTATGCATTGAAGAGCATGGGTAATAACAGACTATTTTCTTAAAAGTTTATTTAGATAATCAATCCTCTTCTCCCATTAAACATTTTAATAACTTTTGAAACTTGAAATAGTTTAAGACTCACAAGAAGTTGCACAAATAGTACAGAGAGTTGCCGTGCATCCTTCCCTGAGTTTCCCCCCAATGAGAATAGCTTACGCAACCATGGCACATTGCCAAAATCCTGAAAATTGACTTTGGTATACCGTTACTAACTTACATATAGACCTTATTCTGATTTCATCAGTTTTTATATGTTTTTTTCTCCTATTAAATATTTTACCAACCCAGCTGAAAAGTAGCAAAACTATTAATACTTAACCTGAGTATTCAACTTTTTTCTTAGACCCATCCCCTTCTGAAAAAGGCCAAAACCTTCTGAAAGAATCAAAACCAGTCCGGGACTGAAAGAGTGAAAATCAGCTTGGCCTGAGAAAAAAGCGGCCCTGCCATTAATCAGGCTGGGAGGACAGACACAGATAAAGCCAGCTGCACAGTTAACAGAAAACACTGTTTCTCCCAAGGGCAGGCAGCAGTTGTAAAATGCCATAAGACCCCTGTCCCTTCTTTGGGTGACTACTACTTTTGGGTGCTCCAGACCCACCTTGCTATTTTCATTTATTACCGAGGATACCCAATTGCTGTCTCCCTTGCCTCATGACAGCACCTAATCCCCCTTCTCTCAAATCCTGCCTCAGAAACTGCAACCAATGCAGAATTCATCCCAGCTTCCCTAGACCCTCCTCAGAATCCTTCAGTGGGAACCCAAACCTTACAAAGAATACGATCTTCCTCCATCTTGTCAAAAGTGGCATCCTATGATTTCTTTGGCTCACACTTCCTCACTGCATCAGGTCAATAAGTTTGATTTTATCTCAGGTAGTCTTTGGTTGATTAAGCTTTAACATAACAAATAATGAGATGACCAAAATATGGCTATCAGGAAGGCCCTTGGAATTATCAGGAGTTAGCCAGATTTCCTTGAGTCTACCCTTGAGGCACACGGTGTGACTGAAACTGTGTGATTGACATCGCAGGTGCCTAATATATTCTCACTGAACTGACATGGAATTGTCAGATATCAGATTTGCTGGAATGGTACTGGATATGAGGACAAAGGCTGAGAGGGACTGTACTGCACAGAAGTTCAGCATGTAGACTCTAGTTAAACTGCTGGGATTCAAATCCCAGCTTCACTATTTAACTAACAACTTTGAGATGCTGAACAACTTACTTAACCTCTCTGAACCTCAGTTTCCTCATCTATAAAATGGGGACCTAATAGCATCTCCTTCTTAGGGTAATTGGGAGGATTTAATATAAATTAAATGCACACAAAGAAAGCGTTAGTACAGTGGTTCCTAACGTTGCTGCACATGCGAATCACCTGGTGATCTTTATAAAATACCGGTGGCATGGCCCCTACCTCCAGACATTATAGTTTAATTATAAGGCACGGATTTGGGCATCGGAATTTTTTAAATCTCCCCAGGTGACTCAAATGTGCAGCAAAGTTTGGGAAGCACTGCATTAGGGAGTTCATTACTTAAGGGAGTACCCCTCTCTTCCTTAGGTTTGCGGGTAACCTCTCGCCATCTCTCTCAGAGGGTCTCAATCTCCCAGGGCCAGGCAAGTATAATTGGAGCACTCTCTGAAGTGGTAGGCACTTTTTTTTTTTGCTGTAATCCCTTCCCCATCTGCCAGATGGTTTGTTCGACTTGGAAATGAACATAGCCTTTTTATTCAATGTACATAGCAAAATGATGAAGACAATATTTCGGTAAAATAGCAGCTGTATTCATCTCTCTCATTTTCCCCCCTCCCAAACATAACTCAGTCGCACTTAAAATTAAGTGGTCTCACATATGACTTTGAAAACAAAGTTAGTATGTGCATGGAGGATTGGTTGACCATCACAGATGTCTTAACAGATGCAGATCTCAATATGCTCTTGTTCCATGTAATGAAGCACCTGTCGCACCTCGTAACCAATCCTTATTTTGTTATAATCCAGGAACTCGATACATTCAATGTTCTCTGGTGTTCAATTGATAAGGTCACTTGTGAGTGAGTGGGCCATCGAAACTTATTGTCCCCTCCTCCCCTTTTTTGAATCATCCAAGGGAACATTTCACTACTCGGTAAGTAATAAATATGAATTAACTGATGAATTTGAAAGGCCAGATAAACAGGAGTTTAAAATATGTTCATGTTGATTTTTAAAAGTGCTTCACTACCACCACCATGGAAACCCTGGCAGCATAGTGGTTAAGTGCTACGGCTGCTAACCAAAGGGTCGGCAGTTTGAATCCGCCAGGCGCTCCTTAGAAACTCTATGGGGCAGTTCTACTCTGTCCTATAGGGTCGCTATGAGTCGGAATGGACTCAACAGCACTGGGTTTGGTTTGTTTTTTGTTTATCACTACCACCTCTAAAAAACACACGCACAACTCCTTTATCTATTCTGATGGCTAATATGGAAAATTTAAAGAATTCTGTCAGGCTAGGCTAAAGTTTACTGCCAAAGAGGAAAGGGGGCAGGATGCTAGGCAAATTAATACTATAAACCTAAAAGTGACAGCCTGCGAGGGGAATATGCTAATACGGGGCTTTTAAGCGTCACTCTAACTGCACTTTGCATTCAAATGACCAGTATGCTAATTACAGCCCTTATCTGTTTGTTGAGGCCTTAAGAGTCTCTGAAGCTCAGAGTACCAGAGTACATACCCCAGCCAGCAGTTTGACTGCAGGTTTATAGAAATAATAATATGGCATTTCTTCTTCAAATTCAAGCTTCTTACAAAATGAGATTGGCCTTTCCCCGGTCCAGGGAATTAGCGAGGTTTAACTGTATTCACTACAGTGCCATCCCCCACAAACCCCTGACAACAAAGGCTCTTGAGCACAGCCTATTGGGACAGATTTCCATGGTAATTTGCCCGTTCTCTTTTGAAAGACGTGGGGCGTCTTTGTAAACTGGATTTGTCGACGGCAGAGGGTATACTTTCTCACTAATCTTAGGATCGTCTTTGCCCCTTTTTAATTTTCACCACTCATACAAGGCCAGAAAGCATGCTTCACCCCAGCTTTTTGCAATTTAAAGCAAACACCTCACTATTTCTGTTTTTAAGAGACAGAGCACCATACTCCCTGTACTTAAGTTGAAATTATCGGGCATTCATCAGAGCCTTGGTGGTGCAGTGGTTAAGCGCTCGGCTGCTAACTGAAAGGTTAGTGGTTCAAACCCACCAGCTGCTACAGGGGAAAAAAGATGTGGTAGTCTGCTCCCATAAAGATTACAGCCTTGGAAACCCTATGGGGCAGTTCTACGCCCACCCTATAGGGTCACTATGAGTTGGAACAGACTGCACTGCAGCGGGTTTTTGTTATGTAGAGTGGGAGCAGAGGGCAGGGCATTTATTACTCCTTCCCTAGGGTTTTTCGGTTAACCTATTTAGGATCTGCCTGGTTGGACAGGGGTGGTGGTGAAAGGATCCTGTTCCATTTACACCACCAGAAAAACAAACAAAAAAACTTGCTGTCAGGTTGATTCTGACTCGTGGCAACCTCCATGTGTTACAGAGTAGAACTGAGTTCCATAGGGTTTTCATGGCTGTAATCTTTACAGAAGCAGATCTCCAGGACTTCTTCCACAGTGCCGCTGGGTGGGTTCTAAGTGCCAACCTTTACAAGTTGAGTGCAAACTGTTTCCACCAACAGCCTTCAGATCTCTTACTTTTCTTCATTAGATTTTTTGTAAAATCTAGAGTGTCTAGACTCTAACAAACAGCAGCCTCAGATAATAAATTTAATTGTTTTACTATATTCTGCTTTAAGACAAATGCCCACCATACACACAAAAGCTGACATCAGTGTCTTTTCTCTTTACAGTTTAAGACAATGGTCCATGAACACAACAGGCTGATTCTAGAGAAAATTATGAACTACACCTAATTCCTCACTTATCCAGTATCTTACCTGACATTTCGCATTTACAACAATAGTAAAAAAAAAAAAAAAAAAACTACTATTCCACTATTTTGCACATTAACGACATATATCTGGCAGTAACGAACTTTGAGATGTGAAAGTAACACTGGCTGTGATGGTTTAAGGTTATTTGTCAATTGGGCTAAGCCATGATTCTCAGTGGTTTGGCAATTATGCAATGATGTACTATGTCAGTTATGTAATGATGTGGCTTGTCAGTTATGTTATAAAATAGTCATCCTCCATTTTGCGATCTGATGTGTTCATCCTCCATTTTTGCATAATGCCAATTTTCACATAACGACCTGATCTCTGGAAAACTAACCATGTCAATAAGTGAGGAGTGGGTATAGTCTTAATGTATTTATCCCTTTCCTGTGCTCTATCCTTCCTTTCAGGGACTTCTTTCAGTCACCTAGGTACTTAGCAAGCTAATGCTGCCATCCTTTTTCTTCCCGGGTCTGGAAAGGAGGCAGTCTGATCGACTTCTTTGCAGTACAGTCTTAGAGATCTCATTTATTGCTCCTTTTAGGTATCTGCGAATTTTAGAAGGACGCTTCCAGTGTGTGAAATGCTTGTATCAAAGAAACGGAGACCCCTCTGCAGGCTTTTGGGGTGAAGTAAAAGAGGTTAATTTTGGTGGAGAGACATTGCAAACCACACTGCTAAAGAGCCCTCCCCACACACAAGGTTAGTTCTGATGTCGGCCACCACTGTGGCTGCCAATCACCAAACAGTAATCCACACCATGTTTCGAGAAGCAGACTTCTGCATTCTTACGTGTAAACAAGACTTTTCATCAACTCCAAAAAGCTGGAAATAAAAATACGGCTTTTTAATAAATAGAACTTTAAAATACCCTGCAGAGCCAGTGACCCTCAGCTTTCTGGTTAATTGCAATCTGGCCGGATCAGGAGTCCAGGCCAGTCCTGGCCTCGGAGCATCTTTCTTTGCTTTGAGCAATTTTACGCTTGCTGATTTAGAAGGCTGGGGGTGGCAGGGGGGTAGGGGAGTAATCTCATGCCTACTTTAGCCAAACCCTAGGATATCCTGGATTAAAACAGACTGGCTAAATTGAAAAACCATTTTCTCTACTGGGGTTTTGACTGGCTATTATGTATTGCTTTATTCTTAAGTAACACTGCCATTGTTAAACAATCGACTCCTCTTGTTTTTAAAATGACATTTAAACATAATTGAGCACTTAAAGATGTGTTGCATGCTTTCCGCAGCTTTTGGAAAGCCTGCTCATACAAAAAAAAAAAATCAAATACATTTTCCTCTAAGGAAAGGAGAGGGCCTCTCCATGGCCGTTTTGGGATGAACTGTGAGACCAAAGCTGTTTCTACACTGGTCCAGAGAAGTGGATTAGGCCGTTTACCCAGTAGATAATTTGCAAAACTCTTAGAGAAAGGCGTAGTGAATTTCAAAATGTTTTACTGTGCCTAACACACAAAAAAATGAAGACACTAAAATAAAACAAGATAAAACCTCACACGTTCCCCTGAGTTGGTGAAGGGATAGTTTCAACATTTCTGAATCAGAAAGACAAATAAATTATAGAGCAGAGACTGTTAGGCTTAGAGAATTGAGGACTCAGCTGCCAAACAAGGTAGTTTGAAACTACCCTGGGTGTGAGCCATTCACAAGCTCAACATCAAGTTTATCAGCTACTCTGCTCAACTAGAAAATGAATGGGTGTTATCCATCCACATCACAACAAGGGAGGCAAGCCCCAAGGAAGCAATTTAAAGGAGATGAAGGTACCTGAACATACTTTAACCTGAGGGTGGTATGTGAAATCAATATGGGACAGAAGATACAGAGGCTAAGCAACTCCTGTTTAAATCTGCCTCACATTTACAGCTTGTGATGAGTTTTATTTTATTTCAACAATTCCTGCCCTCCTTAGAAAATACAGAGAAGAAGATTTATTAAATTCAGTGAATCAATAACCTCTTGAACATATTTCATATGCAAAGGAGTGATGTGGCTCTGAGCTAGTTTCTCCACAAATCAAGACAAACAGGCTCAGTCCCTGCCCTCTTGATGCTTACACAGACAGATATTCCTGAAACCAGCAGAAATGTGTTTGAGAGGAATATTGGAACAGTATTGTGTGGTATCATGTGGCGCCCTGTGGATTTTTCATGCATATGTTCTAATGGAGGAAACTCTGGTGGCGTAGTGGTTAAGTGCTACGGCTGCTAACCAACGGGTCAGCAGTTCGAATCCGCCAGGCACTCCTTGGAAACTCTATGGGGCAGGTCTACTCTGTCCTATAAGGTCGCTATGAGTCAGAATCGACTCAACAGCAATGGGTTTTGGGTTTTGTTTTAATGGACCAGTCAGTCAGTCTTCAGCATGCCATTGGGGTTGTTGAATGTTATACTTCAAGAAATGCAAACTAATTTTTTTTGGGGGGGGGATTTAATCAGGTTTATTCCCCACTTAGTATTTTCCTTTTCTCAAGCAAACTAATTTTTAACACAAGATTATTCAGGATGGGAACATCTGAAATAAAAAATAATTTTAAAGTTGCTTTATCCATACAGTTGACTGTCCAAAAGGACAAATATTATATGTTCCCATACAATGGAAGTGAAGGACACGCTGTAAAAAGAAAAGAAGTGGTGCATGCAACGGGGAAAGCACATGGCAACTGTGGGCACGGCATGGGTGCTCACTGTCAAGAGCATAGCACTTCTGGAATGAAAAATTCAGAGACTATGCCTCATTTGCAGCAGTCGATCAAGGAGGCCAAGAATTAGCTGGGATTAAAATAAAGGAAGAAGGAAGGACACAAACAGGAATATAATTCATTGATTCAAATGTCTAGAGTGCATTTAGGGTGGCAAGGAAAGGAGGAAAGGCACCACTTAAAGAAGAGGTTAAAGAGAACAAAAAGGGCTCATGTGAATAAATCAGAGAAAAGAGGAGACCAAAAACTAGTCTTCTAACAAGTGAGAGAGGATATGGGATGAATAATGATTCAAGCCTACAAGAGTGGAGCCTTTTTAAAAGTCAGCTTGCAGGCAAATGAATAAACTAATTTAAGCTAGCAGCAAGTCATGAAGGCCGCATAAAAATAGCCATCAACCAGAATGAGGTAAGGGATTATTTGGGAAACGTGAACCAACTGAAGCCAGCAGCTGTGTTACACCAAGTTGTATGAAGAAAAATCCCCCACAAAAACTCATTGCCATCAAGTCCATTCTGACTCTGAGCAAACCTATAGGACAGGGCAGAACTGCCCGATAGGGTTTCCTAGGCTATAATCTTTAGGAAGCAGACTGCCACATTTTTCTCCTGTGGAACAGCTTGGTGGGTTGGAACTGCCGACATTTTGGTTAGCAGCAGAGCGCTTAACCACTGCACCACGAGGGCCCCTATATCCCAGACGTAGGATGGAATAAAGTTACCTTTTGCATTTTCTACCAAAGAAAAGTTTGCTTATTAGATTCTTGTCAGATATATGGTTTCTGAAGATATTCTCCCAGTCAGTAGCTTGTCTTTTCACTTTTTTTGTAAAGTCGTTTGATCAGGCTGCTAACCAGAAGGTCAGCAGCTCAAATCCACCAGCCGCTCCTTGTAAACCCTATGGGGCAGTTCTACTCTATCCTATAGGGTTGCTATGAGTCAAAATTGACCCGATGGCAGTGGATTTGGTTTTTGTTTGTTTCTGATGAAAAAATTTTAAATTTTTATGAGGTTATTTTGTCCTTTGGTTATTATATTGGACAATCCCTCGTTAAAAGCTAGGCCTGATAGCATTGCCCCTGCCTTTCCTTCTAAGAATTTTAAGGTTTTAGCTTGTACATTTAGGTCCTTAATCCATTTTGAATTTGTTTTTGTGTATGGTGTGAGGCATGCGTCTTGTTTCATTTTTGTTCAAGTGGAAATCCAATTTTCCCAGCACCATTTATTGAAGAGGCTCTTCTTTCCCCGTTGAATGGACTTAGCATCCTTGTCAAAAATCAGTTGACCATAGATGTATGGGTTTACTTCTGGACTCTCAATTCTATTCCATCGGTCTGTGTATCTATTGTTATACCAGTACCAGGCTGTTTTGATTACTGTAGCTGTATAAAAAACCAAACCCATTACCATCGAGTCAGTTCCGACTCATAGTGACCCTATAGGACACAGTAGAACTGCCCCCAAGTGTTTCTAAGAAGTGGCTGGTGGATTCAAACTGTTGACCTTTAGGTTAGCAGCGGAGCTCTTAACCACTGCGCCACCAGGGCTGTATAGTATGTCTTAAAATCAGGAAGTGTGAGTCCTCTTAACTTTGTTCTTCCCTTTCAACATTGTTTTAGCTATTTGGGGCCTCCTGCTACTCCATAAAAAGTTGAAGATTGGTTTTTCTGTTTCTATAAAGAAGACTGTCGGAATTTTGATCAGGATTGCGTTTAAACTGTAGATTCCTTTGGGTACTACTGACATCTTAACAATATTAGGTCTTCCAGTCCATGAACATGGAACATATTTCCATTTATTTATGTCTTCTTTAATCTCTTTCAGCAGTGCGTTATGGTATCCATTTTATAAGTCCCTGGTTAGATTTATTCCTAGGTATTTTACTCCCTTCGGTGCTATTGTAAATGGAATTGTTTCACTATTTTCCCTTTCAGATATCTCACTCTTATTGTATAGAAACTTAACTGATTTTAGTTTGTTGACCTCGTGCCCTACAACTTTGCTAAATTCATCTATTAGCTCAAGAAGTTTTCTTGTGGACTCTTTAGGATTTTATATATACAGGATCATATCATCTGAGAATAGAGCTAATTTTAATTTTTCTTTTCCAATCTGGATACCTTTTATTTCTTTTTCTAATCTTATTGTTCTGGCTAGGACTTCTAATAAAATATGGAATAGAAATGGTGCGAGTGGAAACCCTTGTCTTACTCTCGATTTCAAGGGGAAAGCTTTCAGTCTTTCTCCATTACGTATAATGTTGGCTATTGGCTTTTCATATATGCCCTGACTCATGTTGAGGAATTTCTCTTCTATTACAATCTTCTTCAGGGTTTTCATCAAGAAAGGATGTTGGATTTTATCAAATGCTTTTTCTGCATCCATAGAGATGATCATGTGGTTATTCCTTTGTTCTATTGATTGGTGTATTACATTGATTGATTCTCTAACGTTTAACCATCCCTGCATTCCTGAAATAAATCCCACTCGGTCATTGTGTATGACTCTTTTAATACGCTGTTGGATTCTGTTCACTAGTATTCTGTTGAGGATTTTTGCATTTATCAGAGATATTGGCCTGTAGTTTTCATTTCTTGTGTTGTCTCTGACACGTTGTGGTATCAAGGTAATGTTTGCTTCATAGAATGAATTAGGGAATATTCCTTCCTTCTCTATCTTTTGGAAGAGTATAAAACTTTGACAACTTAACAGCAAAAAGACAAATAACCCAATCATAAAATGGCAAAGGACTTGAATAGACAAACAAGACATTCAAATGGCCACTAAACACATGAAAAGATGCTCAGCGTCATTAGCAATCAGACTGGTGGAAATCAAAACCACAATGAAATACCATTTCATTTCCACTAGAATGGCTAAGATTTAAAAAAAAAAAAAACCACAGAAAATAACAAATGTCAGTGAGGTTATGGGGAAATTGGAACCCCTACCCATTGCTGGTCGAAATGCCAGATGGTACAACCATTGTGGAAAACAGAGTGGCGGTTCCTCAAAAAACTAAAAATAGAACTACCATCCAAGAAAATATCCACTGGTATCAAGTCAGTGGAAACCCTGGTGGCGTAGTGGTTAAGTGCTATGGCTGCTAACCAAAAGGTTGGCAGTTTGAATCCACCAGGTGCTCCTTGGAAACTCTATGGGGCAGTTCTACTCTGTCCTATAGGGTCACTATGAGTTGGAATCAACTCGACAGCAGTGGGTTTTTTTGGTATCAAGTCAATATTGACTCATAGTGACTTTATAGAACCCATAGGGTTTTCAAGGCTGAAATCTTTATGGAAGCAGGCTGCCATATCTTTCTCTCCTGAGAAGCCACTGGTGAGCTCGAACCACCAATGATTTTAGTTAGTAGCCAAGAACTTTAACCACTACACCACCAGGGCTCCTAGAAAAAAACCAAATCCATTGCCGTTGAGTTGATTCTGACTCTATACAACAGAGTAGAACTGCCCATAGGGTTTTCAAGGTTGTGAATCTTTACGGAAGCAGACTGCCACATCTTTCTCCTGAGGAGCGGCTGGTGGGTTTGAACCACTGGCCTTTTGGTTAGCAGCAGCTGAGTGCTTAAACACTATGCCACTACTATAAAAAAAAAATATGACCCAGCAATTCTACTTTCAGGTATATACTCAAAAGACTCACAAGCAGAAGCTCAGAGATGTGTACATCAGTCTTCACTGCAGCCCTATTCACAATAGCCAAAAGGTGGGAACAACCGAAATGTCCATAAAAATATGAATGGATAATCAAAATGCAGTACACACATGCGATGGCCTATTCCTCAGCCAGTAGGAGAAATGAAGTCTTCATACATGCTACAATATGGATAGAGCTGGAAGACTCTATGCTGAGTGAAATAAGTCAATCACAAAAGGACAAATATTGTACGACCTCGCCTATGTAAAAAGGCAAGAAAAGGCAATATATAGACAACAAAGTTTATTAGTCATTACCAGAGGTGCGAGGGAGGGGGAAAGGGGAGGTTAACGGTGATGGAAATACTGCATTGATTAAGGGTACGGTTGCACAGCCGATTATTGTAATTGCTGTCAATAAGCTATACATTTGTAAAAAATTGAAATGGCAAAAGTTGTGTGATAGATACATTTACAAGAAAAGAAAAAGAGTAGCTGCTGAGGCTGCTTATGTATAACCAAAAACCTCATGGGATTTGGTTGCTTGGTTTGGAGGTTTAGGGTCATGATGTCATGGCCTAATAACATGTTCGGTGCTTCTATTCTACCTCCTAATTTGATGCAT
Source organism: Elephas maximus indicus (assembly GCF_024166365.1). NCBI lineage: Eukaryota > Metazoa > Chordata > Mammalia > Proboscidea > Elephantidae > Elephas > Elephas maximus. The sequence goes on from NC_064846.1 coordinate 46,486,344, forward strand.
AGTGTCTGGGGCCTTAAAAGCTTGTCAGCCATCCAATGCACAACAATTGGTCTCTTTTCATTCGAAACAACACAGGAAGAAGAGGAGTCAGGAATATGAGGAAGATATAGAATGTATGGCTAATTGCCTCCATGAACAACTACCTCCTTTGTCATGAGACCAGAAGAACTGGATGGAACCTGGCTACTGTTACTGAACATTTTGACCAAAGATTCCATAGAAGAATCCTGATCAAAAGGTGGAAAATGCAGAACATAATTCAAATTTTCATGGGCTCTAGACATCCCGCAGTCATAAAGGCTGGATGAATCCCTTAAACTACTGCCCTGAGATAATCTTTAAACATCAAATCAAAAATATCCCCTGAAGTCTTCTTAAAACCATACAACAGTTTACCTTAACTAGTAAAAAATGCCTGCCTTGAGCATTATGCTCTTTTAAGAACTATATACATGGGATCAAATTGAAAACAGCAACTCAGAAGATTAGACAGGAACCTTAAGGGGCAGTGAGTTTATGTTAATGGCGGGAAAAAAACCTCAGAAAAGGAGGGTGAGGATGGTTATAGAACTCGATGAACGTAATCAATGTCACTAAATGGTACCAGTAGAAAATGCCGTATTGGTGTATGTTCTGTTGTGTATATTCTCAACAAGAACAGCAAAATAAAATTATCTTTTAAAAAAAAGAACAGTTTGCTAAGCAAATTATCAGTGGTGGTCCTACCAGTCAGGATTTAATCAGTTTGGGAGAAGAGAATTTCTTTTAATTGTTTCTGTGGCATTATTTTGTATACAGCAGCCATGTCTCATTCATTCAACAAACTTTTTTTTTTCCTCAGAATATCTTTTATGTATGAGTGGCCTGGTGGTTGCAGTAGTTAAGACCTACGGCTGCTAACCAAAGGTGGGCAGCTTGAATCTGCCAGTTGCTCCCTGGAAACCCTATGGGGCAGCTGTACTTTGTCCTATAGGGTCACTATGAGTCGGAATCGACTTGACAACGACGAGTTTGGTTTTTGGTTTGGTATTGTGTATCAGGAAGCCTGCTGGGCATTGAAGAAACAAAAACTGAACTATAACCGCATTCTCTGCCCTCAAGAATCTCATAGTCAGGCATCAGGGATGGAGGAAGGGAACATAGAGGGGAATATCATCCATTTAAAACGCAATACTGAATGTCTACCACATGTCAGGAGCAATGCTATACAACCGACAGATTAACTTGCATTTCCCCAGGCTTAGCCAACTCATGGGTGCAAATGAGTTTACCCTAACAGTAGTAACTCAAGTAAAACTGATTTTCTTTCGGTACAATGGAGAACAAGAGCAAATCTTTATTTACTTATTATTTATTTTGCTCCACGCCCAATTACTATTGACCCTCCCTTCCTCCAAACTAACATCACAAAGGCCAAAGAGAGCAACTAAAGCCCAAGTATAATCTGCCAGAATCGGGCCCTGCTCCTCCACCCTCACCCCACCCCAAAGGTCTTTTTCATAATTAGGAAATTTCCAAGAGCCACTGGTGTGTACATGAAGGTTAGCTATTTATACCCAGAACTCTCCAGAAAACATTTTGAACCTTTGTAAAAGGGTAGATCCCATGTTTCCCCACTCCATTATCAGTAATTCCAAACTCCAGAAAGCTCTGAAAACCAAAGTTTTTCATGGCAAACTTACACAGTGAACTGTCATAAATTGACATGAAGCTCTCTCAGGTTAAATATTCGTATATTTCATAAAAGAAATATTGATGTAATCAATTACTGGGTTCTGCTGTGTGTGTGAAACATGCAGTATTTTTTAAATTAAAAAAAACACTGAATTACTAAACTGATCTGGCCCCAAGGGGTTGAAGAACTGTATTTCTATCTCATTTTTATAGATAACTGACATTCAGAGACACTAGAGATTTTGCCAAGGTCACACAGCTAGCAAATGGTGAAGCCTCGAGGACAAGCAAGGTCTTCCTGACTTCCAGCCCCTTGACATTTCCAGTACACAAATCTGGCTGGTGTTTATGTACGAGGTAGGAGTGCAGATAGAAGCTGAAATCAAAGAAAGGATGGGACCAAGTAACCAGAGCACATTTAAAAATTCTGCCTTGTAAAATTTGTGTATCTATTATTAGTTAGCTCCCTTGGTAATATCACCCAGTAAATTCTACCCTCAAAAGAAATTTTAGTACTGCTTTTAGAAAATTGAGAAAGGGTTAATGCAAAAAAACTCAGAGAGATAATCCATTTCTAAGGAATTCCATAGCGTTTATTACTCCACTCACTGGCTGAGACATACAGACTTGCATTAGATAGTTTGAACAGTACTATTTGCTGAAGATAAACCACCTATGTGACCAAATATACTATGCTCCAGAAATGTGACAGCTTCATGGAACATTCCCAGCACTTCAGTAATCCAAATCATAAGAGTTACTATTTTTGAGATTCTACTGGAGACCAGAAACTCTGCTATAGTCTATACCATTTTATTTAATCATCTTACAACAACCCTGAATGTACTTAGAGAGATGATGATGATGATAACAACATTAATAACAATGTATAAATCCTTGCAATATGGTAGCCATTGTGTAGGCTAAATGCTTTATATGGATGATCATGTTCAATCCTCACAACAAACCTGTGAGACAGGTACTATTATCACCCCACGAAAGATGAGGAGGAGCCTTGGTGGCGCAGTGGTTAAGAGCTCGGCTGCTAACCAAGAGGTCAGCAGTTCGAATACACCAGCCACTCCTTGGAAGCCCTACAGGGCAGTTCTACTCTGTCCTATAGGATCACATTGAGTTAGAATCTACTCATGGGCAACAGGTTTGGTTTTGGTTAAAGATGAGGAAACTGAGGTATAGAGAGCTTAAAGTAATGTGTCTAAGGCCACACACCTAGATGAGTATCCACTATTTCATAGTAGAGCAAGGTTTAGAATCCAGATCTGTCTCCAAAGCCCAATATGGCATCACTGAATTGGTTTCCTTGGTGGTGTATGTTAGAATTCCCTAAAACGTTTTAATATCCAGCTATATAGAAGCCCTGGTGGCACAGTAGTTAAGCATTCGGCTGCTAACCAAAAGGTTGGCAGTTCGAATCCATCAGCTGCTCCTTGGAAACCCTATGGGCCAGTTCTACTCTGTTCTATAGGGATGCTATGAGTCAGAATCGACTTGACGGCAACAGGTTTGCTTTTTTGGATACAGTACAGTTGTGCGGTATTACATTGGGCCCCTTACATCAATTCTGGAGTTCCATGGGCAATCACCATTAACTATGAGAGCCACTTGATGTCTACATGCACCCAATGGAGTATCCCTGGAGAGAATGTTTGATACAGACATCAAAACCAAAAAAAAAACCCCACTGCCATTGAGTAAATTCCGACTCATAGCGACCCTACAGGACCGAGTACAACTGCCCCATAGAGTTTTCAAGGAGCGCCTGGTGGATTTGAACTACCAGCTTTTTGGTTAGCAGCCATAGCTCTTAATCAGGGTTTCCATCAAAGGGCTGGGAAAATAGCAGGTTACATGGGAAGGAGCCATATGCAGCTCCAGAAGCTTGAGGAAAATATCACTTCATTAAAGGACAGAACAATTCTCTACAGGCAAATAGGAGTGAGTCAGATCTGCCCTCAATTATGGAAGCCAGGAGTGAAAATTCTCCCCACCTGGTGCACAGCACGTAACAACATGGTTGGGGTCTTTGGAGAGCATCACTAGATCAAAGCAGTGACCGAGACAGAATATGAAAAAGTAGGCAAAGTGTGAACGATGGCAGAGTCAAGTGTGATGTCTACAGATGTTCCTGGGACTACAGAATGCCATTGGTTTTCTGTGGTTCTCAGTTGCCTCACCTGTAAAATGCAGATAATATCAGCATCCCTGGCTGAAGGAAGGGAGCGACATGATGTAGCCTCAAGGTCCTTTCCAGCTCTAAGATCTATGATTCATTTGAAAGAGCCATCTGTGAGGTATAGTGATGACTACAAGTACGCAAAGGCCCTAACATTAGATTAAAAAATTCTTGAGCTCAAAAAAACCTTCTCCTCCTCATTCCTACCTGCTGTTCATCAGCAGCAATGAATATAGCTCAGCCTCAGAAAGGCAGGATGTCTCCATCTGAGGCATGACTCAGCCTAAACACATGACCACAATCACTTCAAGTCACAGAGTACTGGTAATCTTATGGAAGTACAAACAGTTCAAGGCTAATCTGCTTTGTGCATATACATGATCAAATTCAGCAATATAAAAACAGGAGGCTTCAAAACAGCTCTGGGTTGATACAACTCCCCTGGAATATCAACTGAAGGTCTGTTCCTTTGTTTCAGGATTACTTTGTGCCTATATAATGCAAACTCATTTTGTAATGGCTTGAATGGGTAGAAAATTGACCATAAAAAAAGAATGAGCTAACAGATAACCCTAACGCATTGCATAAGGGGTATGTGGCAGGGAGGTTAGTAGAACTCAGTGGTACAGCCTGCTTTATTCTGTGCTCCCATTAGTGATGCATAAGAGAGGAAGAAAAAGGCAGTCAGACTCAGCCTATAGGAGAGGTCCAATTAAAGGTCGTCAAGGAAGCAAGGACAATAAAAGCAATGGATGTGGGCATTAAAAGGAAATTCTATGCTGAGGTCCAGTTGTGGGGGGAAGACCTTATTAATCTGGAAAAGAAACGAAAACCCACTACTCTCAGGTTATATGTATGAGGGGGCAATGGAGGATTAGCAGTAGCAGTGGGAGGAGGGAAAGTCCGGGAAACCCTTCTGAAGGAGGTCCCTCTTCTGAGATATGATAAACAGACCTGTGGCACAAAGCAATGGGACTATGTTCATCCAGGCTGCTAAGCAGGAAAAGAAAACAAAAAAAAGGCATTTTGTTTTGTTTTTGTTTTATATTGCTAAGAATATCTAAACTTATGGTTTTTATCCATCCATCCCACTTATTCTTTCAACAAGCATTTACCGATGCACCTGTTGTGCTTAGCTCTATGTAAAGCACTTTAGGGAACACTGGAGTCTGGTAAGATGCAGTCCCTGCCCTCAAGAAGCTTAAAATATATAGCTGGGGATACAAGATAACTGCACAAGAGTTATAAGCATAGGCAAGAAAATATGACAGATCACAAAGAAATATACAAATTCTCCCCTTTGCTACAGATATTGTGGGTTTGAAGAGCCGGTAGGCAATGGCATTTAATAGGAGAAAAGTTAAGCAGAATTCCTAGCCTCCATGGGCAGATGGATTTTTTTTTTCCTCCAGGACAGGGTTTTGAAGATCTCACCTCCTCAATCCCACATGATCTATGGGATGTTCCTTAGCCAGCCAGCCAGCCAGGACCTTGAAGGCTAGCTACAAACCACCAGGATTAGATGAGTTGCCTGGCAAAGAGGACTCATAAGGCAAATACTTTCTTTCTAGCCCTGAAAAGGAGCCTGTAGGATAGGAGCTGCCCCTCTTTAAGTGGACCAACTTCGTTTCAGGATTACTTTGTGCCCATATAATGAAAACTCACTTTGTAACAGCATGAATGGGTACAGAATTGACCATAAAAAATAAAGAGCTAACAGGTATCATAATGCACTACATAAGGGGTATCTCACGTCCCCAAATGCTCATTCCTAGGTGGTACTGAGTATAAGCAGAGGTAATATCTAAAAAAAATATGTAGCGATTTAGTCAAGGAAATAGGAAATAGAAAAATTATCTCATGTTTCCAAATGCTCACTCCTAGGTGGTACTGAGTAAAAAAAAATCCACTATCACACTGCCTCCAGATTGAGAAACGGGCAGACTATCAATGTTTGTATTGATTAAAAATGCAGGCTTAGAAATCAGTCATGCGAGACTCAAATACAATTAGAAGTATGCAATAAAAAGATGCCCCACCCCTATCACACACATCCAATGCAATATAATTCACCTATAAATAAAAACATACATATGCTTTGAAATTGTTCTTGAACTAAAGAGGAATTTAATTCATATTACAGATGCTTTAGAATTGAATGATAATGAGAGAAGTACATACCAAAGTCTCTTGGAAGTAGGCAAAGCACTGTTCAGTGAAACACATATGGTCTTAAATTCATAAATTAGGAAACAAAAACAAATGGAAAAAAAATGAATTAAACTAACCACTCCAGAAGTTAGAAAAAACACTATAAAATAACCCTCATAACAGAAAGAAGAAATTGATAAAGATAAAAGCAGATATTTGTGAAATAGAAAACAAACAAAACAGAGTTGATCTATAAAACCAAAATTTTTTTTTAAACTCAAACGTTCAAGAAAAAAGAAAGAAGATACAAATAAGCAACACCAGGAAGCCAAATAAGGCCATAAATACAGGTATCAAGGTGATATTATAAATAAGAGAATGCTATATAAAATTTTAAACTAGTATGTTTAAATGGGAAAAATTCTAAGAAAATAAATATTATTAAATTTACCGAACAAGAAGCAGAAAATCATAGACAAAAATCATAGAATGAACTGAAAGGATAAACAGTTCTATGGGTGAGTATTCCCAAATCTTCGAATCACAGACATTTTCCATTTTATAAAAATGGTTCTACACTATAGAAAAAGATAGGCAGCTCCCCCAAGTCAGGCAGACAGAACAATAAAGAGAACAAAAATTATAGCCTAATCTCACTTATGTATAAATATAAAAATCTTAAAGCAAACAGAATCTAGCAGTTTATTAAAATGATACATTATGACCAAGTAGGGCTTATCCAAGGAACATATAGTACATTAGCAAATTTATTAATGTAATTTACTTTATTGACAGACAAACCATATAATCATCTCAACAGACGCAGAAAAATTTTTTGAGAAAATACCCATTCATGATTTAAAAAAAAAAAAATACAACAGCAAATCATAAATAGAACTTTCTCAGCAAACATTCAGAAAATTGCCAGGCGGTAATTTTGGCTACTAGTACAAGCTCTAGAGTCCTACTGCCTAAGTTTGGACCTGGTTCCATCATATACAAGCTGTGTGATCTTAGACAAATTATTTAATTTCTCTGAGTGTCACTTTCTGCACCCATAAAAACAAGACAAATAATAGTACCTTCCTTATAATATTGTTGTGATGATTGTTATTATGTTGTTAGGTGCCGTTAAGTCGGTTCTGATTCATAGCGACTCCATGGACAACAAAACAAAACACTGCCCAGTCCTACGCCATTCTCACAATCGTTCCTATGTTTGAGCCCATTGTTACAGCCACTGTGTCAATCCATCTCATGAGGTCTTCCTCATGTTCGCAGACCCTCTACTGTACTAAGCATGATGTCCTTCTTCAGGGGCTGGTCCCTCCTGATAACATGTGCAAAGTAAGTGAGACGAAGTCTCGTCATCCTCGCTTCTAAGGAGCATTCTGGCCGTACTTCTTCCAAGACAGATTTGTTCATTCTTTTGGCAGTCCGTGCCATATTCAATATTCTTTGCCAAAACCGTAATTCAAAGGCATCCATTCCTCTTCAGTCTTCCTAATTCATTGTATTGCATTGGGCAAATCTGCTACAAAAGACTTCTTTAAAGTGTTTTTTAAATAATTTTTATTGTGCTTTAAGTGAAAGTTTACAAATCAAGTTAGTCTCTCACATAAAAACTTATATACACCTTGCTACATATTTCCAATTACTCTCCCCCCACCCCATGAGACAGCCCACTCCCTCGTTCCACTCTCTCTTTTCGTGTCCATTTTGCCAGCTTCTAAGCCCCTCTGCCCTTTCATCTCCCCTCCAGGCAGGAGATGCCAACATAGTCTCAAGTGTCCACCTGATCCAAGTAGCTCACGCCTCACCAGCATCCCTCTCCAGCCCATTATCCAGTCCAATCCACGTCTAACGAGTTGGCTTTGGGAATGGTTCCTGTTGTGGGCCAAGAGAAGGTCTGGGAGCCATGACCACCGGGGTCCTTCTAATCTCAGTCAGATCGTTAAATCTGGTCTTTTTATGAGAATATGGAGTCTGCATCCCACTGATCTCCTGCTCCCTCAAGGGTTCTCTGTTGTGTTCCCTGTCAGGGCAGTCATCGGTTGTGGCCGGGCACCATCTAGTTCTTCTGGTCTCAGGATGATGTAGTCTCTGGTTCACGTAGCCCTTTCTGTCTCTTGGACTCGTTATTACCTTGTGTCCTTGGAGTTCTTCATTTTCCTTTGATCCAGGTGGGCTGAGACTCATTGATGCATCTTAGATGGCCGCTTGCTAGCGTTTAAGACCCCAGACACCACTCTTCAAAGTGGGATGGGGAATGTTTTCTTAATAGATTTTATTATGCCAATTGACTTAGATGTCCCCTGAAACCATGGCCCCCAAGCCCCTGACCCTGTTTCGCTGACCTTCAAAGCATTCAGTTTATTCAGGAAACTTCTTTGCTTTGGGTTAGTCCAGTTGTGCTGACCTCCCCTGTATTGAGTGTTGTTCTTCCCTTCACCTAAAGTAGTTCTTATCTACTACCTAATTAATAAATATCCCTTTCCCACCCTCTCTCCCTCCCCCTCTCATAACCACAAAAGAATGTGTTCTTCTCAGTTTAAACTATTTCTCAAGATCTTATAATAGTGGTCTGATACAATACTTGTCCTTTTGCAACTGACTAATTTCACTCAGCATAATGCCTTCCAGGTTCCTCTATGTCATGAAATGTTTCACAGATTCATCACTATTCTTAATCGATGCATGGTATTCCACTGTGTGAATATACCATAATTTATTTATCCATTCATCCGTTGATGGGCACCTTGGTTGCTTCCATCGTTTTGCTATTGTAAACAGTGATGCAATAAACATGGGTGTGCATATATCTGTTCGTGTAAAGGCTCTTTTTTCTCTAGGATATATTCTGAGGAATGGGATTGCTGGTTAGTATGGTAGTTCTATTTCTAGTTTTTTAAGGAAGTGCCAAATCGATTTCCAAAGTGGTTGTACCATTTTACATTCCCACCGGCAGTGTAGAAGTTTTCCAATCTCTCCACAGCCTCTCCAACATTTTTTATTTTGTGTTTTTTGGATAAACGCCAGCCTTGTTGGAGTGAGATGGAATCTCATTGTAGTTTTGATTTGCATTTCTCTAATGGCTAATGATCGAGAGCATTTCCTCATGTATCTGTTAGCTGCCTGAATGTCTTCTTTAGTGAAGTGGCTGTTCATATCCTTTGCCCATTTTTCAATTGGGTTGTTTGTCTTTTTGTAGTTGAGTTTTAGCAGAATCATGTAGATTTTAGAGATCAGGCACTGGTCGGAGATGTCGTAGCTGAAAATATTTTCCCAGTCTGTAGGTGGTCTTTTTACCCTTTGGTGAAGTCTTTAGATGAGCATAGGTGTTTGATTTTTAGGAGCTCCCAGTTATCTAGTTTCTCTTTGGCATTTTTAGTAATGTTTTGTATTCTGTTTATGCCATATATTAGGGCTCCTTACATTGTCCCTATTTTTTCTTCCATGATCTTTATCATTTTAGACTTTATGTTTAGGTCTTTGATCCATTTCTTTAAAGTTTTAAAAAGCAAAGATGTCACCTTAAGGACTAAGGCGTACCTGACCCAAGCCATGGTATTTTCAACCGTCTCATATGCATGTGAAAGCTGGACAATGAATAAGGAATACTGTTGTTTTTTTTTAGTTAGTTGTGATGGTTAAGTGATACAAAATACATAAAGGCACTTACAAGAGTGTCTGGCAAATTAAACACTCAAAAAATATTAGCTGTTATTAGTAGTACTTATTGATAAAATATTAAAATTAAGAAAAATAAAGCCACTATTACCACTTACTATTCAACACTGTAATGTCCTAACCAATGCAATAAGAAAAAAAAAAAAAAAGACAGAGAGAGAGAATAAGGATTAGAAGGCAAAAGACAAATTTCCCATTATTTGCAAACAATACGGTGATGAAGAAAATCTGAGAGAGAACTAGATGGTGCCTGGCTACAACCAAATGACTGCCCTGACAGGGAACACAACAGAGAACCCCTGAGGGATCAGGAGAGCAGTGGGATGCAGACCTCAAATTCTCATAAAAAGACCAGACTTAATGGTCTGACTGAGACTAAAAGGACCCCGGAGGTCATGGTCCCTAGACCTTCTGTTAGCCCAAGATAAGTACCATTCCAAAGCCAACTCTTCAGACAGGGACTGGACTGGACAATGGGATAGAAAATGATACTGGTGAAAAGTGAGCTTCTTGGATCAAGTAGACACAAGAGACTATGTGGGTAGCTCCTGTCTGGCGAGGAGAGGGCAGAGGGTGTCAGAAGCTGGCCGTATGGACATGAAAATAGGAGTGGAGAGAAGGAATGTGCTGCCTCATTAGAGGAGAGCAACTAGGAGTATATTGCACGGTGTATATAAATTTTTGTATGAGAGACTGACTTGATTTGTAAACTTTCGCTTAAAAAAAAAAGCACAATAAAAAATTAAAAAAAAAGAAACCTGAGAGAATCAACTGATAAAATGTTAGAACCAATATGTGAGCCCATCCAGGTGGACAGATAAAATAAAAAAAACATCAACCTATAAAAATCAATAGCATTCCTTTACAACAGCAATAACTTATTAGGATACATGATAGGTAAAATGGTCTCAATTACAACAGAAACAGAAACTATAACGTACTAGTTATGAAACTGTGAACAAGTTGCTTAATCTCTCTGTGCCTCAATTTTCTCATCTGTCAAATAGATAAATTAATAGTAGCTACCTCATCTGACTGACACAGTGGCTGCAACAATGAGCTCAAGCATAACAATTGTAAGGATGGCTCAGGACCGGACAGTGTTTCTTTCTGTTGTGCATAAGGTCGCTATGAGTCGGAACCGACTGGACGGCAACTAACAACAACAAACCTCATCAGATTGTTATGAAGATTAAATATGACAAAGCATGTAAAGTATTTAGCAGTTTTGTGCCTGACACAGGCTATGTGCTCATTAAACAGTAGTATTGTTCATACTACTGTTACTGTTGTTATTAAATTTGTCTAATTTTCTTTCTCACAAAGTCCTGGTGAAAGAGGCATGACTCACAGTGTCATCCTCTTTCTGTAAGTAAGAAATTGTTCATACAGAGTAGGGGAATAGTTTGCCCAAAGTAGGTGCATGGGAGAGCCCAAAGTAGACGCACCCCCTGGTTTCCCCTTTAACAAACCATGCCACGCTAATGTGCAGAGGAGTATACAGACCAGCATAGCTCAGGGTGCACGAGAGGGGTCTGTAGTCTAGACCAGTCCTGGATTGTGTTCTTCCTCTTGTCAACACAATCCCAGGACAATCCTGGATTTATTCAGAGGGTGAACCAGGTCAGCCCCAGAGTCCAATTAATCATCAGCAGTGGTGTTCTCCATTTGTCATTCTGTGGCTGCCTCAGAGTTGAGGGATCTAGAGCTGTTTTTTATGTCTAAGGAGTCACTGCTTTTGCAATGAATGCTCAGTTTTACATCCACCCACTCCTACACGAAGAGGTGGATGGTTGAAAAGCAGGGGGCTACTAAAAATCTCTTTGGGAATCTTGGCTCTGTGTGGTTAGGTTCAAACAATTTAGTGAACACCTGTTTGCAAGTCACTGGAGACAGATGGATATAGAGTAAGATGGTGTCCCTGCCCTGTCGCTCAATGAGACTTCTCACAATGACTGTGTTCAGTACTTAATTCTAACAGATAATATTTTGTGAATACTTAGAACATTTCTAGGTTCTTTGCTAAGCACTTAAACATTTTCTCCTTTAATCATCATGATGACCTTTTGAGGTAGACACTATTGTTATTCCCATTTCAGAGATAGGACACTGAGGTGCAGAGAGATTATGTGATTTGTCCCAGTTCATACAGCAAGTGAGTAAAAAGACTGATGTTCAAATCCAGGTCTGCGGACACCCAGCAACTTCCACTCAACCACCAGCTGACCAAGGAATATTTTTCTCCATTCTGCTTTCCAGTTATTTCCCCAAGGTGTTGGGGGAGAAACAATCTTTTGAGGAAGTCACCAGTTAGGTATTTGGCTTCAGCTCCCTTTTTCCAAAAGTAGGGTATGTAGCAGGAGCTAAAGCTGTCAGCTGGTACTACAGACAGCATAGCATGGAAATGGCACAAACCAGTCAACCCTAGGCAGCAGCTGCCATGATGACAGTCTCCAAGCGAGTGGCTTTTCTCTTCCAAGGCAGTGAAAAATACCAAGGTAATTTCCTAATATAAGGGCTCTGCAGTTTGGTAGAGAATTGAGAGGTAGAAAAAAACATTGTTCTTCATTCTTTTCTGTTCCCAACTGGACTGATTCCTAAGAGAGGTAGGCAAAAGAGTCAGCAGGAGGGATCTGATCTGTTGGGCCTGGACCCCTCCAGACCAGCCTCTCCCGCCTCTCTTCCCCCCAAGCAGGATCCTATTTTCTGGTGAGGTTAAGCTTATATGATATGTACACAGTCTTCCTCCTGGGATTTTTTTTTTTACTTCTAGAAGATTATACAGATGTCTAATAGGTTTTTTTTAAATAGGTTTCAGTTTGTAAGGTCCATCTGTCCAGAGTTCAGTTCAACCAAAACCAAGGCTCTCCAGCTCAGAGGCCCACGCTGCCAAGCATTCTTTCCTAATAAGGATGGCCTAGGTCTCAAGCTATACTCTGTTCATTATACATTCATAATTTAAAAAGAAACTTTTTTATTAAATTTGGATCTTCTGTACCTTGATAAATAGTATTGACTAGAAACCTACAGCAAACATACTTTGATAATGAAACTTTAGAAGCATTTACATTCAAATGATAAACAAGAAAAAATGGACATCAACAACCACTATTCCATATGGTACTGGATGACCTAGTCAATGCAATAAGGCAGAAAAACATAAATTAGGTTTTAAAGTGAATCGACAAACTGTTTAAAGCTCAGAGGTTTTTTTGTTTGTTTGTTTTGTTTTGTAAGTGACTGGGTTCAAGAAGCACATACAAAACAATAATTTTCCACACTTCAGAAAAAACCAATCAAAAACGTAAAAGAAAAAATTCTCAGTTGTAATAGCAGCCCCCCCCCCACCCCAATAAATAGCCAAGATCTTTATGGAGGAAAGTACAAAAATTCACTGAATGAAATAAAAGAACTGGTTGAAGATGGAAGACCCAAGACCCAATAAGTTAAGGTTATCAAGTTGTACCAAAAGAACCTTATAAAATCACAATTACAATCTAAATCAAAAATATATTTCATAAAATTTGACAAGCTGATTCAAAAATTCATATGAAAAGTGAATGTGCAAGGTCTGGAGCAAGATACAGGCAGGAGCAATTTCCATGCTCCTATCCCACTGTAAAAACATTAAAAAAAAAAAAAGGCAGAAACTGGGAGAACCAACTTTGTCAGAACTCTGCAAGCCAGTCAAAGCGTTAAAGCAACTAAGTGAGTGCTGAGTCAAGAAAGAAGCAACTTTTAAAAGTAGGTAAGCTTTGGCTTTCTACTCATCTATGCTCTGTCCCCTCCCCAACTCAGAGTGGCCATCTCAACGCAACAGTGGCCTGCACTCCCAGAAAGGTAGCCTGGTTTCTGGCTCTGTCTCATTGTTTGTCAGTTCTAACCTGTTTGGGGCCTTCCTGAAGAACTGAATCAAGGCAATCATCTTGGTTTGGCCTATATCAGAGCTCATTCAGGGCTGAGGGGCAGTGGACAATGACCTAATACTACCTAATACCATGTATAGCCATCTGGGCTAAAGATTGTCATTAAGCCATACAATAGGCATCTAAAGACTGGAAAGAGAAGATAGGTAGAGAGTGTCTTTCCCAAATTAAGGCATTCAATAGCACCTAAAGCCACACAGATGACCAAGGCAAGGCACATGCTCAGAAATTACCTGAGAAGATCTCATGCTTTCACCTTGGCTGACCCATTGCCATCGAGTTGATTCAGACTCATAGTGACCCTATAAGACAGAGCAGAACTGCCCCATAGGGTTTCTAAGGCTGTAATCTTTACGGAAACAGATTGCTACATCCTTCCCCCTGGGGAGCGGCTGGTGGGTTCAAACTGCAGACCTTTAGGTTAGCAGCTGAACACTTAACCACTGCACAACCAGGGCTCCTTCTATGTTTTCATAGAGGCCTATATATGTATGTAAACAGAGAAAAATATCTTGAAATACACACACCAAATGGATGACATTGACAACCTTGGGGAGGGAAGTGAGATCGAGGGTGGTGATCAAGGATACCACATGAGAAACCAAAAGGCAATAGATGGAATGCAGTGAGAAGAGAGAATTGGTCAGAAAGAGGATCAAGAAATGTGAGGGACAATGGATTATGGTTAGTTCAAGTCTCCAATTTAAAAGGCTTATAACAAACTTTTACATGAAGGATTTTTTTTTTACTTATTGTACTTTAGATGAAGGTATACAGAACAAACTAGTTTCTCATTAAACAGTTAGTACACGTATTTTTTTATGACATTGGTTAACAAACCCACAACATGTCAACACTCTCCCTTCTCGACCTTGGGTTCCCTATTACCAGCCTACCTGTCCCCTTCTACCTTCTAGTCCGTGCCCCTGGGCTGTTGTGCCCCTTTAGTCTCGTTTTGCTTTATAAGCCTGTCTAATCTTTGGCTAGGGGTAAACCTCGGGAGTGACCTCATTACTGAGCTAAAAGGGTGTCCGGGGGCCATACTCTTGGGGTTTCTCCAGCCTCTGTCAGGCCAGTAAGTCTGGTCTTTTTTTTGTGTGTGTGTGTGAGTTAGAATTTTGTTCTACATTTTTCTCCAGCTCTGTCCAGGGCCCTCTATTGTGATCTGTCAGAGCAGTCAGTGGTGGTAGCTGGGCACCATCTAGCTGTACTGGACTCAGTCTGGTAGAGGTCATGGTAGATGTGGTCCACTAGTACTTTGAACTAATCTTTCCCTTGTGTGTTTAGTTTTCTTCATTCTTGCTTGCTTCCAAAGGGGTGAGACCAGTAGAGTATCTTAAATGGCTGCTCACAGGCTTTAAAGAACCCAGACACTACTCACCAAAGTAGAATAGAATATGCCAATTAAGGACCCAGATGCTACTCACCAACGTAGAATGTAGAACATTTTCTTTATAAACTATATGCCAATTGAACTGGATGTTCCTCAAGACCATGGTCCCCACAGCCCTCAGCCCAGCAATTCGGTCCCTCAGGGAGTTTGGATGTGTCTATGGAGTTTCCGTGACCTTGCCTTTGACAAGCTGTGCTGGCTTCTCCAGTATTGTGTACTGTCTTTCCTGAAGGATATTTTTAACAAACATTTTTTTCCTAATGTAGTATAGCAAGGGGTGGGGTAGCTAAAGGTGTGGAAGGAATCACCTACTTGACCTTTACCCAAGGCTTCCTCTGGGCCCTCCCAATCTGACCAACACCCCCATTCTTCATCTGGGGGTTGATCTTAGATTACTAGCAGCTGGCTTGTGGGCCCTGCCTGCTAGAGAAAAGGGGTTTTTGTCTCCCAGCTATTCTGATTCCAGGAGCAATGACTCCATGGACTGGTTCTCAAACAGGAGGCCCAGTCTCCCACAGTAGCTCTGCCTGGGGAGGAGGGGGGCTTGTCTTGGATGTTTTCCAAGTCTTCCCCTGGCCTAAATGTGACTGAGGACAAGTGAAAATTATTAACAATGATACAGCAGTGTATTGGCTGAGAAAGAAAGGGAAAAGATAGGACAGAGACTGGAACCAAAGAGGAGAGAAGGAAAGGAAAAAGGGGAAGGAGGGAAGGGAAGGGAGGAAATAAATGGGAGGGATGGGACCCTATGCCTGGTCTGCTCACAGGTTGTCTCATGAAGTAGAGGGTGTGCTTCTGTGTGCTCTGGGCCTTGTAGCTAGTGGCTTCTTCAAGTTTTCTTGAATGGCTCAGAATATGCTTCAAGTTTTAAGAGCTGATGTCTGTTCTTGGCCTGGTTAAGGCTCATTTCAGGATGTGAGAAGTGGCTGTGTATGCCATTGTCTGGTCTGCACTGATGTAGGTACTGGTCTGGTCAGGGTTGCCTCATGCTGTGTGGAAAGCAGGTATGGCCTTGCTCTAGTCAGTGTCCTAGTGGTTTCACAGGCTTGTTAGGGTTAGAGATTGTTTGTTGAGAGAGGAGAGTTGTAAACCTGCCTCCGTTTAGGAGGTTCCATGAATTTTTGGAAATGGTGGAATAGATCTTGGTTTCATCAAGTTTTTGCTAATGCCTAAAACAAGCACTTGAAAAGATGCTCAACGTCATTAGCCATTCAAAAAAAAAAACCATTAGCCATTAGTGAGATGCAAATCAAAACCACAGTGAGATACCATTCCACCACTACTAGAATGGCTAAAGCAAACAAACAGAAAGTAGAGAATGTTGGTAAGGATGTGGAGAAACCAAAACCTTCACCCACTACTGGTGGGTATGCAAAATGGTACAGCCACTGTGGAAAACAGTTTGGCGCTTCTTCAAAAAGTTAAACATAGAGCTATCATATGTCCCAGCAATTCCGCTCTTAGGTACATACCCAAGAGATTTGAAAACATCGATGCAAACAGACACATGTACACCAATGTTCATTGCAACACTATTCACAATAACAAAAAACTGGGAACAATCCAAATGTGTATCAACAGATATACAAAAAAATTTGGTATATACATACAATGGAATATTACTCTGCCACAAACAGAAATAAAGCCCTGACACATGCCACAACATGGATGGACCCTGAAAACATTATGCTGAATGAAATGACTCAATCACAAAAGGACTAATATTGTATGGTCTCATTAATATGAAGTACCTAGAATGGGCAAATGTATAGAGATCAGAGTTTCACAGTGGTTAGTAGGGGCAGAAGGGAGGGGGAATCACTGTTTAGAAAGCAATTGACTTTCTGTTTATGGTAATGGAAAAGTAAAAATATTGAATTGGCAAATGTTGTGTTATCTATATTTTTACAACAATAAGAAAAGTTTTGCCTAATGCTCTGTGGAGAGGTGGTGTAGGACCCATCCTAGGGGCTGACAAACTGTATCCCAAGTGTACCCTGATCAGGTCAATAGGCTGCCTCAGTTCTTGAGGACCATTACTGGATATGTAGACTTAGCCTTGTCAGGCATTTCCTCATTGTGTGGAGCAGTGTACGTTGGCCAAATCATGGCTTGCTCAGGGTATAGGGGTAGTAACGAGTGGCAGGTAAAGTCAATAAGTGAAGACATGTCATGGTTAATGCCTGTCAGTCACATGGTGTGCAGAAATTGGCAAGTATCTTGAGGGCTGCCTGATGAAGGTCTTAGTTAAAGTATGGTCTGTTCAGGGGCTACCTCAAGGCAAGAGGTATATATCTAAGTACAGGGAGAAGCGGTGTGGGCCAGTGGTTGGCTCACAGTGTGTATCAAGTGTTAGAGTCCTCCTTGGTGTGGAAAAGATCCTCCCAGTGGCATGTGCAGCTAGATAGTGAACCCCAGAGAGATAGATGTCTGATGTTTGGTGTGGTGGTTATAACAACAGATTTTACACGGTCACTGACCAATCATTACAAACACTGGAAGAGGATGCTGGGGCAGACATTATGCCTTTAGTTGCTGGATTACAAGGAGTTCCAGGAACCTTTGGGGACGGTCTAGGGGAGCTACGGTGATGGTGGGATGCTCTGAGGGCTCAGGGCAGTGGCTATTAACAGGTGGGGAACTATTTCAGTATTTTCAATACTTGGTATAACCATACCAGTGCCAGTGTAAATATTATATAGTGTATTCTGGATAAATATTTGGCCTGGTTGTAGAGTTTGTGTTCTAGGCAAGACTTAGCTAACGGTGTAAGGAATTTTAGACAGTGGCAAGAGCGCCATTTCACAGTAGGTGAAGAAACAGAGAAGGCAGGGCCAAAATAGGGCCTTTGGAGGCCTAATTGCTGAAAAGATTGTGATGTCCACTGTCCTCTCTGTAATTCAAATGGATATAATTCTAAACCATTAAACAGGTATAAGAAAATCCAACCAAGCTCTGATTTTTTGTTATCATGACTACTTTGATTTTTTTTTTAATATCGAGTTTCAAACACTTTAAAAAATTCTTTGTCCCTACTGTACTGTGCCCTAAGCATGTGCTTCCCTGGCCTTCTGGATAATCTGGCACTGATTAGGAGCACTAGAGGGTTACTTCCCTGGGTGTATGATGAGATGTGGACCCTGATCTGGGAGAGGGTTGCCTTACTCTGAGCAAAATGGTGGCATAAACCCTGGTAAAGGTGAGAGCTAGTGAGGTCAGCCTCACAGTGCGCCCAGAACTCTGGTCTCATTGTCCTGTGGAAAGCAGCTGGGTGGTCGCAATTGACCTCATGATGTACAGAGTGGTGGCACGGTAACAGACTGGGTAGGGTCTGCCTCAGTAGAGTTCAGTGAGAGCTACAATCTGAGTGAGGGCTGCCTCACAGAGTATAGAGTAGTTGGGTAGGCCATGTAGGCCACTGTCAAAGCTGCGTAATTGTAGGGTGTACTTGTGGAAAGCAGACTTGTCTTAGTGTGTATCACAGCTAAGGTGTGGACCCCAAAAGAAAGCTCTTACTCATGCACAGTTAGGGTATGGTTTCTCGTGTGAACAAGAGCTAATGGAGGGTGTCTGGAGCATGGGTGAGTTCCAGAGGGCTGCCCTGGTGCATGCACAGTGGTGGTGCAGACCTTGGTCTGAGAAGATGCTGTCTGGTGTTATCCTGATCAATGGATGAGGGTTCTAAAGGGCTGTGTTAAGGAAAGAGTTGGATGGTAGCTGCCCAGTCTGGTATGGCACTGGCATGAGAGTCCTAGGTAGGGTGAGAGGGTGAGAGTTACCCCACTGTGTGTATTCTGGTCTGAAGATCTCAGTCTTGGCAAGATTCTGCTTAATAGCATGTGGTATGTTAAAAGTGCCTAGGACTGGAATGGACCTTCACGCAAATTACAGCCAATTACAACACATAGGACCGAATACTCAAGAAGGGTCACCATTATTGACTACTCAGTGATCTATACCTCTCTATCATTCAATACCTGTACAGATAAAGATACAGAAACAACTTGACAGTTTTTCTGGACTCATTAACCAAAAAACCAAACCCACTGCCATTGAGTTGATTCCAACTCAGGGCTACCCCATGTGCTTCAGAGTAGAACTGCTCTCTACAGGCTTTTTGGGCTGTAATCTTATGGAAGCAGATCACCAGGCCTTTCTTCCATTTCACCACTGGGTGGATTTGAACCTCCAAACTTTTGGTTAGTAGCTGAGAACAAACCATTTGAGTCATGCAGGAACATTTATGGAATCATAAACTTACATAGTGTTGTATCCTAGAAGACACTGAGCCTTCAATTTTCCCATCTGCACTGACAGACACTGGCAGCTAGCTGACAAAGAGCATTGAAACCTCTAACTTTAGAACCTGTTGTAGCCCCAACTCTCTCACCCAGTCCCGAGCCACTGGAAGAAAGTCATTCCTCAACCAGGCACAGCTTACTCCATCATGTATACCAATAGCCTATACCTCTCTATTCCCTAATCTTGGTTCCTTCCTGGAGCAAAATATATAGAAGGCCCTGCTTCAGATACCCTTCACCTCAGTTACACAATGAGTATGTCACGTATTTATTTTTTGTGTCAGAATAGCCTATGTGAAGCTAATACAATTGTGCATGTGACGTATGTGTGCTGTACACCTATCAAGTTTCCATTCTCTGCTCGTAGCGTAATAACATATATAATATGTTATTATTTCACACTTTATTATTTAATAAAAGTATAAAATACCCTACCATATTCCTCATCTCTTGTACTTTTCTGACATATATAAAGTGGTGTGGCCATTGTTTTTAAGTCCTTTCTTCCATGAAAGAAGCCACAACTTTTCACAAAACCTTCCATTTCCACTGCCATTGCATTACCTAAAGACTTTATAGAATTGTTACTTATGTAAAAGAGTTAAAGATAGGAACATGCATATTATAGTGTATGTGTGTAACCCATCGAGGTTACAGAGCCTTGCTTCAGTTCCTGACTCTATCACTCAGTAGCTGCGTGACCCAGGAAAATTTTTTCATTACCATGAGCTTTGGCTTCATCACTTATAAACTAGGAATAATATTAATTGGACCTATTCCATGGGAATCATTGAGAGGATTAAATGAAGTTGTGAGATAAGGTGCATAAGATGCTTATGACGGTGTCTGACACATAGTAAGTACTGAATAAATGTTAGCTGCCATTATTATTATCACCACAAGGTAGAGGGACTAAAAGAAGAAATGGTTGACTGTTAATCTGTATTCTCCATAATACAAAACCAAGAAAAATCGGTTCTTTTTAAGCTATACAGTTTACATAAGAAAACATTTTTCTGAGGACCCTCTGGTTCACATTCCAGTGTTTTGTTGTCTTAAATGCTTCATTATCCTGTGTTGCTGACCTATGGATAGTTCATCACCTCTGACATCTGCCTGTTCCTTCAATTCTTGCCCATTCACCAATAGAGGCTGTCACTTAATATGAATTCCTCTTCTATCAGCAACTTCTCGAGATGGTGGGCAAAGAAGGTGGGGGGACGGGATGTGAGCACCTGACTAGGCAACATAAGAAGCTAGGTTCAGACAGGGCCATGGGAGTGGGGTAGATAGTACCAGGTGTCCCCAAAGTCCTCACAGGCAAGTGGAGGCATGATTTACAGCCACAGGCTTGCTTGTCTTCCAGGCTTCCCAGTTTCTTATTTTACAATGACTTTGGAGCTACTGAGAGCTAGTGGATTTGCCATCTCTTTATTTTTGGACAGCCAACCACTGCCTTGAACTAACTGGGGAATTCATCTTAGGATTAATCTGAGATTTGGTCCCTGATGAAGGTGTCTTCCTGTCTCATGCTTCTAACGGCTTTTGTGACAACAGTCGTGTCTAGTTAGCCTAAGTGCCTAATCATTTCATTTACGTGGCATCATCACTTTCCATCATCCTTTTTTTAGTTCTTTTCCTTCTTTTAGGCAGTTAAAATTGTTTATACGGTGCACACAAACACACATTTTGCATAAGGATACCAGTTGCTATGCCCACTAATGTCATACTAAGTGGATATCAAGGTGAAAATGGAAATCTAAGTTATGAGAGGCTCAGACTGCAGCAGTAACACTGGCTTATTGGCTGGAATGTTACACAAAATAAATTCTTCCAAGAAAAGCTGGTAGAAAGCAAGGATAGGTTTCCACCAGAGAAGCTGAGTTTATCAGTAAAATCTCTGAGGTTTATATTCAAATCCTCTTTATGTATTCACATATTTAGCAAGTATTTATTGTGCATTTACTATGTACCAGGCTCTCTTCCACGCCCTGTGGATACATGAATGACCAAGTCAGACGAAGTCCTTGTTCCAAAGGAGCTCTGGTAGGAAAACAATTAAGCACTCAGCTGCTAACCAAAAGATTGATGGCTCGAACCCACCCAGTGGCTCTGTGGGAGAAAAGACCTGGTGATCCACAGCCATGAAGATTACAGCCTAGAAAACTCTATGGGTAGTTGTATTCTGTCACATTGGGTTGCTATGAGTTGAAAATTGACTTGATGGCACCTAACAACAAGTATATACAATTTTTTTTTTTTTTAATGGGAGCGGAATCCTTTTCCAGAATCCAAGTTCAGGCTGTGATGTCTTATTCAGAAGATGATAGCCCACTCTGACCACCCAAACTCACCCCCACTCTCTCGTTCAACCCTAGGACTAAGTTCTAGGTTTCATTTCCTGCAGCAGCTGAAAGTCTTGGGCTACTTGCCACCTTGTCCTATGAGTCTATTTTATAGCCTTCTACTCTCCCCCTCTGTCACCAGGTTTGCCTTGTGGAGTCTAGACATAGACACAGGACAAATAAGCCCTTCAATTGAAACAAAACACTCATTGTCTTGTCCTCATTAGGGACCCCATTATATACTCTCTGCACAAGCCCTGACACTGGTTGGTGCCAATCTGCCAACGGGAGCAGAATAATCAGTCTCTGATAGGCTCTTGGCTCCCACCAGGGCTTCAGGATGAAGCCCAGCATGGAGGATGAGATCTTGTTTTACTAGCAAAAGGGGAGGCCAGGGTAACAGTCTGAGATGGTTGCCAACAACTTTTTCTGAGCTGAGGGGCGGAGCCTACATGTATGAGGGTCTTATCCCAGCTCTGTTACTAATTCAGACAAGCTCCTTCATCTCGCTGAGCCACAGGTTGGCATTTAGTAAAAACTGCAATAATAGTGCTTTAACTGACAACATAGGGAGCAGCCAGATTTACAAAAAGCTTTATGTGTCTGGGTGAAATTGTTGTTGTCGTTGCTGCTGACTGCATTGCTTCTGGTGTTTAAGGGATCAAAATGTGCATTTGTGTTGGAAAAGCAAAATCATAATGACATCTTTATTGCCAGGTTTTCCTCCCAAAAGACTGCAAAGTCATTCAGGGGCATTCGCCATTGTTTATCTTGATATTTACCCATGTGAGTAGTGAGTGGCAAATATTATGAGGCTGATGTCACACAGGAGGAGCCCTGTGGCACAGTAGTTAAAGCGCTCATCTGCTAACCAAAAGGTCGTTGTTTCAAACCCACCAGCAACTCAGCAAGAGAAAGATGTGGCAGCCTTAGAAACCCTATGGGGCAGTTCTACTCTGTCCTATAGGGTTGCTATGAGTTGGAATCAACTCAATGGCAACGGGTTTGTTTCTTGGTTTGGTCACACAGGATGGCAATATCTCCTCACAGCCTGTGCTTAGAGCCCCCTGCCAGGGAAAGAATCCACAAGGTGTTTTTAAGGGAGGGGGTAGGCTGTGGGGGAGAGGCTGTGGAGATTGGAGATTATTATAATCACCCCTTTCTAGTTGTACACTCTGCGGAGCTTAGTGATGTGATAAAGAGATCCCTTGGAATAAAGCTTTGCTACACCCTTCAGTTGCTTTGTACTCCTCAAGGACCCCACTCCCAGTGCTTTAAACTCTCATCTCTATGCTGATGATATCCCAATCTCTATCTCCAACTCGATTCTTCCTGCAGAATCATAGCCTCACATTGAAGCTGCCTGCCAGACACCTCAGGGTCTCAGGAAAAATCAGCATGTTCTAAACCAAACCTGTCAACCTCCCGTCTCACCCACCATCAATTCTTCTCCCAAACTTTCCTCTTTGCTTTAATGGCATGACATTATGGAATCATCATTTATCTCTTCCTCTCATGCCTATAACTTCCAATCAGATAGCAAGTTCTACCGATCTGTGCCTTCATTTCTTTTCTGATTAATGAACGAATAATTACTTATTGATTTGTGGTCCCGGTTTTGCTACTATGCAATAGAAATAGTGACCTGGGAAGTCTTCTGGTGTTTCCAATATTAAATAACCTTAGATGAGATCTGGGTGGGATTTGTCTAATATTGATTTTTTTTCTGCTTTCATTTCACTTCCTACTGCCTCCAATTTAATTAAAATCTTTATTGCCTATTGTCTGTATTTCTGCAGTAACCACTATGGTGCCAAGTAATTTGCTCAACATTTGTTCAATACTTATTTATTTAGTGTCTACTACATGCCAGGTACTGTTCTAGGCACTGGGGCAAGGCTGGGTGGTATGCATGGGCTTACTTACTAATCTGTAGTGAACAATTTCACCTATTTTTCACCACATTAAAAATGTGATGAAAACCATGGGAAATCATTTACAACAGATTAGTAAGTAAACACAAGTAAGCCCAAGGGTATCTTGCTTACTGGTTTTTCTGCCCCCACACTGAGGATACAATGGTAAATGGAACAGAAAAGGTTTTTGCTCTCATAGAGCTTGCATTCTAGTTGGGGGCCAGGTGGCGTAAATATTAAAGAATAAAATAATTTGATAGGGATAAATACTGTAAAAGACAGGTGTATTCCAAACTGATGGCAGGGAAGGAAGGCTACTTTACGTGATCAAGAAAGGTCTTTCTGAGCAGGTGACATTTATGCTGAGACCTAAATGACAAGTAGCCTGTTGCATGTAAAGATACAGGGGAAAAATATTTCAATAAGAGATAAGAGCTGGTGCAGAGGCCCCAGTTGGCTTGTTCACAGAACAGAAAAGATAGTGAAACTGAAATACAGTGAACAAAAGGGACTGTGGTGCAACATAAGTGAGGCTGAAGAGGTGGGAGGGGCCGGCCAGGTCCTGTAGGGCTCTTGTAGGCATCATAGGAAGTTTGGAGCTTATTGAAAGTGGAAAAAAAAAAAAAACCTCAAACTCATTGCTATCAAGTCTATTCCAACTCAGAGTGACCCTATAGGACACGGTAGAACTGCCCCCAAGGGCTTCCAAGGCTGCAATCTTTATGGAAGCAGACTGCTACGTCTTTCTCCCATGGAGCAGCTGGTAGGTGTGAATCTTTGTTAGCAGCCAGGCACTTAGCACTGCACCACCAGGGATTCTTATTGTAAGTGCAATGGGATGCTAGTGAATGGCTTCAAGCAGATGAGTGACATGATCTTATTTACATTTTTTAAAAGCTCACTCTGGAGGCTCCGTGGAGAATTAATTATAGACTCTATAATTAAACATAATGAAAACCATATAGAGAAGAAAAACTGTAAGTGTGAATACCAGTTAGGAAATTATTGCAGTGGTCTAGGCAAGAGATAATGAGCCCTGGTGGAACCATGGTTAAGCACTCAGCTGCTAAACAAAAGGTCAGCAGTTCAAACCCACCAGCAACTCCACAGGAAAAAAGACCTGGCGATCTAGTTCTGTAAAGGAAACCCTATGGGGCAGTTCTATTCTGTCATATAGGGTCGCTATGAGTCAGAATGGACCTGATGGCACACAACAACAACAGGCAAGAGATGATGGTGGCTTGGACCAGGGAGTGAGCCGTGGAGATAAAGTGGAGGAACTTTTTATATGCTTTGGAGGTGGAGCCAATAGGCCTTGTTAATTAATAGCATGTGTTGGGTGAGAGAAAGTAGGATCAAGGATGAGGCTTATGTTTTGTTCTGGGTAAATGGTGCCACTTAGTACTTAGATAGGGAAGCTTGAGGTAGGAATAGTTTGATGGGGCTATAGGGGGTGTGATAGTACGGATCAAGAGTTTTCATTTGGTTGATGCTAATAGAGTGAGATGTTATTAGACCTCTAAGTGGAGATGGTAAACAGATAGTAGAATATATGAGTCTGAAGCTCAGGGGAGAGGTGAGAGCTGGAAATATACACGAGAGCATCATCAACATATAGAAAATCTCTAAAATGATGGGCTGGATAAAATCATCTTAAGAGAGGGTAATGGTAGAAGGAATAGAGAACCTAGAACTGAGCCATGGGGTCTTCCAACATTTAGAGATTAGGTAGAGAAGAAATAGTCAGCAAAGGAGACTGAGGATGAATGGCTAGAGAGATACAAGGAAAACCCGAAGACTGCAGGGTCGTGAATGGGATATGACTCCCTGAAGGTAATTGATTACCTTGACAAAAGTAGTGACAATAACATACTGAGGATGAAAGCCTGTTTAGAACAAGTTGAGAAGAAAATGGGAAGTGAGCAAGTAGAGACAATGACGATAGACAACTTTTCTGCTATTAGGGTAGTGGAAAAATGGGGGGGAAACCGGGATATAGAGTCAAAGAAGGTTTTTGTTTGTTTGCTCATTTTAAAAGAAGCAGGCTACCACCACATGTCTATATGCTGATGGGAAAGATCCATTGGAAAAGTAGAGATTGAAGGTGCCAGAGATAAACACACCATCGCAAGAGAAAAATCCTTAAGGAGGCCAGAGATGACATTTTTTACACCCTTCTGAAACCCTGGTGGCATAGTGGTTAAGTGTTACACCAAAAGGTTGGCAGTTCAAATCCACCAGGCACTCCTTGGAAACTCTATGGGGCAGTTCTGCTCTGTCCTATAGGGTCGCTATGAGTTGGAATCGACTCAACAGCAATGGGTTTGGTTTGGTTTTGGTTTGTTAAAGTGCTTTCCAAAATGGCAGTTTCAATGAGGCAATTTTTTTGCTCTAAAATTCCCAATGGTGGGAGGCAGAGACAACATAGCACGTAGACAGACACAACATGCCATCCCTCTTCAGCAAAGACCCAAAAAACTAAGTAAAACAGATATAAATGTCAATCCTGGAACCCTAAGCATCAAATGAAGGGATAAAGGACAAGATCAAACACCAAATGGAAGAAAAAAAACTGATGAAAAACAGAGAACAAGGAGAAATACGGTGTGGAGGCCCTCTGCCAACTAAGTGGCATAGCATCGCCATAACCCCATGCAGGGAGTACAGGAAGGCAACTTCATGGAGCTCTCAACAGCAGACAGAGCACCCGGTAACCAGAGAAACATGCTTTCCCACCATTCACCCTTCTGCCCTGTATGCTGCCTCTACCCCGTCCATGCCAGTAGACTACAGAGCAACTGGCCCACAACTACCCTGGGTCTCCCTGCCCCCACCCTCCGGCTCCCACCAGGCCATTTTTTTCCCTTTCTTCCCTTTCTTTCTCCCTCCCACCTATCACTGTATGCCACTTCCCACCAGGCCACACCCAACCACTGCAGCTAGAAAGCACCTGCCTGCCACCACCCCAGGTCTGCACTACCCCCACCAGCGGGCTCCCGCCACACCATTTTTTTTTTAATTTTTCCTTTTTTTCCCCCTTTTCTTCCTTTTCTTTTTCCCTCCTACCTAGCCTCATACACCACCTCCACCCGTGCTTGCCGAGCCATGTTGCACCGCCTTGCTAGAGAGCCACCAGCATGCTGCAGCCCCGTGTCCTCCCATCCCCCACCCATAGCTCCCGCCACACTATCTTTTTTATTTCTTTTCTTTTCCTTTTTTCCCTTTTCTTTCTCCCTCCACCTAGCCCCATATAA
Source organism: Elephas maximus indicus (assembly GCF_024166365.1). Taxonomy (NCBI): domain Eukaryota; kingdom Metazoa; phylum Chordata; class Mammalia; order Proboscidea; family Elephantidae; genus Elephas; species Elephas maximus. The sequence continues at coordinate 46,513,188 of NC_064846.1, forward strand.
CATCTCTTCCACTTCCTGTCAGGCCGCAATGCACTGCTACAGCTAGAGAGCCACTGGTCCATTGCTGCCCCAGGTCTGCCCCAAACCTACCACCTGGCTCCCACCATGCTATTTTCTTTTTTTAATTTTTTTCTTTTTTCCCCCCTTTCTTCCTTTTCTTTCTCCCTCCCACCTAGCCCCATACACCACCTTGCCCCCTTCATGCTAGGCCACACCACACTGCCACAGTGAGAAAGCCACTGGCCCGCCACTGCCCCAGGTCTGCCAGGCCCCCACCTACTGGCACCCACCGTGCCATTTTTGCCCCTTTTCCTTTTCTTTCTACATCCCACCTAGCCCTATATGCCACCATTCCCCTTTCCCACCAGCCCATGCTGGATGGCTGCTGCATCTAAAGAGTTACCACCCTGCACCCACCTGCCAGCTCCCAAGAAACCATTTTTAATTATTTTTTTTATGTCTCTTTCTTCCTTTCTACCTAGTCCCATATACCACCTCTAACTTTCCCCACAGGGCCACGCCACACCACCACGGCTAGACAGCCACTGCCCACTGCTGCCCCGGGTCCATCCTGCCCCCACCTGCCAGCTCCTGACACACTGTTTTTTCTTTTGACTTATTTCTTTCTCATCTTTCTTTTTATTCTCTCCCACCTACCCCCATACATCACCTCCCCTCCTTTCCAATTGGCCTTTGTGTCTGCCCTGCCATACTCACCAGCCCCCATCACACCGTCATTTTTTTATGCTTATTTATTTTTCTTCTTTTTTTAAATTTTCTTCCTTCCTCTTCTTTCTGCCTTCTACATAACCCCATACGCTACCTCCCCTTTCTGCCGCTGGACCCTACCATGCTGCCATGGCTAGACAGCCATTGGCACACTGCCACCCCGGGTCTGTCCCGACCCCACCCACAGCCCCCACCACACTGCTTTTTCTTTCATGTTTTCCTTTCTTTTCTTCCCTTTCTTTTTCCCTCCCACATAGCCCAGTATGCCACCTCTCCTCCTTTCTCACTGGCCCACATGTACACCTCGTCTTCACTGGCTTGCCTCCACCATGCTGCCATTCTTTTTTACTTTTCCTTTTTCTTCCTTTTCTTTCTCCCTCCCACATAGCCCTGTTTGGCACCTCTCTCCCTTCCTGCAAACAACCACTGCACTACTGCAGCTAGTGAGCCACTGACCTGCCATTGCCACTAGTCCACTCACCTCATCCCTGCTGGCTCCTGCTGTGCTGCTGTATTTTTTCTCTTTATTTTCTTTCCCCATCCCGCCTAGCCCCATAATCACCTTCCCCCCTTCCCACCAGCCCCCGCTGGGCCACTGCAGCTAGAAAGCCACCAGCCCACCACCACCCTGGGTCTGCCCCATCCCCCATTTGTTGGCTCCTGCTGTGCTGCCTTTTTTTTTTCTATTTTCTCCTTCCTTTCTCCCTCTCACTTAGCCCTGTGGGCCATCTCCCCTCCTTCCCGCTGGCCTCCACCATACTGCTGGGAATAGAGTGCCACCAATGCATCAACCTGCCACTGACCCAGGTCTGCTCCACTCCCACCTGGCAGCCCTCACCATGCCATCACTTATTTTCTTCTTTTTTCTTATTCTTTCTTTCTATTCTTTATACCTCCAACCAAGCCCCATATGCCACCTACCCCTGTTCCCACCAGTGCCCAGGATGGACCTACCCCCACCCACCAGCTACCTTCTTTTTACTTTCTTTCTCCCCTCCCCATATTGCCCCCTACTCCAGTCCCCTACTTCCCACTGCTACCCACCATGCTACTGCAGCTAGAGCACCCTGGTGCTCAGGCATGCCACAACATCGAGCCTGAACTACCCCTTCCATCCCACCACACAACCAGCAGCTGAATGGTGGAATGTGAGCCCATACCGCTTCCCTATCTGACATCCTTGCTTATTTGGAAAGGTGTTGTGAACACTCCCACACCACCAGACCAACATCAGGAGGTGGACAGAACCTGCCCAGTCCACTCTCAGCCACCTCACCAAACCAGTGTACAACAAAGCACAGTCGCCCAGCCTACCACTGCTCTGCCTACCTGGACAAGGTGGTGAGAGCTACCATGCCTACAGATGAGTAAGCAGCAGAGCATGCTTGACCCACCTGCCTTGACACAACAAAACAAAACAAAAAAAGCAGGAAAACAAACATACAACCAATAAATAAAGAAAATAATACCTTACTATCTCAGAAATGACAATATCAAATCATAAAACATCAGGACAAGGTAGTTTCAGCAAATGTCCAAAATAAAGATTCAGATGACATTCTGGTAGAAGAAAAGACAGTGGAACTATCTGATACGGAATTCAAAAGACTAATATTTAGGGTTCTCCAAGGCACTAGGAAAGAGATCAAGAAAAACACAGACAACGCCAAGGAAAAAATAAACAAAGTCATGGAAAACAGACAAAAACTAACAAAAACATAGCCAAAATCAACGTAAGCACAGAAGAATTCAGGAACAAAACATCAAAATAAATAAAAAATTAGAAATCATACAAAAACAGCAATTAGAAATCTGAAAGATAAACAACAAAATTTCAGAAATGGACAACACAATAGAAGGCTTTAGGAGCAAATTTGAAGCAATGGAAGACAGAATCAGTACTATTGAAGACTAATCTATGGACATCACTTTGTGTGAGGAAAAGTCAGAGAAAAGAGTGAAGAAAACTTCAGAATTATGTGGCACACAATCAAGAGCAAAATTTTGTGCATGATCAGAATTCCAGAACAGGGAAAAAACAGAAAACAGAGAAGATTGTAAAGATCTGTGGCAGAAAACTTCCAAATATCATGAAAGACAAAAACCCGACCATCCAAGAAGCTCAAGGGACCCCGTATAGGATAGACCCCAAAAGAAAGTCAAAAAGACATATCATAATCACACTTTCCAAAGCCAGAGACAAAGAAGACTCCTGAGAGCAGCTCGAGAAGAATGAAAAGTCACTTACAAAATGGAAACAATAAGACTAAACTCTGATTACTTGGCAGAAACTATGCAGACAAGAAGGCAATGGGATAACATATATAAAACCTTGAAAGAAAAAAAAAAACTGCCAACCAAGAACAATATATCCTTAAAAACTCTCTCTAAGACACCATGGCAAAATTAGGACATTTTCACTTAAAGAGAAATTAAGAGAATTCATTAAACCAAGCAGAACTTACAAGAAACACTAAAGGGAGTCCTTTGGTTAGAGAACTAACATCAAAAAACTACCAGAGTGTAGGACACACAAGAGCATCAGGCAGATACCAACCTAGGTTAAGAACTCATAATAATAAAACAAAATTAAAAGACTTAAAACAGAGACATCAGTCTGTAAATGATGATGATGCCAAAATAATAAAAAAGAATAAACAATGTATATATAAAACTTTGAAACAGAAAGGAAATCAAGGCAATATCAAGTAATAAAACACTGGTTAAAACTTAGGAAGATAAGGGCAAATTACAAAGTAACCACAAAAAAGTTAACAAACCTACTCATCAGAATAAAAAATATATATATAAAGACTCAGTAAACACAAAATCTATAATAACGAAAAAAAGAAAATCCGCAAACAAAACGAAATCAGCACAGGAAAGTAACAGGAACAAAGAAAAAGTCAGCACCACAAAAAAAAAAAAAAAAATGACAGCAATAAACTCATACCTATTGATAATAACACTGAATGTAAATGGCTTAAAAGCACCCATAAAGCGACAGAGAGTGGTAGGATGGATTAAAAAAAAAAGACCCATCAATATGCTGCCTACAAGAGACATGACTTAGACACAAACCAGATAGATACATTAAAAATCAAAGGATGTGAAAAAATGCATCAAACAAACAGTAACCAAAATAGCACAGGAGGGCAAAACTAATCTCAGATAAAATAGACTTTAAGGCAAAATTACAATAAAAGACAAGGAAGGACATTATATAATGATTAAAGGACAGTCCACCCAGAAGACGTAACCTTAATAAATATTTACAAATCCAACGACAGGGCTCCAAAATACATAAAACAAGCTCTAACAGCACTGAAAAGTTCCAAAATTAATCATGGGAAACTTCAACACACCACTCTCGGTAAAGAACAGAATATCTAGAAAGACACTCAAGAAAGATACAGAAGATCTAAAGGCCAAAATCAACCAACCTGACCTCATAGACATAAATAGAACACTCTACCCAACACCAGCAAAGTATACATTCTTTTCCGACGCACATGAAACGTTCACCAAAAGAGACTGCATTTTAGACCACAAAGCAACCCTCAATAAAATCCAAAACACTGAGATAATAAAAAGCATTCTCTCTGATCACAATGCCATAAAAGTAGAAATCAATAACAGGAAGAGCAAGGATACAAAATCAAACACACGGAAACTGAATAACACCTTGCTTAGAAACCACTGGGTAATAGAAGAAATCAAAGAGAGAATAAAAAATTTCCTAGAATTATATAAGAATGAAAACACATGTTACCAAAACTTTTGGGACACAGCAAAGGCAGTGCTCAGAGGTCAGTTTATAGCAATAAACATGCACGCATCTAAAAAGAATGCACCAAAATCAAAACATTACCCCTACAACTCAAATAGCAAGAGAAGAGCAAAAGAACCCCACAGGCACCAAAAGAAAGGAAATAATAAAGATAAACCAAACCCATTGCCATCGAGTTGATTCCAATTCATAATGACCCTATAGGACAGAGTATAACTGCCCCATAGGGTTTCCAAGGAGCAGTTGCTGGATTTGAACTGCTTACCTTTTGGTTAGCAGCCAACTCTTAGCCACTGAGCCATCAGGGCTCCATCATAAAGATAAAAGCAGAAGTAAATGAAAGAGAGCCGAAAAACAATGAGCAATAATCAAAAAACCACTGGCCAAACTGACAAAAGAAAAACAGGAGTGGAAGCAAATAACCCAAATAAGAAATGAGATGGACATTACAACAGATTGAACTGAAATAAAAAGCATCATAACAGAATGCTATGAAAAATTGTACTCCAACAAATTTGAGAACCTAGAGGAAACTGACAAACTTCCAGAAACACACTACCTACCTAAACTAACACAAACTAACAGACCCATAACAAGGGAAGAGACTGAGGACATAATAAAAAAAAAAATCCCCCCCAAAATACCTGGCCCGGACAGCTTCACTGAAGAATTCTACCAAACACGCAGGGAAGAGCTCAAACTATCTCAGAGCATAGAAAAGGAAGGAATATTCCCGAATTCATTCTATAAAGCCTGCATAACCCTGATACCAAAACCAGGTAAAGACACCACAAAAAAAGAAAATTACAGACCAATATCTTTCATGAATATACATGCAAAAATTCTCAATAATTCTAGCCAATAGAATGCAGCATCATATCAAAAAAATAATACATGATAATCAAGTAGGACTCATACCAGGTATGCAAGGATGGTTCAACATTAGAAAATCAATCAATGTAATCCACCACATAAATAAAAGGAAAGGATCACATGATCATCTTATCGACACAGAAAAGGCATTTGACAAAGTCCAACACCCATTCCTGATAAAAACTCTCAACAAAATAGGAATAGAAGGGAAATTCCTCAACATAATAAAGGGCATCTATACAAAACCAACAGCCAGCATCATTCTCAATGGAGAGATGCTCCAAACATTCCCCCTGGGAACAGGAACAAGACAGGGATGCCCTTTATCATCACTCATATTTAACATTGTGCTGGAAGTCTAAGAAATAAATGGCATCCAAATAGGAAATTTGGAAGAAGTAAAACTATTACTTTTTTTTTTTTATAATAACTTTTATTAAGCTTCAAGTGAACGTTTACAAATCCAATCAGTCTGTCACATATAAGTTTACATACATCTCACTCCCTACTCCCACTTACTCTCCCCGTCTTGAGTCAGCCCTTTCAGTCTCTCCTTTCTTGACAATTTTGCCGGCTTCCCTCTCTCTCTATCCTCCCATCCCCCCTCCAGACAAGAGTTGCCAACACAATCTCAAGTGTACACCTGATATAATTAGCTCACTCTTCGTCAGCGTCTCTCTCCCACCCGCTGACCTGTCCCTTTCATGTCTGATGAGTTGTCTTCAGGGATGGTTCCTGTCCTGTGTCAACAGAAGGTCTGGAGAGCATGGCCGCCGGGATTCCTCCAGTCTCAGTCAGACCATTAAGTTTGGTCTTCTTATGAGAATTTGGGGTCTGCATCCCACTGCTCTCCTGCTCCCTCAGGGGTCCTCTGCTGAGCTCCCTGTCAGGGCAGTCATCGATTGTGGCCGGGCACCAACTAGTTCTTCTGGTCTCAGGATGATGTAGGTCTCTTGTTCATGTGGCCCTTTCTGTCTCTTGGGCTCTTAGTTGTCATGTGGGCTTGGTGTTCTTCATTTTCCTTTGCTCCAGGTGGGTTGAGACCAATTGCTGCATCTTAGATGGCCGCTTGTTAGCATTTAAGACCCCAGACGCCACATTTCAAAGTGGGATGCAGAATGATTTCATAATAGAATTATTTTGCCAATTGACTTAGAAGTCCCCGCAAACCATGTTCCCCAGACCCCCGCGCTTGCTCCGCTGAGCTTTGAAGCATTCATTTTATCCCGGAAACTTCTTTGCTTTTGGTCCAGTCCAATTGAGCTGACCTTCCATGTATTGAGTGTTGTCTTTCCCTTCACCTAAAGCAGTTCTTATCTACTGATTAATCAATAGAAAAACCCTCTCCCACCCTCCCTCCCTCCCCCCCTCGTAACCACAAAAGTATGTGTTCTTCTCAGGTTTACTATTTCTCAAGATCTTATAATAGTGGTCTTATACAGTATTTGTCCTTTTGCCTCTGACTCATTTCGCTCAGCATAATGCCTTCCAGGTTCCTCCATGTTATGAAATGTTTCAGAGATTCGTCACTGTTCTTTATCGATGCGTAGTATTCCATTGTGTGAATATACCACAATTTATTTACCCATTCATCCGTTGATGGACACCTTGGTTGCTTCCAACTTTTTGCTATTGTAAACAGAGCTGCAATAAACATGGGTGTGCATATATCTGTTTGTATGAAGGCTCTTGTATCTCTAGGGTATATTCCGAGGAGTGGGATTTCTGGGTTGTATGGTAGTTCTATTTCTAACTGTTTAAGATAACGCCAGATAGATTTCCAAAGTGGTTGTACCATTTTACATTCCCACCAGCAGTGTATGAGAGTTCCAATCTCTCCGCAGCCTCTCCAACATTTATTATTTTGTGTTTTTTGGATTAATGCCAGTCTAGTTGGAGTGAGATGGAATCTCATCGTAGTTTTAATTTGCATTTCTCTAATGGCTAATGATCGAGAGCATTTTCTCATGTATCTGTTGGCTGCCTGAATATCTTCTTTAGAGAAATGTGTGTTCATATCCTTTGCCCACTTCTTGATTGGGTTGTTTGTCTTTTTGTGGTTGAGTTTTGACAGAATCATGTAGATTTTAGAGATCAGGCGCTGGTCGGAGATGTCATAGCTGAAAATTCTTTCCCAATCTGTAGGTGGTCTTTTTACTCTTTTGGTGAAGTCTTTAGATGAGCATAGGTGTTTGATTTTTAGGAGCTCCCAGTTATCGGGTTTCTCTTCATCATTTTTGGTAATGTTTTGTATTCTGTTTATACCTTGTATTAGGGCTCCTAGGGTTGTCCCAATTTTTTCTTCCATGATCTTTATCGTTTTAGTCTTTATGTTTAGGTCTTTGATCCACTTGGAGTTAGTTTTTGTGCATGGTGTGAGGTATGGGTCCTGTTTCATTTTTTTGCAAATGGATATCCAGTTATGCCAGCACCATTTGTTAAAAAGGCTGTCTTTTCCCCAGTTAATTGACACTGGTCCTTTGTCAAATATCAGCTGCTCATACGTGGATGGATCTATGTCTGGGTTCTCAATTCTGTTCCATTGGTCTATGTGCCTGTTGTTGTACCAATACCAGGCTGTTTTGACTACTGTGGCTGTATAATAGGTTCTGAAGTCAGGTAAGGTGAGGCCTCCCACTTTCTTCTTCTTTTTCAGTAGTGCTTTGCTTATCCGGGGCTTCTTTCCCTTCCATATGAAATTGGTGATTTGTTTCTCTATCCCCTTAAAATATGACATTGGAATTTGGATCGGAAGTGCGTTAAATGTATAGATGGCTTTTGGTAGAATAGACATTTTTACTATGTTAAGTCTTCCTATCCATGAGCAAGGTATGTTTTTCCACTTAAGTATGTCCTTTTGAATTTCTTGTAGTAGAGCTTTGTAGTTTTCTTTGTATAGGTCTTTTACATCCTTGGTAAGATTTATTCCTAAGTATCTTATCTTCTTGGGGGCTACCGTGAATGGTATTGATTTGGTTATTTCCTCTTCGGTGTTCTTTTTGTTGATGTAGAGGAATCCAAGTGATTTTTGTATGTTTATTTTATAACCTGAGACTCTGCCAAACTCTTCTATTAGTTTCAGTAGTTTTCTGGAGGATTCCTTAGGGTTTTCTGTGTATATAATCATGTCATCTGCAAATAGTGATAACTTTACTTCTTCCTTGCCAATCCGGATACCTTTTATTTCTTTGTCTAGCCTGATTGCCCTGGCTAAGACTTCCAACACGATGTTGAATAAGAGCGGTGATAAAGGGCATCCTTGTCTGGTTCCCGTTCTCAAGGGAAATGCTTTCAGGTTCTCTCCATTTAGAGTGATATTGGCTGTTGGCTTTGCATAGATGCCCTTTATTATGTTGAGGAATTTTCCTTCAATTCCTATTTTGGTAAGAGTTTTTATCATAAATGGGTGTTGGACTTTGTCAAATGCCTTTTCTGCATCAATTGATAAGATCATGTGGTTTTTGTCTTTTGTTTTATTTATGTGATGGATTACATTAATGGTTTTTCTGATATTAAACCAGCCTTGCATACCTGGTATAAATCCCACTTGATCAGGGTGAATTATTTTTTTGATGTGTTGTTGGATTCTATTGGCTAGAATTTTGTTGAGGATTTTTGCATCAATGTTCATGAGGGATATAGGTCTATAATTTTCTTTTTTTGTAATGTCTTTACCTGGTTTTGGTATCAGGGAGATGGTGGCTTCATAGAATGAGTTGGGTAGTATTCCGTCATTTTCTATGCTTTGGAATACCTTTAGTAGTAGTGGTGTTAACTCTTCTCTGAAAATTTGGTAGAACTCTGCAGTGAAGCCGTCCGGGCCAGGACTTTTTTTTGTTGGGAGTTTTTTGATTACCGTTTCAATCTCTTTTTTTGTTATGGGTCTATTTAGTTGTTCTGCTTCTGAATGTGTTAGTTTAGGTAGGTAGTGTTTTTCAAGGAATTCATCCATTTCTTCTAGGTTTTCAAATTTGTTAGAGTACAATTTTTCATAATAATCTGAAATGATTCTTTTAATTTCATTTGGTTCTGTTGTGATGTGGTCCTTCTCATTTCTTATTCGGGTTATTTGTTTCCTTTCCTGTATTTCTTTAGTCAGTCTAGCCAATGGTTTATCAATTTTGTTAATTTTTTCAAAGAACCAGCTTTTGGCTTTGTTAATTCTTTCAATTGTTTTTCTGTTCTCTAATTCATTTAGTTCAGCTCTAATTTTTATTATTTGTTTTCTTCTGGTGCCTGATGGATTCTTTTGTTGCTCACTTTCTATTTGTTCAAGTTGTAGGGACAGTTCTCTGATTTTGGCTCTTTCTTCTTTTTGTATGTGTGCATTTATTGATATAAATTGACCTCTGAGCACTGCTTTTGCTGTGTCCCAGAGGTTTTGATAGGAAGTATTTTCATTCTCGTTGCTTTCTATGAATTTCCTTATTCCCTCCTTGATGTCTTCTATAACCCAGTCTTTTTTCAGGAGGGTATTGTTCATTTTCCAAGTATTTGATTTCTTTTCCCTCGTTCTTCTGTTATTGATCTCTAGTTTTATTGCCTTGTGGTCTGAGAAGATGCTTTGTAATATTTCGATGTTTTGGACTCTGCAAAGGTTTGTTTTATGACCTAATATGTGGTCTATTCTAGAGAATGTTCCATGTGCGCTAGAAAAAAAAGTATATTTTGCAGCAGTTGGGTGGAGAGTTCTGTATAAGTCAATGAGGTCAAGTTGGTTGATTGTTGTAATTAGATCTTCCGTGTCTCTGTTGAGCTTCTTACTGGATGTCCTGTCCTTCTCCGAAAGGGGTGTGTTGAAGTCTCCTACTATAATTGTGGAGGTATCTATCTCGCTTTTCAGTTCTGTTAAAATTTGATTTATATATCTTGCAGCCCTGTCATTGGGTGCGTAAATATTTAATATGGTTATGTCTTCCTGATCAATTGTCCCTTTTATCATTATATAGTGTCCTTCTTTATCCTTTGTGGTGGATTTAAGTCTAAAGTCTATTTTGTCAGAAATTAATATTGCTACTCCTCTTCTTTTTTGCTTATTGTTTGCTTGATATACTTTTTTCCATCCTTTGAGTTTTAGTTTGTTTGTGTCTCTAAGTCTAAGGTGTGTCTCTTGTAGGCAGCATATAGATGGATCGTGTTTCTTTATCCAGTCTGTGACTCTCTGTCTCTTTATTGGTGCATTTAGTCCATTTACATTCAGGGTAATTATAGATAAATAAGTTTTTAGTGCTGTCATTTTGATGCCTTTTTATGTGTGTTGTTGACAATTTCATTTTTCCACATACTTTTTTGTGCTGAGGCGTTTTTCTTAGTAAATTGTGAGATCCTCACTTTCATAGTGTTTGACTTTATGTTAGTTGAGTCGTTACGTTTTTCTTGGTTTTTGTCTTGAGTTATAGAGTTGTTATACCTTTTTGTGGTTACCTCATTATATACCCCTATTTTTCTAAGTAAAAACCTAACTTGTATTGTTCTATATCGCCTTGTATCACTCTCCATATGGCAGTTCAATGCCTCCTGTATTTAGTCCCTCTTTTTGATTATTGTGATCTTTTACCTATTGACTTCCATGATTCCCTGTTATGTGTATTTTTTTTTTAATTAATCTTAATTTGTTTGTTTTTGTGATTTCCCTATTTGAGTTGATATCAGGACGTTCTGTTTTGTGACCTTGTGTTGTGCTGGTATCTGATATTATTGGTTCTCTGACCAAACAATATCCTTTAGTATTTCTTGTAGCTTTGGTTTGGTTTTTGCAAATTCTCTAAACTTGTGTTTGTCTGTAAATATCTTAATTTCGCCTTCATATTTCAGAGAGAGTTTTGCTGGATATATGATCCTTGGTTGGCAGTTCTTCTCCTTCAGTGTTCTGTATATGTCGTCCCATTCCCTTCTTGCCTGCATGGTTTCTGCTGAGTAGTCAGAACATATTCTTATTGATTCTCCCTTGAAGGAAACCTTTCTTTTCTCCCTGGCTGCTTTTAAAATTTTCTGTTTATCTTTGGTTTTGGTGAGTTTGATGATAATATGTCTTGGTGTTTTTCTTTTTGGATCAATCTTAAATGGGGTTCGATGAGCATCTTGGATAGATATCCTTTCGTCTTTCATGATGTCAGGGAAGTTTTCTGTCAGAAGTTCTTCAACTATCTTCTCTGTGTTTTCTGTCCCCCCTCCCTGTTCTGGGACTCCAATCACCCGCAGGTTATCCTTCTTGATAGAGTCCCACATAATTCTTAGGGTTTCTTCATTTTTTTTAATTCTTTTATCTGATTTTTTTTCAGCTATGTTGGTGTTGATTCCCTGGTCCTCCAGATGTCCCAGTCTGCATTCTAATTGCTCGAGTCTGCTCCTCTGACTTCCTAGTGTGTTGTCTAATTCTGTTATTTTATTGTTAATCTTTTGGATTTCTACATGTTGTCTCTCTATGGATTCTTGCAACTTATTAATTTTTCCACTATGTTCTTGAATAATCTTTTTGAGTTCTTCAACAGTTTTATCAGTGTGTTCCTTGGCTTTTTCTGCAGATATCCTAATTTCATTTGTGATATCATTAAGCATTCTGTAAATTAGTTTTTTATATTCTGTATCTGATAATTCCAAAATTGTATCTTCATTTGGGAAAGATTTTGATTCTTTTGTTTGGGGAGTTGGAGAAGCTGTCACGGTCTGCTTCTTTAAGTGGTTTGATATGGATTGTTGTCTCCGAGCCATCACTGGGAAACTAGTTTTTCCAGAAAATCCGCTAAAAAAAAACTGCAGTCAGATCCCTATCAGAGTTCTCCCTCTGGCTCAGGCTATTCAGATGTTAATGAAGCCGCCTGCGTGCAGTCCAAATCCCTGTGGGACGGTTCCCCGGCTCGGATGCTACTCTTTCTGCTCCAAGATCAGTCACTGCCTCCCGGGGACTTCTCCTAACGGCTGCGTCCCACGCCGCCCGTGGAACCGGCTAGTCCCCCTCCCGGGGTTAGTTCAGGGGGGTGGAGCAGGTCTCTGTGCTTGTGCCGTACCTGACTGGTATGCTGGCTCCAGGCTCTGGAAACAATCGCTGCTTCCCCGTATTAGTTCGTTCTCCGTCTCTAAATCTGTGTTTGTTGTTCAGGGTTCGTAGATTGTTATGTATGTGATCGATTCACTTGTTTTTCCGTGTCTTTGTTGTAAGAGGGATCCGAGGTAGCGTCTGCCTAGTCCGCCATCTTGGCTCCGCCTCCAAACTATTACTTTTTGCAGATGATATGATTCTACATATACAGAACCCCAAAGATTCCACAAGAAAACTACTGAAACTAATAGAAAGATTCCGCAGAGTAGTAGGATAAAACAAGATCAACATACAAAAATCAGTTGGATTCCTATACATTAACAAAGCCCACTTCGAAAAGGAAATCAGGAAAACAATACCATGTATAATAGTCCCTAAAAAAATAAAATACTTAGGAATAAATCTAACCAGGGACGTAAAAGATCTACACAAAGAAAACTACAAAACATTATTGCAAGAAACCAAAATAGAACTACATAAATGGAAAAACATACCATGCTCATGCATACAAAGATTCAACATTGTGAAAAAGTCATTTCTACCCAAAGCAACCTACAGATAAAATGCAATCCTGGTCCAAATATCACCAGCATTCTTTAATGAGATGGAAAAACTAACCACCGACTTTATGTGGAAAGAAAGGGCCATGAGTAAGCAAAGTATTATCAAAGAAAAAGAACAAAGTAGGAGGACTCACACTACCTGATCTTAGAACCTACTATACAGCCAGGGTAGTTAAAACAGCCTGTTACTGGTACAACAACAGACACATGGAACAATGAAACAGAACTAAGAACCCAGATGTAAGTCCATCCACTTATGGTCAGCTGATCTTTAACAAATGACGAAAGTCCATTAAATGGGGAAAAGGTAGTCTTTGCAACAAATGGTGCTGGGAAAGCTGGATGTCCATCTGTTAAAAAAAAAAAGAAAGAAAGAAACAGGACCTATACCTCACACCATAAAGAAAAACTAACTTAAAATGGATCAAAGACCTAAATATAAAACCTAAAATGATAAAGATCATGGAAGAAAAAATAGTGAAAATGCTAGGGGCCATAATACATGCCATAAATACAATATAGACCATAACTAACATTGCATAAACACCAGAAGATAAACTAGATAACTGGGAGCTTCTAAAAATTAAACACTTATGCTCATCAAAAGACTTCACCAAAAGAGTAAAAAGAGAACTTTGCGACTGGGAAAAAAAAAAAATTGGGGCTACATGTCCAACAAGGGTCTAATCTCCAAAATCTGTAGAATACTTCAATACCCAATAATAAAAAGACAAATAATCCAATTAGAAAATGGGCAAAGATATGAACAGACGTTTCTCCAAAGAAGACATTCAAACAGCTAACAGGTACATGAAGAAATGCTCGTGATCATTAGCCATTAGACAAATGCAAATCCAAACTACAATGAGATACCATCTCACCCTGACATTACTGGTACTAATCAAAAACACAGAAAATAACAAATGTTGGAGAGGCTGTGGGGAGACTTGAACTCTTATGCACTCCTGGTGGGGATGTAAAATGGTAAAACCACTTTGGAAAACGATACGGTGCCTCTTTAAAAAGGTAGAAACAGATCCAGCAATTCCACTCCTAGGAATAAAAACTAAAAAAAAAAAAAAAAAGCACCCATTGTTGTCAAGTTGATTTCAACTCAGAGCAACCCTACTGGTCAGAATAGAACTTCCCCACAGGGTTTCCAAGGAGTGGCTGGTTGGATTCCAACTGCCAACCTTTTCGTTAGAAGCCAAGCTCTTAACCACTGCGCCACCAGGGCTCTAAAGTCTATTGCACCCAGTATTCCCAGGAGGTCTCCCATCCAAGTACTAACCAGGCCTGACCCTGCTTAGCTTCCAAAATCAGATGAGATTGGGCACATTCAGGGTGGTATGGACGTAGACCCTAGGAATATATTCTAGAGAAATAAGAGCCATCACATGAATAGACATATGCACACCCATGTTCATTACAGCATTATTCACAATAGCAAAATGATGGAAACAACTTAAGTGCCCATCAACAGATGAATGGATAAACAAATTATGGTACATAAACACAATGGAATACTATGCAATGATAAAGGACAACAATGCATTCGTGAAATATCTCACAACATGGATAAATCTGGAGGGCATTACGGTGAATGAAATAAGTCAATCACCAAAGGACAAATACCATATGAGACCACTGTTATAACGGTAAACCCTAGTGGTGTAGTGGTTAAGTGCTACGGCTGCTAACTAAAGGGTGGGCAGTTCGAATCTGCCAGGCGCTCCTTAGAAACTCTATGGGGCAGTTCTAGTCTGTCCTATAGGGTCGCTATGAGTCGGAATTGACTCGATGGCACTGGGTTTTGTTTTTTTTTTTACTGTTATAAAAAACTAAGAAAAGGTTTACACACAGAAAAAGAATCTTTGATGGTTAGGAGGAAGGGGAGGTATGGTGAGTGAAAATCACTAACTAGATAGTAGACAAGTGTTAACTTTGTTGAAGGGAAAGATAACACACAATATAAGCCAAAGCTATATAAGCTTCCCAGACACATGAAACAACTTGAACGGGTCTTCAGAGCTTGCGAGTGCCATCTAAAATACATCTATTAGTCCCATCACGTTCAAAGCAATGGAGATTTGAAGGAAACCAAAGACACAAGGAAAATATCAGTCCAAAGGACTAATGGACCATATGAACCACAGCCTGCCCCAGCTGTAGCCCAGAAGAACTAGATGGAGCCTGGAAACCACCACTGACCACTCTGACAGGGATCACAATAGAGGGTTCCAAACAGAGCGGGAGAAAAATGTAGAACAAAATTCATATTCACAAAAAACAGACTAAGTCTACTGGTCTGACAGAGACTGGAGGAACCCCTGAGACTATGGCCCCCAGACACCCTGCTAACTCAGAAATGAAGCCACGCCCGAAATCTACCTTTTAGTCATAGACAGGCCTATGAAACAAATCATAACACCCATGAGGAACGTGCTTGTTAGTTCAATCAAGTGTAAGAGACCAAATGGATAACACCTGTCCAAAAGCAAAGAGGAGAAGGCAGGAAGGGACAGGAAACTGGATGAATGGACACGAAGAACCTGGGATGGAAAGGGAAAGGGGGAGAGTGTTGACACATTGCAGGGGTTGCATCCGACATCACAAAACAATTCGTGTATAAATTTTTGAACGAGAAACTAATTTGTGCTTGTAAACTTTCACTTAAAATGCAATCAAAAAGTTTTTTAAAAAGAATTTTGTTATTAAGATCCAAGTCCTGTCATGTTTGCCTATAAGTGTAGTATAAAGTACACTGTCAGTCCTAAGGTAATAATCATATATTTTGCCATGCTTGTATGATTTTCCGGCAACTGTAATTAGGTATATGTCATTTTATAGTTTTGGTTTTTCAGTCTTTGAAAATATGTCATCCCATGTGAATCAGCCTAGTAAAGTTATTGTGAATAATTTTTTTTTTTAATTCCCAATGGCTCTCCACTGCCTACTAAATAAGCCCAACTTTCTATCCTGGCATTTAAGTCCAGTCGCAACCAAATTTCCCAGTCTTGTGATCCCTCAGTAAAGTCTGTGTATCCTATGCAATCCAACGCAAGCCACTCACTGGTCCCTTCACACTCCATGTATGTTTTATTTCAAGGACTTTGTCCTTTACCCTCAATTCGGCCTGTTGAAAGCCTACTCATGCTTCAGTGTCTTCCCTCACACCCCCAAGCAAGAAATGACCCCTCCTTTCTCTGTCTCCTATGGCATTTTTAACTCTTGAAGCTTGTATAAAAACTACAATCATTAGCCATTATATAGTCTTCTCAGTACATGATATATGTATATTCTCATTTAGCCTCAGAATTAACACTATCTTAATAACATGCTGATTTTAAGTACGTGTCTTAGCTCTCCCACTAAATGATCAACTCTGAGGTCAGGGACTTTGCTTCAGTCATCTTTGTATCTCACACATTACACAAAGTAGGTGCTCAATATATGTTGTAGAGTGACTGAAGGAATCCACTTCTTCCCCTATATACAGGTATACATCATTTAATACAGTAAACATGTGTCTAAAAAGTTAAAAAGCATCCTCAATGTATGTAAATCAAATCCCTTATGCCATGCGTCTCAGGCTGTTATGTTTAAAAGAAGCCTGCCTCTCTTCTGTTGGGAGTACCGAGTTTCCATCTTCTTATATGGGTGGGCGCTGCCGCGTAGATGTGTTCTAGAGCAGGGTTAAGTGTTATGCCCTAGTATGCACAGAGCTACATACAAAACACATGGAATTGCACCATTAGCCAAGTTTTGTTGCGGTAAGGGTTATAAACACTGAAAGGGTGTGTATGGGACAGGAAAGGGAATCAAATACTCATGGTATCTAGTATTTGTAATAGTAAATGATACATAGTACTTACTATGCACCAGTACTATTCCGAATGCTTTTCATGTTATCTAATTTTCAGTATAAAGCCCTACGTACAGGTAATATCTCTATCTTCATTTTACAGATGTGGAAACTACTGTATATATATCGAGGTCAAGTAACATGCCCAAGGTCACACAGGTAGCAAGTGACTGTGTTAACATTTAGAATTCTCCACGCCATCTGTAGTCTGGCTCTTACTCGTTACTCTATATTGCCTTGTACAATATTATACAATATTTTATAGTCTTCCAAATACTGTAACCTGTTATTACTCCCTTGTATCCTCACAACTATATGAGGTAGGCTGAGCAAAGATCATGTGTACATTCTACAGAGGAATAAACGGAGGCCAAGTGACCTATTTAAAGTCATATGCTTATTTGACCCTGGGCTCCTTACACCTCACGGAGTATTCCTTCCCCTACATAGTACCCGCTCATCTATCGCAGGGAAAACAAGTCTGTCTCCCACCCTTCAGTGTCGCGCCATTTCTATGCTTCCTTTTCCTGACAGCAAATGAACACAGTTAACGCATATAAAGCATCCAGCACAGTGCCCAGCAAACAGTAGGTACTCAGTAAATGGCTCTTCCCTTCTTGCTTTTCCCTGCCTCTGCTCCCAAACAGCTCTCTCTGCCTACCATCAGTCGACTCTTCTCCAGCCTCCACTTGAGCAGGTCAGCCAGGGTGGCCCTTGTTAACAAAAAGAGATGAGGTTACCGAGTGAAACATAGATTAGTAAGTGAGAAGCCTAGGTTACCTGGGCTTAGTGGCATGGCAATGGCAGAAACAAAAGCTCCAAAGCAGTTGAGTAGAGGGTAAGACCAGTGTTGGAAAGTGTCTGCCCACTGGGTCCACGCGAGTGAGAGCCACCAACTGCCCTACAGCCTAGCCCAGTCCTGGCCCATGGAAAGAGCAGGTGGGATGACATGAAATCAGTAGTGGAGGCAGGAGCCTAGAAGCCCGAGACCATCACTTGCCAGAGGACATTAAGTATTCCTCATTACAATAGAGCCTCTATAGCTGCAGGTGTGTGGCTAGGCATGACTATTGGCTAGACAGATATCCCTTACTTTAACGGCATAGATCCAACTTCTGCTTAGTGAATCCAACTTTCCAATTACCTTCCTTTTGCAACTTTCTAATTATCTTTGTTTCCCATTATCCTTGGAAAACAAACATCAGACACTGAGTGCAATCACATCACACTTAGGAGGAAAGCAGGCTTACTGAAATCTCTAATATGAATGAAAAAGAAACCCATAATGGTATGCTAAATTATCGACAATTCTTCTCAAATATCAATAGCAATACCGTGTTCAAAATGTCAGAAAATAGAATGGCTGAAAATAAAAACATAGCATAATACTGGAAAGTGTTAGCAGTGTGATTTTGCTTTTTACTAGTGTCAAAAGCACCTTAGCGCTTTTAAATTGACATCCAAGGTAATTTAATATACATTTGGGCATTTTTCCCATTACCTGCCCTTGTTGGCCTCTTTCCAGATACCTGTGCCTGATTATACCTGTAGCATCTGCTGAGGATCCTTGGGACGAAGAGCTAATAATGCCTAAGTTCAAAGATAGCAAACTATTTCCTTTTTGGGGAGGGGAGGAAAGGGAAGGAAATGAAAGGACTGGGGGGCTTTGTGACTGGGATGTCTGTTCACTGGGCCTCCCCAGAGGCTGTGTAGACCACTGTCAGCTTCCATGTCATATGTCTAAGCCTGAATCGTCCGGCTCCAAGCCATTCCTGAGTTCCCTATGACAGCCCCCCACAAAAGGCTCACGTTCACAGTCTTCATGATCCATCTTAGGTGGGCAATGCCTAAATGGCAGGTTTGCTTGGAGGTTCTGTTCTACTAAGCTGCTAAACACATTCTGAGGTCAACTTCTGGTAGGCACATATGTCGGCACAGGTGGAGAAATTAACACTAATGTGAAAAAGCACTCCAGAACCCTGGTATATAGGTTCTTCAGTGATGCATCTGAGGAACTGCTACTACAGGGTGGGAAGTAAAGGTAGATGGCAGAGAAGCCCTTGTTCATCAACAATAAGTCAGGTCAACACAAGTAGTCAAGAAGGCACCTGTGCATCAGAGTGCCATACCACTCTCTCTGATTCCAAGGCAACACCCAGGGAGTGACCAGGGCACTCTGATGGAAAGGAAAGAAAATGGCCAGGTAACTTGAAACCACTGCTTTGGAAAAGTTGCTAACCCTTTTTGTAGGGGTTTCCTACACAAAGCAGGGTGGTTAAAGACCAAATGAGAAAAGCAAGTCTTGCCCTCGAGCAGTATTGGTGTAGGTAGCCATTGACAGAAGATGGAAAAATACACTCCATTGTTTGGCAATATGATGGTGGCAGTAGAGTGGAAAAGATACATTTGAGAAACCTGGGTTCTCCTTCAAGTTCTATCATGAATTCACTGTCTGGTCTTGGGCAAGTGACTTAGAGAATAGATGCAGCCTTTGCTTTCTAGCCCAGTTTGCTGGAGAGCTGGGGAGTGAGAAGCTGAGAGCATGGATGTGGGCAGAGTCAGGGGCATGGGAACGGCCTGGGCAGGGGCAAAGGAAAGGCAAAATGAAAACTACCACAAATATGACAAATTGGTTGTTTGGACACTCGGTCACTTGGTGATTTGATGTTCAGCAAAACTGCTTTTGGTGAATTGGCTTTTGGTAAATTGATCTAGGACAATTTGATATGTATTTGCTATGTGTGGTGTGGATTCCCCCACTGTTGTTCCAAGGACTTGGGGAAGAGCACAAGGGAAGGAGGATGGCTAGAAGGGTTGGCTTCATGAGCATGCAACCTGCGTAGTTCCACAGGGCCCTGCCCTCAAAAGGGTCCCACATTTAGTTAATGCTCTGCTGTCACTGTCTTGAAATTCTTAAGAATTTTTGAACAAGAGACCTCACTTTTTTTTTCTTTTTTTTTATTGTGCTTTAGATGAAGGTTTATAGAACAAACTAGTTTCTCATTAAACAGTACACACATTGTTCTATGACATTGGTTAACAACCCTATGACATGTCAACACTTGCCCTTCTCAACCTTGGCTTCCCCATTACCAGCTTTCCTGTCCCCTCCTGCCTTCTCGTCCGTCCTTGCCTCTTGCTCGTGTGCCCACTTAGTCTTATTTTGCTTTATGGGCCTGTCTAAGCCCTGGTGGCATAGTAGTTAAGAGCTCAGCTGCTAACCAAAGGTCGGCAGTTCAAATCCACCAGCTGACCTATAGGGTCACTATGAGTCAGAATCAACTAGACAGCACCTAACAACAACAACAACAACCTTTGGCTGAAGGTTGAATCTCAGGAGTGGCTTCAGTACTGAGTTAAAAGGGTGTCCAGGGGCCATACTCTCGGGGTTTCTCCAGTCTGTGTCAGACCAGTAAGTCTGATCTTCTTTTGTGAGTTTGAATTTTGTCTACATTTTTCTCTAGCTCTGTCCAGGAACATCTATTGTAATCCTTGTCAGAGCAGTTGGTGGTGGTAGCCGGGCACCATCTAGTTGTGCTGGTCTCAGTCTGGTGGAGGCTGTGGTATTTGTGGTCCATTAGTGATTTTTTTTTTTTTTTAGTCCTTTGGACTAATCTTTCCCTTATATCTTTGGTTTTCTTCATTCTCCCTTGCTCCAGATGGGGTGGGACCAGTGGAGTATTTTAGATGGTTGCTCACAAGCTTTAAGGGCCCCAGATGCTGATCACCAAAGTAGGATGTAGAACATTTTCGTTATAAACTATGGCATGCCAAATTGAGCTAGATGTCCCCCGAGACCATGGTCCCAGCCCTCAGCCCAGCAATTCGGTCCCTCAGGGAGTTTGGATATGTCTATGAAGCTTCCATGATCTTGCCTTGGTCAAGTTGTGCTGACCCTCCCCAGTACTGTATACAGTCTTACCCTTCATCAAAGTTACCACTTATGTATTGTCTACTTAGTGTTTTTCCTTCCTCAGCCCTCCCCTCCCTCATAACCATCAAAGATTGTTTCTTTCTGTGTTTAAGCCTTTTCATGGGTTTTTATAGTAGTGGAGACCTCACATTTTTATTTCGCACTGGGCCCTGCAAATTATATAGCCGATTCTGATGGCTGTAGTAGCAAGTGAGCAGCAGTAGAAGGTAGGGATAAGGCCAATGGACTCACTGAGTTTTTTTTGGCCAACTTAATGGCTCAGAAAGGCTCCAATCTAAGGTTACATAAATGCCCCAAGGGCACCACCTGCAGCCTGTGATGTCTAAGAGTGAAAGTAGTGACTGAGGTACCAGGGCATCAATCAAGAACTGTTTCAAGGCTAAACACTACTGCATATTTATTTAGCACTTATTTTTTTTTTATATACCGGAGCCCTGGTGGCACAGCGCTTAAGAGCTATGGCTAACCAAAACTTTAGCAGTTCAAATTTACCAGCTGCTCTTTGGAAACCCTACGGGGCAGTTCTACTCTGACCTTTAGGGTCACTCTGAGGTGGAACTGACTCTACAGCAACGTTTTTTGGTTTTTGTTTTTAAATATACTAGGCAAAGGAGCCCTGGTAGCAAAATGGTTAAGTGCTCAGCAGCTAATGAAAAGGTCTGTGGTTCAAACCCACCAGCCACTTCATGGAAGAAAGATGTGGCAGTTTGCTTCGATTAAGGATTTACAGCCTTGGAAACCCTAGACAGCAGTTCTACTCTGTTCTGTAGAGTTGGTAAGAGTTGGAATCAACTCAACAGCACACAACAACAACTACGTATACTAGGCACCAAGCTAAACCCTTTGCATATATTTTTTAATTAATTTCCTTATTATGAACAGGGCACTGTCCTAGGTGCTGCGGGAAAAACAGAAAAAATTACTAGAAGGGCCCCTCCACATTGGAGCTTACTGTCTACTTGGCTAGAGACACGTAAGCAGTAGAGAAACAACTGAAAAGATAATATGTGTTAAGTGCCAAATGCATAACAGGCCCATGCAGTAATGCAATCAGAGCTCAGAGAATGGGAAGCCATTGAGTTGGGGTGGTCAGAGAAGGTTTCTTGTAGAAACTGAGGCTTGAGCTGGATCTTGAAGTAAAGGTAAGTCTTGGATATACATGGATGAGGGTTCCAGGAAGTCCAGGCAAGGAGAAGAGTAAGAGAGAGGGAGGGTAAGTAAAAACACCCCCAATATAACAGGTGGTAGAGGCAGGATAAGGGTGAACAGTATTCTTGAAGTAGATGGTACATGGTGTACTGTGGGGAAAGCAACCAGAGGTTCTGGAAAGAGGAAGGTGTGGAAGGCCTCAAAAACCATGATTTAAACTGAATCTGTAGATAGTGGGGAAAAGCAGCAAAGATATTGGGCAGAGGAGCGGCATGAAGAAGGGACATTTGAGAAGCTGAACCTGGTGGCAAAAGTAGGGGGTACTGAGTGACGTGAGCGGTTCTGGATGCTTCTATGAGCATTCAGCCAAATTGTGCCCCAAACGTTTCCCTAGGACTGTCCCTGAGGGCTACCACCCAAAAGGGTAAAATGAGAACAATTCTGCACTTCCTGGCCCTTGCTGCTCCTCCTCCCTTCCCAGCAAGGACCTGTCTGGACCCCAGCGCTTGCCTCAGTGCCTACGCAAACACTAATAAGTGGCAAAGTGTTACCATAGAAACCATTGCTTCATCTCTCTCACAGAGTGCTCTACAGCCAGGAGGCTTCCTGTTCCGGGAAGCTTTTAGCAAATATTTGAAGCAAGTGGCAAATGTATCAGCCAGGAGTATACTTGCAGGCTGGTGGGGTAGGGGCTAGAAGGAAGAGTCTATATTATAGTACAGGGTCCACAGGGGAACTGACTTACTTGTGGGACCCACTGGAAAACAATTATTTTTTAAAGCCACAGAGACTTTAGTTAACAGGCTGGACTCCTAAGAATGTTTTACCCCTTTCCACTATCACTGAGTTATACCCTAGGGCCTGATAATCCCAACTCCAATCCTCTCTCCTGGCAACTCTGGACACCCTGAACAGGGCTGAGAAATGCAGAGGATGACATATCCATAATGGTAATAACCAGAAATAAATATTAGTTCATTATGTGTAGGCAACGCACTAAGCACTATATGAGGGTTTCCTCATTTAATTCCAATGATACCCTGGTGCAGTTGGTACTATGAGCCCCAAGAGGCTAAGCGATTTACCCAGATCCTCACAGGAAATAGGTGGCAGAGTTGGGGGTGTGAACCACAATTTGTTGTATGTTCTTAACCCCTCTGTCACACAGCTTTCTTTTTTTTTTTCTTCACTTTTTAACAATGATTTTATTGTGAAATACAGTATGCATTAAAAAGTGTATGAAAATGTATATGTACTTTCTTAAATCATTATATTCATCTGCTGCCAGTAACTGATCCATAACGATAATGATAATTATTATAATAGTTAGATTAACTGGGCACTTATTTTTTTGCCAAGAACAGCACTAAGTGCTTTATCTACATCTATGTGATTCCCACAACTCAACAAATCAGGGACTTTTATTATCTCTGTTTTACAGAAGAGGAAATTGAGGCTTGGAGAGGTTAAGTAATTTGCCCAATGTAACTTGGCTAGGAAACCCTAGTGGAGTAGTGGTTAAGAGCTACAGCTGCTAACCAAAAGGTCAGTAGTTCAAATCCACCAGGCGCTCCTTGGAAACTCTATGGGGCAGTTCTACTCTGTCCCATAGGGTCGCTATGAGTCAGAAGCGACTCGATGGCAACGGATAGGTAGGTGGTAACTTCGCTAAGCGGGAATATAAACCCAGATCTCTGACTCCAAGGCCAATCCACTACACTGCCATTTGTAGTTGCTCACTGACATTCTCTCTGGACCTAGGTTGAGTCTTCGGATGCAGACAAACCTCCACCACTCTGATGGTATCATGAAGCCAATTTCTTGCTACACTCATTTTTTCGGGAGTGGAAGAAGCCCCAGGGGCTCAGCCCTTCTCTGATATGCGCAATCCCCTAGATTCTGAGAGTCAGCAGGAGTGTCTCAGCCAAACCCTAGGAATTATGTGCCACACAGGACTCCTTCATGGCCACAGGGCACCCCATGGCCCTAACTACCTTAGGGAGATCCATTCACCTACCTACATGCTCACACCATGCCTTCCCTTCCTAGTTTGGATTCCAGCCCAGTTCAGGGCTGAGAGGGCTGACGCTGTCTCTGATCATGCAGGAAGCTCTACCTATGTGGGGTGTACACCACCCTGGTCCTCCAAAAAAGAAATCATCTGTGGCTCTAATTCTCCCACTGCCCTTAGTCTGCATGGTCTATAGAAGCATCAGCTGGATCTACTGAGCTTAGAGGGACTCTAGCACTCTCTCTCGGGCCATCACTGAGCACCCTCACCTGCAGCCATACTTCTTCTGGTCTTTAGGGAGTAGTAGGTCATGGGCAGCGGATGAATGAATGGTATTATCTGCCCAAATAAGACACTTAAGTCAAATGGTGGATGCAGGTCAGATATAAAATTGGCAAGCTGATGGCACTGGTTTTATGGCTTGATAATTCCTCTCACTGAATTGCAAAAAGAACCTCACAAAGGGGGAACTGAAAGTCAGCAAATGACATCGAGCATATTAAAGAAACAGTTTCACCAAAAGCCTCTTGTCAATCAAAACTGTCCAGGATCTGACAAGGAGGCAGAAAGAAAAACAGGCTTTCAAAGTAATGGCTATTTTGTGAGCAAGAGAAGGTGGCTGGTTGAGCCTGCCCTTCACACCTCTAAATTTCACAGATTCATTTTAAAATGTCACCCAAGAAAGCACAAACTTAAATGGTGAGGGTGGCATAGGAGAAAGAGAACTCTACTAGGTTGTGGCTTGGCCTGGGTTTTATCTTAGTTCTGCCTTGCTACTGACTAGCTGGGAGACATTGGGAGGCAAGTCATCAAACTTCTGATCAGGATGTAATTGTAAAGTCCATTTTGCTCAATTCTGTCTTGATGCTTGAATCTGTTCTATTTAATATCAACAGCTTCTATTAGGGTTCTGGGAGTGACAGGGAACTCACTACCCACCAAAGCACTTCCTCCAATTCTTAATATGATCTCAGTTTTATCTATTATTTAACAAACACTTATATTGTGCTCCATCTATGCAAATCACAAATATTTAATGATTTAATTTTCATTAACAACCATGTGATATAGGTACTATTATCATCCCTATGTTACAGGTGAGGAAATGAAGAGTCAGAGAGACTAAAATACTTGCTCAGGGTCACCCAGATAATAAGGGATAGAATCAGGATTTGGATCCAGGCAATGTAGCTTCAGACACTATGTGCTTCATTGGGCTGGTAACTTGCCCCTCATTGATCCTAGTACTTACTCTTCCTGGATTCTCACAGGCCACATTATACTTAACCTCGGAAGGGTCTTTTCCATGCTTGAATGCAAGGCAGATTAGGATGCTGGGGCCATTGCTGTAATGGCAGGGCTGGCACTTCAGCCCAGGCAGCAGAAGATGGCAGGCACCTTACTGTCAATGTAACAGAAAGAAATGAACTCCCCCAAAGTTATAAAATGAACTGATGATAGAGTTTGGACATGAATCTATGTGTTTGGATTTGACATCGATGCCCTTTCTGGTACAGTTCCTGATGCTACTCTCTGCTTCTTGCCTCCTGCCCCCAACACATAAACACTGCTATTGCTGATAATTATCATAGCTACCATTCAGTGGTTAAGCATTCGGCCGCTAACCAAAAGGTCAGAAGTTCGAATCCATCAGTCGCTCCTCGGAAACCCTATGTGGCAGTTCTACTCTGTCCTATGGGGTCGCTATGAGACGGAATCCACTCCACAGCAACGGTTTTTGTTTTTGTTTTTTACCATTCAATGAGTGCTAAGCTATTCTGTGCTTGATGCTCTGCATATGTTCTCACATAACCTTCAGAACCACCCTGTAAGGTAGGTACTACTATTATATTCATTTTATACAGAGATGCAAGTTGAGACATAACCCAAAACTCACTGCCATTGAGCTGATTTCAACTCACTGTGACCCTATGGGACAGACCACAACTGCCCCATAGGGTTTCCAAGGCCGTAAATCTTTAAGAAAGCAAACCACCACATCTTTCTCCTATGGAGCGGCTGGTGGGTTTGAACCGCTGACATTTCAGTTAGCAGCTGAGTGCTTAACCACTGCACCACCAGGGCTAGTCGAGGCATCCACTAAACCCACTGCCGTCAAGGCGAGGCGTAGGGAGGTCAAATAACTTGTGAACAGTCAAACAGCTAGTAAGTTGCAGAACTTGGATTTGAACCCAGATCATTTTGTCACCACAGCCTGGGCTTTTGATCATTATATTACAAGCCTCTCCATAATACTCAGAAGAAACCTGGGGCACCTTGAGAATCCCTTGTTAAAAAAGAAAGTATTATTCTTAAAGATCTATGAATACCTGTATGTACCCTGGTCCTGAAGTAACCTGGAAAAAAAAATTAAATACTGAAAGAGAGAAAGAAGGTAGCTTGCTCGAAACTGAGGTGACAAAACACAATGCTATAATTGATAATGCATGATTCATAAGGAGGGTCATGCTTGCTTTAATTTTACAGCAAATGTTTTCCCAGCACCTACTGTGTGCCAGGCACTGTACTAGGAATACAATAGACCTGCACTGCCAGTTTCTCAGCAGGCTCCATCTGGTTTCTTGCCAGGGTTACGCTGAGACCATATGATTGTGGGGAAGACAATATTCACTCTCCTTCTGCCCAGAACTGAAACACATGCTTTTTCCTTGAGTGGTAAAAACCACAATACCAAGAAAAGACCATTTTTGAACAAATAAGGGATGTGGGAAGATTAAAAAAGCCATCCACATCAACCCAAACAAACCCCAGTGGAAATCCTCTCTTAATTTCAAAACACTTGCCAGGAATCAGCAACCGTCAAAAAATAATCACCACAAATATGACAGAGGGTTGATAGCCTTCATATATAAAGAGCTTATATATTTGTTAAGAAAAATGCTAAGACTCTAACAGTTAAATGGTCAAAATGATACAATTTCTAAAGGAGGAATTATAAAAAATATTTGACCTCATTTACTAACAAAATACGTAAAAATGAAAGCAACAGAAACAAATTTTGCATATCAAATAAGCAAGAGTTTTTTTTTTAAAAATGGAAGACTCAATGCTGTCAAGGAAGCGTTAGATGGGCACGCTCATGCACGGCTAATATATACTGTAAAAACTTTCTGTACAGAGATTTAGTGATAAATATAAAATCTCCCAACACATTCAGACTCTTTGACATAAAGCGGTTTGCTTTAGGCCTGTGTGAAGCAGCAGCTGTGGTCTGGGTACCAGGCCTATCTACCTATTCAACAGACACTCAGCACACACTGCTTGCACAGTCAAGCCCGTTGTTGTTGTTAGTTGCCTGCCAGTCGCCTCCAACTCATGGCAACTTTAAGTATAACAGAACAAAATGTTGCCCAGACCTTGGCCATTTTCATGATTGTTGGTATGTTTGAGTCATTGTTGCAAGTATTGTGTCAATCCATCTCATTGAGGGTTTCCCCCCTTTTCACTGACCCTCTACTTTACCAAACATGATGTCCTTTTCTGGTGATTGGTCTTTCTTGATGATGTGTCAAAAGTAAGTGAGCCAAGACCTCGCCATCATCACTTCTAAGGAGCATTCTGATTACATTTCTTTTAAGACCAATTTGTTTGTTCTTGTCAATTCTTGTAATTCTTTGTTCTTGTAACTCCTGATGTCTCAATTCCTCTGTGGACTACGTCCAATACCATCTCCTTTAGCAAGCCCCCTGCACGGAGTACCTGCTCAAGGAATGGCCACCTAAAGACTCATGAGCTGATTAGTGTGGCGATGCACTGGGAGCCTAAGCTCCACAGTTCACATTGTACAGATCATAAGCATGGGCTTTAGCATCAGGCCCTTCCATTGGCTAGTTGTGTGGCTTTGTGCAAGTTACTCATCTCTCTTTTTTAGTCTCCTGACCTACAAGAGGAACTAGTATTATTTACCTCTCAAAATGAGTTTTGACTTTGGAGTGAGGCTCAGCCATCTCCAAGGCATTTGATCTTGAGAAAGCTACTTAATCTTTCTCAGAACTTCAGTTTCCTCATCTGCTTAATACTTCCCTCATAGGGTTGAAATGAAGCTGGAATGAGACAGCACATGAAAAAAAAAACATGCACCGTGCCCAGCACAGAGTAAAAACAGCAATTAGTAAGGGGGGCTAAAATGCACTATCTTGCAATCACACAGCATTTAAAATTCTGTTTTAAAGAGATTTCTTTCATTCTCTCTCTCTAGGAAAGCCTGAAAACATTTAGCTAATTATGTCTCACAGCCATGGCCACAGCCTCTGCCTGCTGGAATACCACATCACTTCTACCCAGCTTTCATGCCAGGCACTGTTCAGCCCCCAACATGGCATCAGCTACCCACATAACAACAGGTGGTTTGGAGAAATTTGGCCATCTGCTTATAACTCCCTCTGGGCATTTAAGTGGCTATTTAATGAATAAACTAAGGCTGAGACATTTGATGAGAATTGGGTGGTGCCAATGGTTGAGTGCTCAGCTATTAACTGAAAGGTTGGTGGTTTGAAGCTACCCAGAGGCACCTTGGAAGAAGGACCTGACGACCTTCTAAAAGGTCACAGCCATTGGAAACCCAGTGGAGTGCAATTCTACTGTGATACACATGGGGTCACCATGAGACAGAATCGACTCTACAGCAACTGGATTCTTGGTCTGGGGCAGGCCCCTGCAGAGTGCAAAGCTGAAAGAGGCAGCATCCTTGACCAGTGTTAACCACAACTACCTATGTTAGCATAGCATTGCATATGTTTCATTTCAGGATGCTTTCCTGACATCTTAGATTAGCCTCCCCACAAGGCTATGACATCTGCAGGATAGATGTGGCCCTTCCCATTGAAAAGATGAGGAAGTGAGGCTCAGAGAAAAGCAGCCCTGCCTAAGGTCATATGATTAAGTTAGCAGCAGAGGGAAAATTAGAACCTAGGTCTCTTCTCTCTTAGTGGAGGGCTCTTTTCACCACACTGCAGGCCCTAGCACAGAGGTCAAAGTCAATTTCAAGGGGGTGCAGCACATCAGACAAGATACAGAAGTTGTCATAGGGAAAAGAGTAGATGACTGGTGACAGCAAACCCACCTTTGGCCTCATTGTAATCTATTTGCCCTGACCTGAGAAATTACCAAAGGACTGAAACAGTAGCATCTGTGGAGTAATAAAGATGTTGTATAAAAAAATCAGCCAAAGAAGCTTATGTAAAAGCTAGATTTTATACATTGCTGTGTGAAAGAGAGGCTGGGGATAGAGAAAAAATGACAATGTGGTCATTGAAGCATTCAGCCACAGTCTCTTGCTTATGGAAGGTGACCTCCATTTGCTCTCAGGATCATTTTTTAAAATCTCCTCTGGGCCTCTTTCCTTTTCAATCTCTCTTTTTTTTTTCTGTATGTGTGTATATATATATACGTACATATATAGCTTCTCTCCCTTTGGGCATAGTTTGGCCCTCTGAGTAGGTTACTGTAACCATCTCCCAGGAAACAATCTATCCTTCAGCTTCACTCACGAGCTGCCATCCTCATGGAGGATAAAATACAGAAAGAAATGGAGAGAGATTTAGAGTAGACTTGTGTGTGTGCACTTGTGTGATTATGCGTGTGCTGGGGGAAATGAGAGGTAAGAGCTTGAGCTTTGAAAAGAGAGACAGAGGTCTCAGCTCTGCTGGGGTGATGACACTGGAATGGCCTAAGGAATGAAACTGTAGAATTCTTTTTTAAGAGTATATGAGATAATGCCCCCCATGTGACTGCAAAACATCAACAACAATATATTAGAAAGGAACAATTATTAAGCTCTTATTGTATACTAGTCATCCTTCTAAATGTTTTATAAACATTATTTTATTTACTCCTCACAACACCATTATTATCATTCCCATTTTACAGATGGGCAAATGGATGCTTAGAATGATTAAGTAACTAGACCAAGGTCACACAATTATGTCAGAGCTAGGATTGAATCCATGCGTTTAGCTGGGACTGATCCCAGAGCCTGTGATTTCAACACTATGTTCTCCTGAGTGAATGCTGAGAGGTGGACCAAAAAGAAAATTTAGACATAATATTTACAAAAAATTCCCCAAAGTAACTTTATGCTTATTACTTTGGCTCATACTTACAGTGGGTATTATAATCCCTAGGTAAAATTAGGAAAGTTGCTCAAGATTCCACAGTTCCTAATGGCAGAGCCAGACTTAGAAGACAAGATTCCTAACTGTGAGTGGGTGCTCTTTCCATTATACGATGTGTGCTAGGCAACTTCTGACATGGTTCCCAGTGATCCCCACCTCCTTGGGTTCACTCTTGTGTGATACCCTCCCCCGGAGTGTGGGCTCAACTTACTGCTAACAGATAGAATATGGCAAAAGTGATGGGCTGTCACTTCCATGATTAGGTTACAAAAAGACTATGACATCCCTCTTCCTGGCACTCTCTTGCCATTGCCTTTTCAGCTTGGACACTTTTTTTAATTGTTGTTGAAAATACACAGAGCAAAACATATACCAATTCAACAATTTCTACATGTACAATTTAGTAACACTGACTACATTCTTCAAGTTATGCAACCATTCTCACCCTCCTTTTCCGAATTGTTCTTCCTCCATTAATATAAACTCACTACCCCTCAAGCTTCCTATCTAATCTCTCAAGTTGCTGTTGTCAATTGGATCCCATAAACATAGTTCCTTAAAAGAGCGCTAATTAAACTATTGTCTGGTTTAAGCCAGGGCTTTGAACCAGTTCATTCTGGTTTGAACTCCTAGTGAGAATTTGCATTTCCACCCCAGATATACAGACTCAGAACCTACAGTTTTAAAAGATCCCCAGTTGATTCTTACAATAAATTTTGAGAAGCACTGCTCTACTAGTGGCTCTCAGAATTGGTCCCTAACCAGCAGCTTTAGCATCACCTGGGAACTTGTTAGAACTGCAAATTTTCAGCAGGGGTTCAAACCAGAATGAACGGGTTCAAAGCCCTGGTTTACGTGCTTGGGTGCTAAGGGAGAAGTTGGTGGTACAAACCCACTAGCAGCCCTGTAGGAGATAAAACTTGACGATCTGCACC
This sequence comes from Elephas maximus indicus, assembly GCF_024166365.1. NCBI lineage: Eukaryota > Metazoa > Chordata > Mammalia > Proboscidea > Elephantidae > Elephas > Elephas maximus. The sequence goes on from NC_064846.1 coordinate 46,544,210, forward strand.
CATAAAGACTACAGTTAGGAAACCCTGTAAGGCAGTTCTACTCTGTCCTAAAGTGTTCCATGAGTCAAAATGATGGCAACAATAATAACAGGGTATATTTTTGGTTAAAAGTTTAAGATAAATAAAGGTTATCTTTTTTAAGATAATGAAGATTATCTCAGGAAAATAGTTTCAGAGGTTCACCCAGCCTCAATAGCTCCAGAAAATCTGGATTCCATGATAATTTAAAAGTCTGTTCTACATTTTCCCCCTTTTGATCAGAATTCTTCTACAGAACCTTTGATCAAAACTTTCAGTAATGGTTCAGCTTGGACACTTTGATGAAGCAAACTGCTGCATTGGAGAGACTATGTAGCAAACAACTGAAGGTAGCCTTTGACCAATAGCTAGCAAAGAATTCTTGGTCCAACAACCCGCAAGGAGCTGAACCCTTCAACAACCATGCGAGTGAGTTTAAAGTGAATCCTTCCCCGTTTGAGCTTTGCAATGACTACAGTCCCAAACACCACTTTGATTGCAGCCTTGTGGGAGACCTTGAAGCAGAGGACCCAGCTAAGTCATGCCTAAATTCCTAAACCACAGACACTGTGAGATAATAAATGCTCTTATTTTAACTCACTGAATTTGGGGATGATTTGTTACACAGCAACAGATTACTAACACAATATGTTTCCAGCCAACAGTTTCACCCATCTTCTGCTTATTCATGACTAAACAAATCCATGGCATAGCCCTTGAGAGGGTTGAGAAAAAAAATGTAGGTGAATTCTTTGTAATTCCAGGGGAAAGCTGTGAATCCTACGATCAGCTCCTGGCCTGCTTTACTGTTTCCACTGCCCTGCAGGTCTTACTGAAAAAAAAAAAAAAAAAGAAGAACAAACACCAGTTGTCACTGAGTTGATTGTGACTCATGGCAACCCCACGTGTGTCATGAGTAGAACTGTGCTCGATAGGGTTTTCAATGGTTGGAAGTACATCACCGGGCCATTTTTTCCTAAGGTGCCTCTGGGTGGATACAAACTACAAACCACAGACCTTTCTGTTAGCAGCTGAGTGTGTTAACTGTTTGCACCACCCAGGGGACTACGTATAGCCATGGCCTATGGTGGCACAGACAGCATTGATTTCTCAACCTGCATTGATACACCAGGGCCAGTATTTCTCAGCGCTTAGCCTGTGTTCCAACCAAGTGGCTGCCAACATCAGATTAGTTTCTCCTCACTGTCAGCTTGGGAATCCCCTCAAACGCCCCCATAGGAGTGCCCACAGGACCCAAGCCACCACACCAGACCATCTCCATCTTCGCCAGCCACTGTCCCAACCACGTTGCTATTTTTGGACTTCTAACTGAGCGTGGGCTGGAGTCACTGACGGGTTTTGACAGACTCAGTAAAAGCAATTAGCCAAATGGGAATCACTTACGCTCAATTTTCAAATGGCTAATTTGGTGTCAGAGAATCTTTTTAAAAAGGCGTGGGTGGCAGACACCCCAGTGTATCCTGTAACTATATTACTGAATAGCATAGCCAAGGGAATTGCTTTCCCACATGCTGAGAAAAATCTTATCGGGGGTCCACCTGATTTCCCATACTTTGCCAGTTCTACAGAAATTAGAAACAAGTCAGGGTGGCTGACTTTTCACCATGTCAGCAGCAACAGCAGGGTAAGAGTGGGCCAATGTGTGTGCAGTGCCTGTGAAATGAGGGTCCCTCCCTCCCCCGACCCTTAGGCCTGTGTATCATGATACCTGTATGTGTGGCTGTGTCTGCATGGATGGGGAGGGGAAGAGGGAGAGGAGGAGTATAGCACATTTGGGAATGTGTGCTCCTCACAGACCCGTATGCTTGAACAAGCATTACCTCTCACAGAATTAGGTAGTGTGTGAAGGTTTGACTCTTCGCAGCTGCATGACATGCATGTGCAGGGGGCTGTACCTATGAAGAATATACACGGCCCCTGTGTATGTGGAAGGAGAATGCGAAGGTGTGATCTCTACCAAGCTCTCGCTCTACGGAGTCAAGATGTTTCAGAACCAGCATGTCTAAATCTGGTGATAATAAATTGAGTTACAGCGAGACTCTTATGTATGTACAGCACGTCTCAGATTCTCAGTATGAGTCATTCACTGACGTATATGTGCATGAGTGTACCTTCCTGTGTGTTAGTAATGAGGGGAAAGAAGACAAGTGTGTGAGAATGGGAGACAGAAAGTGACAATGAGCTCATGAAGAGCCCTTTAAAAAGAGGACAAGGAGGAAGATCGGGCTCATTAAAAGCCTACCTCATTAGGGCCTGAGTTGCAAGGGAGCTGAACCAAAGTACTTAATTTCCTTGACAATTGAGCCAATTTCCCCCCCTTCTCCCTCCACTTCAGTAATCAGGAGAAAGGGAAATGGAACAAGATTGCCCATCAAATGAAATTTACATGTTCTCCATGCCTCTTTCTATTCTAACGAGTATCCTGCAAGTGCCTGTCTAGTCTGCTCAGCACTAGGCAGACCCCTCTTTGTTTTTCATTACGTTCGTTTGATCTACACAACCACATTGTTCACAGGAGCATCCAAGGAAGAAAAATGGTTAAATATAATACTGCGAGCTACTCAGATCTCAATTTTTGACAGTGCCTGCAAATAACAGGAGGACTAGCTACCAACAGAGCAATAAATGGATTATCTTGCACCCAGAGGTCTGGCACCCTAAAGAATCAGGCTTGGCTGAAAACCAGATTTGCTCACGTGATGTTCATTTTTTGCCTGTAGTTACACAAATGCAACTCGGTTTAAAGGTCTTCAAGAGCATTGATCTAAAAATTTACAGGCTTGGGAGCTTCTTCATGGAAGACACCAAAATGGTGAGTGGTCAAAAAGAAATGAGACACTCCTTACTTTCTATAACAAGAAATTAAAACAAATGCAATGCAGGGGTTCTTAATTTTGTATCTTGGACCCCTATGGAGTCTGGTGAAGCCTTATGGATCCCTTTCAGAAAAATGCTTTTAAAATGTATAAAATATATAGGATTACTAAGGAAATCAACTATCTTGAAAGAACTGAATTATTAAAAAATATGAGGTAATCATCTATGTGATTCTTTATTAATACACCAGACAAGTTCTAGCAGTATGTCTCATAACTACTGTAATTTTGAAGTAGTGATGAACACAAATGATATACCAAAATATTGCAACAGCTCGAATGTTATAGGGAAATACCTATGACTTCCATTGGTAACAAAGTCACAACTACTGCTAATACTACTGCGGTTTGTTGCCTACATTCATAATTGCAGAAAAAGCTAAATTTCAGTTAGAGATTAGAATACCAATGTACCTTTTTCTCACCCAAGTTAATGTTGCTGTGTGTTGTCGAGTTGATTCTGACCCATAATGACCCTATATGACTAGTAGGACTGCCCCATAGGGTTTCCTAAACTATGATCTTTATGGGAGCAGATCGTCAGGTCTTTTGTCCCTCAGAGCAAAAGGTTTGAGCCGAAGACCTTTCCTTAGCAGCCAAGTGCTTAACTATTGCACCACCAGGGCTCCTTACCCAAATTCATAGAACTCCCTCAATTATATCCACAGATCTCTAAATGGTTAAACACATTTGTACTTCAGAAGGAAAGAGAAAGAGCCAAAGCTGAAAATGAGTTTGCAATAAAAACCAAAAACCAAACCCACTGCCCTGGAATCAATTCCGACTCATAGCGACCCTATAAGACAGAGCAGAACTGCCCCATCAGGTTTCCAAGGCTACAAATCTTCAGAGAAGCAGATTGCCACATCTTTCTGGAGTGGCTGGTGGGTTCAAACAGTGGACCTTCTGGTTAACAGCCATAGCTCTTAACCACTGCACCACCAGGGCTGGTTATACCAAAAAAATCAAACCTATTGCCCTCGAAAATTCCGACTCTTAGTGACCCTACAGGACAGAGCAGAACTGCCCCATAAGGCTTCCAAGGAGCAGCTGGTAGCCTCAAACTGCTTACCTTTTGGTTAGCAGCCGTAGCTCTTAACCACTGTGCCACCAGGGCTCCAGGGCTCCAATAAACCAAAAACTAAACCCATTGCCATTGAGTTGATTCCAACTCATAGGGACCCTATAGGACAGAGTAGAGCTGCCCCATAGAGTTTCCAAGGAGCACCTGGTGGATCTGAACTGCAACCTTTTGGTTAGTAGCCGTAGCTCTTACCCACTACACCACCAGGGTTTCCATGTGCTAGTTTATAGGAACAGTTAAAGCCACAGCACTTCGACCAGTAACGGCAAGAAGGCTAGTCGCAAGCTCCTCCTGATTTCAGGGTCCATGGTGGCCTCCTGTTTCTCCTCCCCCCAGGTTAGCCCATTGCCCCTCCTGCCTACTTAACCACTCACTATGCCACCAGGGTTTCCAATAAAAAAAAAATAGTAACCCCTAAATAAAAGAATGTTGTGACTACTGCTGAAAAGTCAAAGGAAGCTGAGAAAAATGAAGACTGTGATTGTATTGAAGGCAAAAAGAAACAACAACAGCACACAATCACACACACAACAATAAAAGAAAACCTGCTTTCACCCCTTATTTGGAAATCAGAGGAAACCCTGGCAGCGGAGTGGTTAAGTGCTACAGCTGCTAACCAAAGGGTCAGCAGTTCAGATCCGCCAGGCGCTCCTTGGAAACTCTATGGGGCAGTTCTACTCCGTCCTATAGGGTCGCTGTGAGTCGGAATCGGCTTGACAGCACTGGGTCTAGGTTTTTGGAAATCAGAAGTGATTCAGCACAGATCTATAAAGGCTGCTGCAATAACTGAAGGAGTCCCTGGGTGGTACAAATGCTTAAGCATTCAACCACTAGCCAGAAGACTGGTGGTTCGAAGACAGGCCTGGCTATCTGGTTCCAAAAGGTCACAGCCTTGAAAATCCTATGGAGCAGTTACTCTGCACACATGGGCCATGACTCGACTCTAAAGCAACCAACAACAGTAACTAAGCATGATGATGGACCAGTGTCAACCAGAAAGGGTTAAAATATATTTTGCTACCCTGTTCTCTGCTCAAAGAAGCCCTTCAATGGTTACCCTCTCTCTGGAGGGGGAAGCCTATGAGAAGCCACCTCTGACTCTCTCAAATAGTTAATCACGCCTTGCTCTAGACTTCTCCAGCCCTCTCTACTTCCAATCTAGTGCTCACCTTGTTTTATACATGTATTTCTCCCACTATCTTGTGAGCGACCCCAAAGACAAGAACTATGATTTGTCTCATGATAGGCAATAAATTTGTGGGTATTGCATGTATATGCTAATTGAATAAAACGTCTTGTTTTTAATGGAAGAACCATTTCAAACAGCCAACTTTGGCTACATCACTAGTTCACTCTGTAATTTGGTTGGGACAAAGGTGAGAGTGAGTTCCATGGAGTTAGTTGTTCTCTTAGTCATATAGTGCTGCTGTAACAGAAATACCACAAGTGGATGGCTCTAAGAGAAATTTATTTTCTCACAGGTTAGGGGGCTGGAATTCAGAGTGTCAGCTCTAGGGGAAGGCTTTCACTGTCAGCTCTGGAGGAAAGTCCTTGTGTCTTTGAACTTCTGCTCCTGGGCAATCTTCATGTGGCTTAGCATCTTTCTTTCCCCATCCTACTTTTTTGCTTGTCCTAATCTGCTTTTTTTATATCTTGTAAGATACTGACTCAAAATACACACTACACTAATCCTGCCTTATTAACATGACAAAGACAACCCATTCCCAAATGGAATTATAACGACATGCATAGAGGTTGGGATTACAACACATATTTTGGGGGGACAAAATTCAGTCCATAACAGTTGTGTACCAGTTGCCAAAATTCTAGAACAGTGCAGAGTTCAACTCAATGAAAACTGACTTGTAATGTAGCTTAAACTGTTACGATGAGAGTTAATGTCATTCAAATTTATTGAAACTAAACTAAGGATTGATGACTTTGAGTTGTGGTGTTGGTGAAGAATACTGAATATATCATGGACTGATAAAAGAACAAACAAATCTGTCTTGGATGAAGTACAGCCAGAATGCTCCTTATAAGCAAGAATGACAAGACTTTGTCTCACATACTTTGGATGTTATTACTCAACCATAAAGAGAAGTGAAGTTCTGATAAATGCCATCACATGAAAACGTTATGCCAAGTGAAATAGGTCAGACACAAAAGGGCAAATATTGTATGATCCCACTTCTATCAAATATCTAGGATAGGTAAATGCATAGAGACAAAAGTATATTAGTGGTTACCAGGGGCTGGGGGAGAGGTAAATGGGGAGTTATTACTTAAGGAGTATTGAGTTTGTTTAGGGTGATGTTATAGGTTGAATTGAGTCCCTCAAAAGTACCATTTTGTTAATCTTAACCCTATACCTGTGGTTATAATCCTATATGGGAATAGCGTTTTCTTTGTTATGTTAATGAGGCAGTATTAGTGTAGGGTGTGTTATAAATCAATCACTTTTGAGATTTAAAAGAGCAGATTAAGCAAGCAGCAAGGAAGCAGAGATGGGGGAAGATGGATGCCACACCACATGAAGATCACCAAGGAACTGAGAAACAGAAACTAAGAGACAAGGACCTTCTTCCATACCCGACTGAGAAAGAAAGCCTTCCCCTAGAGCCAGTGCCCTGAATTCAGACTTCTAGCCTCCCAAACTGTGAGAAAATAAGTTTCTGTTTGTTAAAGCCACACACTTGTGGTATTTCTGTTACATCAACACTAGATACCTAAGACAGGATTTGGTACCCGAGAGTTGGGTGCTGTTCTAACAGATACCTAAAACGTGGAAGTTGCTTTGCAATTGGGTAATGGGTAGAATATGGAGGAATTTTGATGTGCTTAATAGTAAAAGCCTAGATTGCCTTGAAGAGACTGTTGGTAGACTTATGGGCATCAAAGGCAATTCTGGTGAGGGCTCAGAAGGAAGTGAAGGAAGCTATAGAGGAAGTCTCTATTGTATTAAGGAATACATATGGCACCATCAACAAGATGTTGCTAGACATGTGGACATTAAATGTGCTTCTGGTGAGGCTTTAAAAGGGTGATGCTTTTTATCCAGTTGCAAAGAACTTGTTAATTTTGAATTATATTTGAATGTTTGGTGGAAGGTAGAACTTATAAGAGCTGAACTTGGATATTTGGCTGAGGTGATTTCTAAGCAAGATCTTAAAGAAGCCACAAGATTTCTCCTTGCTGCTTAGAGTAGAATGTGAGAGGAAAGAAATGGACTTAAAAATGAACTGTGCAAAATGAAACCAGAATTTAAAGATTTGGAAAATTCTGTTGTACAAACTAAGGACAGTTGCCCTAAAACTCTCACCAAGGACTTGGTGACTCGATCTTTTTTTAAAGAGATTAAGCCTGTGACTGATGATGAAAAACATTTGGAAATGGATAATGTTGATGGTTGTACAACATGGTGAATGTCATTAATGTCACTAAACTGTAAAACTTAAATTCAAAATGGTTAAAATGGCAGATTTGTTATATAAATTTTACCACAATAAATTTTTTAAAAAATCAAATGAAAGGAATGGGAAATGATAAGGAAGCATTTCATGCTATCTTGAGACAGGTCTACTTGGACTTCAAAAATGATCAGGGAACAAGCAGATCAACTTGAGGTTTTTGCCATTGTCTCAGTCCAGCTATCCATTCATCCATTCAACCAACATCCCTTCAACTACATCCAACACCAATTCACCCATTCACCCACCCACCTATTTAGTCAACACACTAGGGAAATTTCATCTTCCTGGACTCTTATAGGCAAATGAACTCTATAGTTTATCTAATCTCTCAAACACACTAGGGAAATTTCATCTTCCTGGACTCTTATAGGCAAATGAACTCTATAGTTTATCTAATCTCTCAAACTGGGTGCAAGGTAAAAATTCTGGTGGGAGCATGGAAATCTGATCTCTAGTAACTGTTGATTTAAAGCAAACATGGCATGTAGCAGTTGCTTAAGAAGTGCTTGCTGAATTAAATTTTAGTTGGACTTGCATTATTCAATATTTGCTTTAAGTGTTTTAGATTTAAATCCTCACCAAGATTATAAACTCCCTAGGGGTAGGTACCATTCATAACCTCTACTGTGTTTACATACAGTAGGTGCTCAACACTTGGTTATTTTGCTTAAAGAGGTTTCCAATAAATATTTATTGATTTGATTGAAATGGATTTTAGCTCTCATCCCTGCTTTGCCTTTATCCAGAGTAAACAGTAGGCCTGTATTTCATTTTTGTTGTTGTTGTTAGTTGCTGTCCAGTTGATTTTGACTCATCACAACCCCACATGTGCAGAGTTGAACTGTTCCCTAGGGTTTTCAACCTGTGATCTTTTGGAAGCAGATCGCCAGGCCTTTCTTCCAAGGCACCTCTGGGTGGATTTGAACTGCCAACCATTCAGTTAGTAGTCTAGCCCGTAATCATTTGTACCACCCAGGGAAGCCTGTATCTCATTAGACGATGCATAAAATGAATAGATTGGAGCTGAATATTACCCTCATTTCACTCCCAGGGGGAAAAGAACCCAGGTGCAGGCTCTACCCTCCCCCAAGTCAAATTCGTATTTATTTCCAGCTGAAAGCAGGGACGACTATTCCAGTTGAGTTTTCACTATTTGGCTTTGTGAGCCCCAAAGGAAACACCCATTTTGGAATAACAGTAACAGGTCAGAAAACCCTATTTATCTCTAAGAGTTCCTGGGGCAGATACTTTTATCATCTCACAATTGTTTGTTCATGCATTCATTCATTCCACAACTGCATACTGAACAACCACTATGGACTAAGAACTGATGATATGCACACAGAAATGAGCAAGGCGTGGCCCCTGCCCCCAAAGTGTTCAGGAAATAGTAATCACATTTGTGATCATCCGTCCTCTACCTGGGATAAAGATTGCTCTTGGAAAGAATGCAAATAGCTATTTATCTCCCTGGTCACAAAACCAATTTGGATCTTGTGACCTCTTCCTTTGCACTCAAGCGCACACACACATATACACACACACTGTTAAGTGGACAAGCTGTCAAAATTTCTATTTTGGCTTTTCCCTGTCTCATTCAGTTATCCTGGCACTGCCTTTCCCTGCCCCAGGCAGCTAGTACACTCATAATGATACCAGGCTACATCTATAGAAAGCTTACACTATGCCTGGCCCAATGCCCTCAACCACCTGCTGCCACAGAGTCTCCTCTTCCTGACAGGGCTCCATGGTCTATACTCACCCCTCAAACCCATTTGTGTCTTCTGGCCCAATTCCAAAGGGCTACCCTCTTAGCTCCCAGTCAACTGGAGAAAGAATATTGCTAAGGCACTCACGGCTGAGAATTAGTTGATGTGCCTTTGGAGATTCAGTGGCTTGGTCAGCACACATTTCTGAGCACCTTCTATGTGCCCAGGAGTCCCTGGTGATATAAACAGTCAACTCCCTTAGTTGCTAACCAAAAGGTTGGTGATTCCAGTCCACCCAGAGGCACCTCAGAAGATCGGCCTGGTGATATACTTCCGAAAAATCAGCCATTGAAAACTCCATGGAGCATAATTCCACTATGAGTCAGAAACAACTTGACCATAACTGGTTGGTACTAAGCAGCCCAGGTTGCACAGTGGTTAAGCGTTTTGCTGCTAATGAAAGGTCAGCAGTTCAAACTCCCCAGCCACTCTGCAGGAGAAAAGATACGGCAGTCTGCTTCTATAAAGATTACCCACAGCCCTAGAGTCAATTCCAACTCACATCCTATGGGGCAGTTCTACTCTGTCCCATAGGGTTGCTATAGGGTCGCTATGAGTTGGAATCCACTTGATGGCAATGGGTTTGGTTTTTGGTTGGTACTATGCATGCAGTACAGGGCAAGGCACAACAGGAAATGCAAGAAGAATCAGATACTGTCTTTCTCCTTAGGAAGCTTAGAATCTCACTGGGTAGACAAGATATGTGTACATCAAAACAATACTAAGGATGCTAAAGCAGCATTGATCAAAATAAAGAGCATCTATCCTCAGAGGATCCTGACTTCAAATATCCAGTTTACTAACGGAGCCCTGATGGTGATAGCTCATGGTTGCTGAGCATAGGCTCTATAGGAATTGAGCCCTGCTGAGAGGGGCCTTCTGGGACCACCTCTCAGGGCACCACTCTTCTGTTCTGGTGATGGAGCAATGTGTTTCATTCTCCACTGGTTGTGTACTAGTCTCTGTATCTTACTCTGGAAACTATTCCCTACCTCTGGGGCCCCCAACAATTCTGACCTCAGTGAATAGCACACTGTCTCTGCCTTAGCTCAGACCTTCATCATTTAATGTCTGAACTATCATATTAACAGCTAATATTTATCTACCGGTACCAGTACTGGTACCAGTTGCCTTCAAGTCAATTCCGACTCATGGTGAGCCCATGTGTGTCAGAGTAGAACCACATTGTTTTTAGTGGATGATTATGCAGAACTAGACCACCAGGCCTTTCTTCTGAGGTGCTTCTGGGTGGACTCAAACCTCCAAAACCTTTTGGTTAGCAGCAGAGCAAAATAACAATTTGCACCACTCATCCACCACTTACTAAGTGCCAAACACTGTGCTAGGTGCTTGACACACATTTAAATCTTCACATAACCCTTTGAGATGAGAACTATTATTGTCCTTATTTACAGGTGAGAGACCTGAGGCATAGACAGGTTAAGTAACTTTCCTGAATCACACAGCTAACACGTAGCAGGACCAGGACACAAACCCAGGGAATGTGGCTCCATGTTTAGTCATCACACTGTAAGGGTTCTCTAATCAGAAGGAGCACATAAAAATAAAGTGTAAAGGAATCTCTTTGCTAAACAGCTTCTATCTTCATTTTTGTTGTTGTTTGTTTGGAAAATAAAGTCATGATAGCCTCAGGAAGTGAGTCCCTGTGAAACGAGGTAGCCTGGGAAGGTTTCTTGAAGTAAATAGGACTATAGTTGGTTCTTGAAAGTTGAATGCAATTGACACAGAAGTGTGCATTTTGGGCTTGGGGTTCAGCATGTGCAAGGTTAAAGAGGAGGGATGCACCAATTACATGAAAGACCAAAGTGATGGAGCAAAGGGTTTGTGTGGGAAAGAGCTGGAAGTCCGATAAGAAATGCAGGTTAGGGCCAGACTGAAACGAATGCATTGCCATTGAATCGATTTCAACTCATAGCAAAGACAATGGTCTTCAAACTATGTTCCTTGGCGCCCGAGGATTCTGCCAGGACCAAGGGAAAGTAGGGAGTAGGGAAGCTCTGGGTCCTCACTCCTCCCTTCTACCAGAGCAGATCTACTTTTTTTTTTTTAAGAGCATGTCTACATTTACCTGCTTTATGTTTTGGGTCCTTAACTACTTAATATTTTGCTTTAAAAAAGGAGTTCCCCTGCTAATTGGAAACCAATCAACCAAGGAAACAACCAACAAAGACGTTGAAAACCACTGCTCTAGGCAATGGAAAGCCGCTCCGGTTTTTTGAACACGGACATGGCATGACCAAAGCTACATTTTAGAACACCATAATTCTCACCTTCCATGCAGGAGACCCGGGTTCGATGCCTGGCCAACGCACCTCACGTACAGCAACCACTTGTCTGTCAGTGGAGGCTTGCATGTTGCTATAATGCTGAACAGGTTTCAACAGAGCTTCTAGACCAAGATGGACTAGGAAAAAAGGCCTGGTGATCTACTTCTGAAAATTAGCCAGTGAAAACCTTATGGATCACAATGGTCTGACCCACAGCTGAGCATGGGGGTGGCTCAGGAGTGAGTAGCATTTTATTCCATTGTGCATGGGGTCACCATGAGTACAGGGATGACTTGACAGCAGCTAACAGTAACAACAACCATTTACTGAGAGGACATTTGTGGTTCAGTGGTAGAATTCTCACTTTCCATATGGGAGACCAGGTTTGACTCCCAGCCAATGCATCTCCAATCAACTGTCAGTGGAGGTTTGTGTGTTGCTATGATGCTGAACAGGTTTCAATGGAGCTTCCAGACTAAGACAGACTGGTAAGAAAGGCCTGATAATCTACTTCTGAAAATCGGTCAGTCAAGACCCTGTGGATCACAACAGTCTGATCAGCAACCAATCACGGGGATGGCAGAGGACCAGGCAGCATTTTGTTCCATTGTTTATGGGGTCCCCGTAAGTCAGTAACTGACTCGGTGGTAGATAACAACAATAGAGTGTAGGGCAGACTAGAAGAGAGGACGCTAACTAGGGAGATCTGTGATCTTCTGCGGCCTTGCTGAAATTGTGCACATTTAAAGTGATAGTGGGAGTGGCTAGGAAAAGGACAAATGTTACAATTATTCCAAAAGACACACATAGAACGTGGTCAATAGAGCATGTTAACTGACAGGATGTGAGGGCCAGGAAGGAGTCAACGGGTTAAATCTCTAAAGAGGCCATTCCAGCTGATAAGGAAAATATTTGGGATCAGAGAGACCATTCCAATGTGCCTTAAATCATTTCATGGTGGGTGGGCTGGACTCCTGACTCCACAGAAGAGAAAGCTGGTGTCTATTTATTCTGGAAGAAAAAACAAACCGAAGCATTCATCTTCAACAGAGAGCTGGGCAAAATAAGAGGCTATTTTTCAGGGCTATTCAGAGACCAGTTATCAGATATTCTTGCCTGACAACAAGAAATTCCCTTGGGGGTCCTACGGAAAAATGGTGAGAAACAAGCTTAGAGAGGAGAAATGTTCTAATAAGGCTCTACTGTCTGTGCAGAGCAATAACGATTTTAGATTGGGCTCCAACAAACTGGGATTGGGAGCTACAGGGCAGCAACCAGAGCACCTAGCACGTTACTGGTGCTCAATCAGTGTTAAATCAGCCATGGGAAGAAGCATGGATCCACATGCCCAGAGTAAAAGAGAAATCGGGTTCGGCCAAGTGAGACTCAAGCAAAGGCCTAATGAGAAATGGAATTAGGATCTCATATTATTCCACCTCCCTGCTACAAATGGAAAGAACACTGGGTGCGGCATCCCAAGCTCTGTTGCAAATTATGTATGTGACTTTGGACAAGTCATTTACCTCTCCAGGCCTAATTCCCTCTGTTGTCAAATGAGGCTGCTGGAAGGATGCAATTACATTGTGAAAGTGATTTTAAAAACTTAAGCATCATGCACATGGGAAAGTATTTTGATACAGATTCTATATGCCTGGAAAATGGTGAGTGACCAGAATTTTTATAAGATAAACCACATATTAATATCCTAACATTTTGTTATACAACTTTGAAAGAATTTTACAGTGAACACCTGTATCTCCACCACGTCCTGGATATTTCAGGGCACTATTCAGTAATCTTTTCACAAAAGAAATTCTTTTAGTAAAGCAAAATTCTTCCTCATTTTCTATAATTTGGGCTTGCCTTCCTATTCAAGTCTTCCTAGTCCCTTTGTATTGTCTTGCAAAGGAATCTTTATCTGAGGGAGAACCGAGAACATGTTTGCTACCTCTGAAGTTTATTTTCTCTTTGCTTCCCAAGGTTGGGCCTAGGGCGGTCATGACTAGGAAAGGCAGGAGAATAATCTGACTGGCTCGGTAAAGGAAGACCTCAGGAGAATTTGGTCCAGTTTGATGATTTAGAACCACCTTTTTCTGGGATACCACAGAAGAGAAGCTCACATGCTTGGATGCACACTCTTTATGAAAGTCCTTTTCAGTTCATACCATTTACCATGGGACAATACATTGATAATTGTAAAGGCAAGGAAAATCTGTTTAACAGATGAACAATAAACTTTTTGATAATAAAAGGAGGCAATAAGATTGCTATTTAAGAACATCAGCCAAGCAATCTTACAATAAGTAAATTAAAACCTTTACACCCAGCTATCTTCCCACTGATGAATGAGGTAAATACCCTTTTTTGGTGGAAAAAAGCCCAAAAAAGCAAACCCAGTGCTGTCGAGTTGACACCGACTCATAGCGACCCTACAGGACAGAGTAGAACTGCCCCATAGGGTTTCCAAGAAGCACCTGGCGGATTCGAACTGCCAACCCTTTGGTTAACAGCCGCAGCACTTAACCACGACACCACCGGGGTTTCCTTTTTGGTGGAATGAGAGCGAATTTCTCAACAACTCGAACGCTCATCAATAGATGAATGGTTGAATAACTCCCAGGATATTCATATTCTTGGAAGAAAGGCCTATCAATCTACTTCCCCCTCCCCCCCCCAAAAAATCAGCCATTGAAAGCCCTATAGGGATGGAAAATATGGCAATGGATGTTGGTGATGGTTGCACAACATGATTGCTGCAATTGGTTTCACTGAATTGTACAAGTGAAAATGATGAATTGGGAAAAAAAGAAAAAGAAAGAAAGCCCTGTGGAACATAGTATACGCACACACAGAGATAGGGTCGCTTTGAGTCAGGATTGACTTGACAGTAACTGGAACTGAACTGAAACAGAATACCCATATAATGGAATATTATGCAGCCATCTGACAGAATGGAGCCCTGGTGGTGCAGGGGTTAAGAGCTCAGCTGCTAGTCAAAAGGTCACCAGTTTGAATTCACCAGCCACTCCTTGGAAACCCTATGGGGCAGTTCTACTCTGTCCTATAGGGTCGTTATGAGTCGGAATCGACTCAACCGCAATGAGTTTTTTTGTTTGTTTGAAAAAACGAGCCCGATCTATAACTATTGATGTGCCCGGGCATCTGTGCTTTATTGTTATGTGCAAAAGGCAAGCTGCAGAGAAATGTATATATCATGATCCCATTCTAGCACAAACAGCAAATCCCCTACAGACGTGCTACATGTCTGCATATATCTGCATGTGCACAGGAAGAAGACAGTGGAAGGATTCAGATGACTGAGGAGGGAAAAATAGGGGAGAACATGTTTTGTTCTGTTTTTTCCCTTTCCTTGTTATGCCTGTGTATTTTTTCACTGGTGGCAGTGAACACACGGAACATTTATAATTCCTGAAAAACAGTTTAATAATTCTTTAAAAGAACTTTACACAGAACTAGAAGACTGTTCCATTCTACTGTTCCCCCAGCCTTCGTGTCTACATTGAGGGAGAATAAACATTTCCTCCTCAGAAACTCTTACCTGCTTTGTTGCTAAATCATTTGCATGGCAGAGGGATGGAGGGTAAAGGGTGGTGGAATAGGATGGCCTTTAACTGATGCTTCATCCCCCTGCCCCTTCCTAACATTTCTGGAAAACATAAATAACCAACATGGAAGTCAGAGCCCTGTACATAACCCATCTCCTGTGTGAATAAGAGGCAGCCATATTTCAAATGATGCCTTCATTTCAAGGAATCAGGAAATTGGCAGGCCTTCCTTGGCAAGTCCCAACTGCCCAAACCACTTGGCCCCCTGCTGCTGCCTCCCTTCCCTTTTGCATCTGCTCCCCCCCCCCAAAGAATAACAGCTAAGACCACTAAAGAGAGGCACCATCTTTTGAGCACCCACTCTAAGGGAGGCACGGTACAAGGCATTTTCAGATGTGCTATCTCACGTTAATCCTCAGCACAATCTCTGTGATATGTAGGTTGTGATTTAAAAAAAAAAAAGAGGAACAGGATAGAAGCATCTTATAAAGCTTTCACTGGTTGATTTAGCCCCTGATGTTCCAGAGGCTGAGGATTTTCACAGAGCTGTTCCCACTACACTTTAAAGATGCGGACGTGGAGTTCAGAGGAGCCCATAGCTCTCAAGCGTTCACACAGCCATGAAGAGCAGAAGCAGATGACTTGCCCCAGGATTTGATTTAGCCAGAGAAACTTGTAGCTTCCTAGTGTTAATACAGGGAAACCCTAGTGGCCTAGTGGCTCAGCACTACGGCTGCTAACCAAAGGCTTGGCAGTTCAAATCCGCCAGGTGCTCCTTGGAAACTCTATGGGGCAGTTCTCCTCTGTCCTATAGGGTCGCTATGAGCGAGTTGGAATCGACTCAACAGCAATGGCTTTGGGTTTTTTGTTGTTGTTGCTGTTTAGTGTTAATACAGAGCACCTAAGGAGCTCTAGTTCCTCAACATGTAAATGGATGGCCCCTAACCCAATCCCCCCAAAAACCAAACCTGTTGCCGTCAAGCGAATTTAGATCCCAGGAAGCCATTATTTGTGATATCAATATCCGACATTGGCAGAGCACTTTGCATTTTGCAAATTTTTCCCTATATGTTTTTATATTTATCCTCACAAATCTGAGAGATAAGACAAGAAAATTGCCCCGATTTTACAGAAGAACTTTCAGAGGGATCAAGTGACCTGTCCAAAATCACAAAGCTAGGAAGTCCACGAGCCAGGACAAAAACCTGAGTATTGAATGAAGGAAGCTACTGTCCTGCTTGCCGCACATTTTCTTCCCTTTGTTCAGCCAACTAACGAGCATCCACACTGAGGGCTATGGAAACACTGTACTACTCAGTGGTGTAGAACATGGGTTTTTGTCACTTGCTTATTATGTGGCCTTGGACAAGTCACTCACTGGCTCTGTTCCTCAGTTTCCTCATCTATAAAATGCAGATAATAATAGGGCCTACTTCCTAGAGTCCTTATGAGGTCTGTTATCGGCAACAACTCATGTAAAGCCTTTAGCACTGTGCCTGGGATGTGGGATGAATTCAGTAAATATAAACTACCCTTCTTATATTTTCAAATAGATAAGATGTGCTTTTTTGCCCACAAGTACAGAATAGAGCTCTGTGAGGCTGTGGAGACTGCCAAGGTCATTTTGCAATAGATACGTTGATACTGAATAAATTTACTCACAACAACGAGGAGCCCAAAGATGTAAATTGTGATAACAAAGAGTACTGCAAAGTTCAGGGTCCATAACTGGCAACAATCCCTTTCAGGTTATCTGTTGTCCCTGGGGCCAACAGAAGGCTCAGCGACAATGGGTAGCTACCACTGTGCTGTGCCCGTTCTGGGGTGTGCCAAATAAAGCCTGTGTGGCAAGAAGTGTTTTTCCCAGCCCCCATCTGCACTCTGCCAGTGGTGTCCTTTGGGCCTGGCATCTTTCCAATGGGTCAACACCATCACTCTCACTAAATGTCTATGTCAGTAGAGACACTTGCCCCTCTTGCCCCAGGGGGTAGGAGGGTGGGAAGAGATGGTGCAATTGGAAAAACTAGAAGGGAAGAACAAAGTACGGTTGGGGATAAGTAGGGAAGAGTGACAGATGCAAACGTGCACTGTTTTTCTCTTTCTCTGGATACCACCACCTTAAAGGGGTAATCAATGTAAAACAAATGGGGCGTGGTTGTACAACATTGTGAATGTACTAAAAGCCACTGAATTGTTCCTTTTAAAACGATTAGTTTCACGATTTCATGTCCTATGAATTTCACCTCCACTTAAAAAAAATGACTCAGGGGCTCACAACGCCATGGTCTCAGCGAGGCTTTGATGCAGCCACTGCCTGGGGTACAAAGAGCTGGTCATCATGTGCAATGGGTGCACTATTTGTGCTTCCCCTGTCACCTTTCCTTGTACTGCCTGACTTCCTGCCTCTGTGTGTGTGTGTGTGTGCGTGTGCGCGCGCGCGCACGTGTGATTTCTCAGGGCAGCTCCTGTGATGCAGGAACTTTATCCAATAATAATAACAATAATAACAGCTAACCCTTACTAAGCTCCTACTCTATGCCCAGCTTTAATCCCCGCAGCAACCCCCAAAGACAGGAATTATTATCACACCCGTATTGTTAGGTGTTGTTGAGTGTGTTCCAACTCATAGTAACCCTGTATACAACAGAACGAAATACTGCCTGGTCCTGCACCATCCTCACAATCGTTACTGTGTTTTAGCCCATTGTAGCTGCCACTGTTGTCAGTCCATCTCATTGAAGGTCTTCCTCTCTCACTGACTCCCAACTTTACCAAACATGATGTCCTTCTCCAGGGACTGATCCCTCCTGATAACATGTCCAAAGTATGTGAGACGAAGTCTTACCACCCTTGCTTCTAAGGAGCATTCGGGCTGTACTTCTTCCAAGACAGATTTGTTCATTCTACTGGCAGTCCATGGTATATTCAGTATTCTTCACCAACACCATAATTCAAGGTGTCAATTTTTCTTTCTTTCTTATTAACCGTTCAGCTTTCACATGCATAGGAGGTAATTAAAAGCACCATAGCTTGGATCAGGCACACCTTAGTCCTTAAAGTGACATCTTTGCTTTTTAACACTTTAAAAGAGGTCTTTTGCAGCAGATTTGCCCAATGCAAACTGTTCTTTGATTTCTTGACTGCTGCTTCCATGGGCATTGATTGTGGATCCAAGTAAAATGAAATCCTTGATAACTCAATATTTTCTCCATTTATCACGATACTTCTTTCGTTCTTCTGACAGTCCATGGTATATTCAATATTCCTCGCCAACACCACAATTGAAAGCCGTCAATTCTTCTTCCGTCTTCCTTATTCATTGTCCAGCTTTCACATGCATAGGATGCAATTGAAAATACCATGGCTTGGGTCAGGCGCACCTTAGTCTTCAAGGTGACATCTTCAACACTTTAAAGAGGTCCTTTGCAGCAGATTTACCCACTGCAATGTGTCTTTTGATTTCTTGACTGTTGCTTCCATGGCTGTTGATTGTGGATCCAAGTAAAATGAAATCCTTGACAACTTCAATCTTTTCTCTGTTTATCATGCTGTTGCTCATTGGTCCAGTTGTGAGGATTTTTGTTTTCTTTATGTTGAGGTGCAATCCATACTGAAGGCTGTGGTCTTTGATCTTCATTAGTAAGTGCTTCAAGTCCTCTTCACTTTCAGCAAACAAGGCTGTGTCATCTGCATAACACAGGTTGTTAATGAGTCTTCCTCCAATCCTGACGCCCCGTTCTTCTTCATATAATCCAGCTTCTCATATTATTTGTTCAGCATACAGATTAAATAGGTATGGTGAAAGAATACAACCCTGACGCCCACCTTTCCTGACTTTAAACCAATCAGTATCCCCTTGTTCTGTCCAAACAACTGCCTCTTGATCTATGGTTCCTCATGAGCACAATTAAGTGTTCTGGAATTCCCATTCTTCGCAATGTTATCCATAATTTGTTATGCTCTACACAGTTGAATGCCTTTGCATAGTCAATAAAACACAGGTAAACATCCTTCTGGTATTCTCTGCTTTCAGCCAGGATCCATCTGACATCAGCAATGATATCCCTGGTTCCACGTCCTCTTCTAAAAGCGGCCTGAATTTCTGACAGCTCCCTGTCAATATACTGCTGCAGCTGTTTTTGAATGATCTTCAGCAAAATTTTGCTTGCGTGTGATATTAATGATATTGTTCTATAATGTCCACATTCGGTTGGATCACCTTTCTTAGGAATGGGCATAAATATGGATCTCTTCCAGTCAGTTGGCCAGGAAGCTGTCTTCCATATTTCTTGGCACAGATGAGTGAGCACCTCCAGCGCTGCATATGTTTGTTGAAACATCTCAATTGATGTGCCATCAATTCGGAGCCTTGTTTTTCGCCAATGCCTTCAGAGCAGCTTGGACTTCTTCCTTCAGTACCATCGGTTCCTGATCATATGCTACCTCTTGAAATGGCTGAACATTGACTAATTCTTTTTGGTATAATGACTCTGTGTATTCCTTCCATCTTCTTTTGATGCTTCCTGCATCATTTAATATTTTCCCCATAGAATCCATCACTATTGCAACTCAAGGCTTGAATTTTTTCTTCAGTTCTTTCAGCTTGAGAAACGCCGAGCGTGTTCTTCCCTTTTGGTTTTCCATCTCTAGTTCTTTGCACATGTCATTATAACACTTTGTCTTCTCGAGCCTCCCTTTGAAATCTTCTGTTCAGTTCTTTTACTTCATCAATTCTTCCTTTTGCTTTAGCTGCTCGATGTTCGAGAGCAAGTTTCAGAGTCTCCTCTGACAACCATCTTGGTCTTTTCTTTCTTTCTTTCCTGTCTTTTCAATGACCTCTCGCTTTCTTCACGGATGACGTCCTTGATGTCATTCCACAACTTGTCTGGTCTTCGGTCACTAGTGTTCAATGCATCAAATCTATTCTTGAGATGGTCTCTAAATTCAGGTGGGATATACTCAAGGTCATATTTTGGCTCTCGTGGACTTGCTCTGATTTTCTTCACTTTCAGCTTGAACTTGCATATGAGCAATTGATTTGTCTTAAAAGAAGTACAGCCAGAATGCTCCTTAGAAGCAAGGATGGTGAGACTGTGTCTTACACACTTTGGACATGTCAGGAGGCCTCAGTCCCTGGAGAAGGACATGATGCTTGGCAAAGTACAGGGTCAGCAGAAAAGAGAAAGACCCTTAAAGAGGTGGATTGACACAGTGGCTACAACAATGAGCTCAAGCATAACAACGATCATAAGGATGGCGCAGGACCAGGCAGTGTTTCGTTCTGTTGTGCATAGGGTCGCTATTGAGTAGGAACCGATTTGACAGCACCTAACAACAACAACCTCATGATACCGCTTATTGGTCCAGTTGTGAGGATTTTTGTTTTCTTTATGTTGAGGTGTAATCCATACTGGTGGTTACGGTCTTTAATATTCATCAATAAATGCTTCAAATCCCCTTAACTTTTGGCAAGCAAGGTTCATCTTCCGGCACTATATCAAACAATGTGCCACTGTTATTCATAAGGTTTTCACTGGCTTATTTCTTTTCAGAAGTAGACTGCCGGATCCTTTCTCCTAGTCTTAGTGTGAAAGCTCAGCTGAAACCTGTCCACCATGGGTGACCCTGCTTGTATTTGAATACCGGTGGCATAGCTTCCAATATCACAGCAACACGCAGGCCCCCACAATACAACAAACTGACAGACGCGTGGGGAATACCCATATTACAGATGAGAAAACGAAGACTCAGAGTCTAAGTTCCAGGAAATGCTACAAAGTCACCTGGGAAGTAAAGGGGGCATGCTAGGACTTGAACCGAGATAGCGAAGCCAGCTTATAGCTATGCTGTTTGCATGCTGCTCTCTGCTTCATTCTCTGAATACTTACTTTCTGCCAGGCGCCATGGAGAAAAGGTATAAGGAATATGACCCCTGTACTCAAGGAAATGATGATGCAGATCGGGGGGGGGGTGATCTACTGGAGATTGCAAAGACTCATTTTACACGGTACTTGGCAGCAGAGGTCCCTGGGTGGTGCAAACTGTTTGAGTCCAACTACTAACCTAAAGATTGGCAGTTCAAACCCACCCAGTGGTACCATGGAAGAAAAGATCTGGTGATCTGCTTCCGTAAAAATTATAGCCAGGAATACTTTATGGAATAATTCTACAACAGGGGACGCCCTGAGTCAGAATAAACTTGAGTTTAACAGATTTTTTTGGCTGATAAGCAAATCTATTCATAATTATTAGGAGCTCAGAGAAGAGTTGATTATAATAATAACCACACTACTTGTGATAATTCATAATTTTTGACTGAGTAACTTTTCTGTGTGCTCGATGTGTGTTTAACATGTCTGATCTTATTTATCTCTTACAACAACCCTGTGAGTTAGAAATTAGTTCCAGCTTTATCCAATAATAGGGGAACTGAGGCTCAGAGATGTAAATAAATTTGTCCAAGGTCACAATTTTGAACAATTCTTTGCCTGCAGACGATATATCCATGAAATAAATGACTCTTCTATTTATTGAGCACTTGCTATATACCAAGTGCCCTGCTAAGTGTCCTATCTCATTTAATACAACCTCATGATTTTAGTACTATTACTGGCCCCATTTTACAAATGAGGAAACTAAACCTCAGAGATGTTATGTAATTTGCCCAAGTCCACGCAGCTATTAATTGGCCAAGCTAAGATCCAGAGTCGGGTTTGGCCAACTCCAGATCCCTTCTTACTTGTCTTTTATAGAGCCCAGCTGTCTCCTTCCGTGCAAGCATGTTAGTTGGCCTTGATCTAGACATAAACAAGGGAGATACAAGTAACAGGCTAGACTAATTCAGTGCATAGAAAACATGACCACAGCATGAAGGCAGAGGAGAAGGGGGCTAGCATGGGGGAGGGGGGGAGGGGCGAGGCCTGGAAAATTCTGATAGAAGAAGTGGCTCAGAGCATTCTCCATATGTTCCCACCAGGGGAGAGACATTTTGGCTCCACTTACAGCAAAAGCAACAAACTTGAAGCATGCCACAACCAGCATGAAATAGGAATCTTTCTTGCAAATCTGGTTCTAATAAACTAGTCTCCACGCTAAAGGAGAGTCAGTCAGGCCCAGGCAGCCAGTGCCCTGACACCTCAGCCTAATTATGTTGCTCTCTATAAGAAGAGCCTCAGCTCATCTCCAACTGCAACCCACCAGAAGGGGCTGAACTTATCCTGTGACCTGTAGAATGAGCTTGCTTTTGAAGATACCACTTTGTACTTCCTTCCATTGCTGCAAGCCTTTGTTTATGCTTGTTCTGTTAGGTGCTCTGTTTCAGCTCTGTGGATCAGAGTGATTCTCAAAGACCCAGATCACATGGTACACAGGAAGCTGCCATGGTCAAGAAGATGGACTGCCAATCCATGGAGCTCCGCATGCCCACCCTACTTCATTTAGAGAATTCCTCTTACGGTGCTAAGCCCAGATTCCAACTCATAGCAACTGCATGTGACAGAGTCGAACTGCCCCATAAAATTTTCTTAGAACACTAGCTGACTGACAGATTTATGATGGGGTAATGGGTGGTGCCTAAGTGGCACAAAAGGTTTGCCCTCAACTGCTAGCCTAAAGGTGGGCAGTTCAAACCCACCCAGCGATTACAAGGAAGATAGGCCTGGCAATCTGCTCCTGTTAAGGTTACAGCCAAGAAAACCCTATGGAGAAGTTCTACTCTGTAACACGAGGTCCCTATGAGTCAAAATTGACGGCAACTAACAACAACGATGGGTGGTTCAAATGGTTAATGCGCTTGGCTGCTAATGGAAAGGTTTGTGGCTCAAATCCACTTAGAAGTGCCTTGGAAGAAAGGCCTGGTGATCTACTTCTGAAAAGTCAGCTATTGAAAACCCTATGGAACACAGTTCTACTCTACACACATGGGGTCACCATGAGCCTGAATCAACCCCACACTATCTGGTTTACTGGTTTTAATTTGGTCCTAGAGCCTTACTACTCAAAGTGTGGTCCACGGACCAGCAGCAACAACATCACTGCAAAGTCTATTAGAAATCCAGAATCTCAGGCCCCATGCAGGCTTTCTGAATTAGAAACTGAGATTTAACAAGATCTCCAGGAATCTGGTGTAGGAAAGTGGCTCAGAAAGGCTTTCATTGTCACCTATCCCCTCTGTTGTTTTCTAAACCCAATGGTTTTCAAATTTGGTTGCACATTATTTCACCTGAGATCTGCTGTGGGTGGTGCAAGTGTTTTTTTTTTTTTTTGCTTTTTTTAAGCTCTGCAGGAGATTCTAATGTGCAGCCAGGGCTGAGAACCACTGTGCTATAAGCCTTTTTCTGTGAGCCCTGTATAATATAGGTGTAGGTTTGTAGTTGTTATCAGTTGCTGTCTAGTCAATTCCAACTTCATGGCGACCCCATTTGTTACAGAGTAGAACGGCTCCATAGGGTTTTCAAGGCTGTAATCTTCATGGAAGCAGATCACCAGGCCTTTTCATCCACAGTACTGCTGGCTGGGTTAACTTTTAGGTTAGCAGTCGAGTACATACCATTTGCGCCTCCTAGGGACCATAGGCATAGGGTAAACCCTGATTATAATTTGTCCAGACCCCGTGTCTCCCTTCCTCTGAGTTGTAACATCACTAACTGCCTGTGAGTTTCCTGGACCTTTCCTCACTGCTTTCCGGTGCCACCTCTCTAATGGAAACAAAATATTCATTTTTCCATCCTGCTATTTCTCCTATAGTTGCTTAGCACAGTCCCTATTTATGCAAATGAAGCCTTGAATGGTATATTCTCGGAGCAGTGCTCTCCACAAAGCTAAGCCTAACAAGTTGGCTGCATCACCTAGAATCGCAGAAGAGCGGGAAGCAAAGGCAGATGGTGGGAAAAGAACACCAGGGATATAGCAAATCAATTAATGGGAGGGCCAAATTTCTCTTTGGGATTGCAACGAAATTTCTCTAGCTTTCAACACTTGCTTCATCAGAACTAGACTGTTCTCAAATTATCTTGGCTTGGAAAGCAAGCTGCTGAGGTGTGCAGGTGTAGAAAGCCGGGGCTGCATGAAGGTAAGGTAGTATGCAGATGGGGAGCGATTTAAAAACCAGCTGGCTCATCCCACCAGCCAGCATTCACATTTCCTGACAGAATTTGGGTCAATCTAACCGGTCAGTCCAGCCAGTTCCATGTATCTGTCCTGTTTCCATCCATTAGTACAAATGGGAAACCTGGCAGGTCTGAGAAGGAGCTGACAAAGAGTAGATGATGTACCGTCCTTTGGCCAGAGAACCATTTCCGAAGCATTGAACCAAGCCCCATCACCACCACCCCCCCACCCCCTCCCACCCAAACATCTGCCTCACTGCCACCAAAGAAAGTGGGCTTTGTTTGAAGAGTCTGTTACAGGCGGCTAAGTCCAGATTTGTATATGTTTGTGAGTATATTCTATAAGAAAGGTGAAGGCAGAAAAGGAATCATTTGGCTTCAAAACTGCTTTGTAAATGCCTGACAAATCGACTTGCTTTTAGAATGTATTGATATTCCTTAATATGCGAGAGAACTAGCCTGCTCAGCCGGATTGCTTTAACAGATGCATCTTTGCAGTTAGTCAATGACAAAATATTTGTGAGCGGTTAGTGTCTTTCCTCTTCACAGAAACTCAGTAATGCACCAAATGAGATCATTCCCTCTGGCCCAGGACTCCAGAACATTTTGAATTGTGTTCATCCTGATTGGGAACTAAAGAATATGCTAGTTACCAACAGAGTCCAAATGGAGAGTCTCGTATTCCTAGACAATCGTTAGCAGATTCCTTAATTAGGACCCAGCGTGCACTGCCACTGCCATCTCTAATCATCTATTTCAATGGAGGACGCCTTGTCTTATTACCGAGTTTGGTCCCTGCCAGTAAAACAGAATGTGCTTAAATTTATCAAGCATGTGTGAATATCTCAGATTTTCTTACAAAAAGACTAGCCCTCAGGAAATGTTTTCATAGAATATGATATTTCACATAGCTTAATTAAGCTAACCAAGGATTATCTTTCACATTAGAACTATACAAAACTGGTTAATATTCTCTCCAACCATTAATTTTCATTCTGCAGTTATTTGATAAACACATAGGTGGCCATTTCAGGCTCTGTTAGCCACACTCGGGTTTGTATGTAATAGTGGAGCTCAGTCATATACTCACTCAACTATCCCACATCTGAGCCTGATTCTCGTCCTGTCCTTTTCAGTCCTTTTGCCATTGCCATAGATAAGACCCAGCGACCTCTAACTCTCCCTCCCTCCTATCATCCTGTTCCAATCTATCCTTCGTACACATATTCACTTCCTTCAGAATAAAATCCCCAAATCCTTAATTCAGCATTCAAACCCCTGGAAAATCTAGCGATCAAAGATTACCTCCACCACTCTCAGACTTACATGCAGTGCCTCAGGCAATCCATTTCATTTGTTGTTGTCTATGCGGTAAGGCAGCCAACAATTTTTTGCAGTACTTACTATGCACTAGATAGACCCTGTGGTAGCCACTTTACATGATTATTTCATTTACTTCTTCCTACAACCAGATGAAGTATGTTATATTACCCCCATTGTACAGGTAGGGAAATAGAGGCCAAGAGATGTTAAAAAAAACTTGCCCCATATTATGCAGCCAGCGAGTTGTAGTGTCATCATTTGAAGCTAAGCAGTCTTGCTCCAGAGTCTGTTCTCTTAACCTATTGTTGTTGTTGTTGTTGTTAGGTGCTGTAGAGTCAATTTTTGACTCATAGCAACCCCATGTGACAGCGTAGAACTGCCCTCCCAGGCAGGGTCAGATTACCCAGTAAGCAAGCTAAGCACATGCTTAGGGCATCAACAAAACAGGGGCACCAGTTGTCCAAAGCAAAGACCCATAGATGCCAAGGAGAGAGGACACAAGGAGAAGTGAGCGCCACAGTGGAAGGGAACTGGCAGGGTACTAAATGAAATTGACCCCAGCTCCCGTACATGCAAACGTGCCAGTCGGAAATAATGTTCACATAGGGTCACCAGGGCGCCCACATGGAAGGATGTTTAAGCTATGAGGCCCCTACGATTTCAACACCTTCGTAGACATCTGTTCCTCTCCCGTGTAACTGCAACTCCTTATTTTGGCAGGTCTCTTGAGAGTATACTATTTCTTTTTAACAAACAAGAGGTGGGGGTGGGCTGTGGAGTCTGACTCTTGCTACACTCACCCAACATGCAACCGGATCCAACATGAGTGGTTACTGGACAACGGCAGATCATATTAATATACAACAGGTCTCTGATCCATTTTGAGAGGTCTTGTACATCCACATCTGCTGCTTCCGCAAATCCAGCCAAGAAGGCCAGCAATGCTCTCTGCCATGATACAAACACTAGGGTATGCTCTTGTGCATGTCCTGATAAACAACCAATGGGAGCTGCAGTCCCAGATGATGCACAAGTAAAGGGACCTGAAGAAAATGATCACTGCAATGAATGCAATCAAGCCCCTTTTGAAGTGTGCAGCATTTATAAACGCTTATGTCCTAAGTTTTGCAAACAATATTTATAACTTTAAAATATGTTTGGCATATATGTGAATGCAATCTAGCATACATTTGAAATAATACTAACACGAGTAATAATTTAATATAATACTAACATAGCAAATATCCAAAAATTACTGGAAATATTAGTATTTATCTAACATGAAAAGTTTTCATTTATGTATCAAGTGAGTTTCCTTTTTTATTGTCTGTTACACGGGACACAGTGCTTGATATTACTCTATATATATGCTAATAAATGAAGTGTCAGGTACATTAACAGGAACCAAAATTCAATATTTATTTATTGTGCAAAACGTTTCTGTTTTGCAACAATGAGTATGTTTCTCAATTCGTCTTCCAAGAAAGCAACAAGGGCGTTTATCAGAACATTACATTTACATTTCATCAGAATATTTATGTATCTCCACGTAAAGAAACTGAACAATTCCTCAAGGAAATAAATTAATATTTAGATAATAAAAATTATGTAAATGTATTTTATTTTCCATTTCCCTTCAGACTTACTTTCTTTTAATAAATTGACTGATATTGTCATGACTCACAAAACAAACTTTCTCGTCAAGAAGTGGAGCTATTGTTACACCAATTATGTACATATATCTGAATATGGGAGTTAAACAATTCTACAAAAAAAGTAAAATGTATATTTTATAAATTTTGTATACAATAACAACTATCCTTTTAATTTCAGACCCATTGGGTATAACTACATTCTGTTCTCTCTCGTCAACCACATAAGAACTCTCCAGCAGTGCTATAATCACATGACTGGTCCTCTCCTGTGCAAAGCAAACCAAAATGCATCTTCAGATTGAGCATACCCTTGTTCTTATATCGTGCCCTTTGCGATTGCTCTCACCTCTCTCAGGTATCAGCAGTAGCCCAGTGAATTGTGAAGACACAGTATCAAAGGATGGAAAGTGAGTGCACAAGATTGTAAGTATTATTTCAAGACAAAAAACATTCATGGAGATCTGCGAAGGGCCCACCAACAAACGTCGTATGACAGATTAATGAAATTGTTTCTGACTGCCTTGTAAGTACTATTTGACTATCTCAGACCTGAAGAACAAAATTACATGTTCCAGATCATTCTTTCACTTAAAAATTTTCAAATATAAGCTGTTGTATTGATGTTCAAATTCAAATGTAATCTTATTTTATAAATTTTACTTATTTTCAATTATCCAAATTTATTTGCTACACTAGAACCAAATTTAAAAAGTGCCATAATTTTATGTCCAGGTAAAATGAAACAGCAACAACTAAGTGGAGCACAAAAATGAAAGCTTACAGAAGATAAAAAGGTTTTGTGAATCCCTAAAGAAAATCTCTAAAGACAAATGGTCACAACTGGACCAATAAGCAACCTCATGATAAATGGTGAAAATATTGAAATTGTGAAGGATTTCATTTTACTTGGATCCACAATCAACGCCCATGGAAGCAGCAGTCAATAAATCAAAAGACACATAACATTAGAGATTGTATGTTGTCATATTTAAACCAATGACGTGGTTTTGGCTTAACTCATGAAACGGAAACACAAATTAATGAAGAATGTCAGTACTGGAAAGCCGTTTTGCAATGTGTTGTTGTTGTCATTATAACAGTCACTCAAAGTGGATTATCTTTTCAGGGAAGAAACAAAAGTGTTTGGGTCCCCACGAAATGGAAACTTGGGGAGTTTACTTGAATTTGTTGCTCAGTTTGATCCATTTTTAGCAGGCCACAACTCAAAATATGGTAACACAGGAAAGGGCAACCCATTGTATATGTCTAAAACAATGTGTGAAGAATTAATAAACTTATTAAGTGATAAAGTTCAATCAACTATTTTCAGTGAAATAAGTACAGCTTCATATTTCAGTTTGTAGATTCCACTGCTGATCTTTCTCATACAGGTCAGCTAAGTATTAAGATAAGTATCTCCAACAGACGGAAAACCTGTCGAGAAATTTATCACATTTACTAGCTTAAAAAGTCACACCGTTGAAGAAATCTCAAATCAAGTAATTCACTATTTACGTGAAGTTTGCAAAATTCATTTTTCTAAGTGCAGAGGCCAGTCCTATGACAATGCTGCCAATATACCAGGTGTTACAAAGGCATGCAACAAAAAATTTTTTAGAAACATAACGAATATACCATTTTCATACTATGTGCTGCACATTCACTTAATCTTGTAGGACATAGTGCAGTAGATTGTTGTCCAGGAGCAGTTGATTTTTTTTTCTATTGTTCAGTTACTCTACACGTTTTTTGCCACCTCTACTCACCAATGGGCAGTTCTTAAAACCTATTTAGACAATGACAGAGTATTAAAATATCTTTCTAATGCACATTGGGAAGCGAATGCTATAGCAACAAGTGGGATCCTGGAATTGTACACTCAGATTCTAGATGCCTTAAAATATACTGCTGAAGACCAGACACAAAAAAGACCAGATACCAATAGGGAAGCTGAAAAAAATCACTAACAAAATGCAAACACTAGAGTATGTATTTATGTTGGTCATGTGGAAAAATATATTGTAGCAATTTCATCTGATGAGTCAAGTTTTCCAAGATTCAGAAGTAAATTTAAAGACATGCACAGGTCTCTACCAGTCATTAACTGGATATTTACATAATTTAAGAGAAGGTTTTGAAAAATTTGAAAACACAAAAAAACAAATGCTGCTGAATACTGATCATCAAGCAGTTCACTATGGCAGAAGCATTAGAAAGAAACAAGCAAATGTTGGAACTGCTCCAGAAGTATTGAGTGCCAGAGATCAATTTCGCATAACCACATACCACATCATCACTGACACACCTGAATGTTGCATGAAAAGAAAGGTCAACGTGTATGAAGTTCTTTCAAAGAGATTTTCCTTCTGAAGTAAACCTGATGAAGAATGCATGAAGCATCCAAGAAATTAGTGCAGACTTATCCCAATGACTTAAATACAAAATTTCATGGAGAAGTACGACAATTTCATTCTTACATTAGAACATAGTTCAGATTCAGGAAAAGAAAAATTTTACTCACGTAGGCACGTATGATTCCATAATACAGGTTAAAATAGAATGCATATTTCCCAATGTTGAAATTGCTTTACACATATTTCTAACTTTAAAGATCACAAACTATACAGCAGAACATTCATTTTTGTCCGTAAAGAGACTCGAAAATCTTCAGTGTACAATAATGATTCAAGAAAGACTCGATTCATTATCCTTATTATGTATGGAAGTAGGCATTGTTCGGCAGCTTAACTGTGATAAATCATTGAATAATTTGTAAGAGCAAAGAACAGAAAGAAATGTTCTTAATCATAACATGTTAGAGATGAAAGATCTGTCTAAAAATAAAATATAGTAATTTGTTGTAATATTTTTTCTGATCATTAAATTTCCCTTTATGACAGCTTTTCATTTATAATTATAGCATTTATTACAATACAAGCATCAAAATTGAAGTATGAGCTGTTTAAAGGAAAATTGGTGAAAGTTAACTTTTTGCTGTGGGTGATCAACAGAATTTTTCCATAGATTGTTGAAAAAACTAAGCTCACTGTCTTTCTTTGTTGTAGAATATGTGGAATATTCTTTTTGTAAAAAAATGTGGTATATAGTAAAAATCTTAGTACCCCACATCCGCTAAAAATTTTATAATCCTGTCATCTCATTCCGCTAAAATGGGATACGCCAATTTTGCCTTCAGTCACTAATATTATAGTCACATTTAAGAAGAGGTTACATCATGGATAGCTAAGACACACACATATATATACATGTATATATATAACTCACATATTCCATTTGAATGTGTGAGTAAGCAGAGAAGGGGGCACCACAGATTATCAGTGTTTAAGGCCCTCCCATGCCTGACCCTGCCCATAGGGTTTTCTAGGTTGTAATCTTTATGGGAGCAGAATCGCTAGGTCTTTTTCCTGAGGAGCCGCTGGTGAGTTCAAACTGCCAACCTTTCCATTAGCAGCTGACCGCTTAACCATTGCACCACCAGGGCTCCTTACTTAGCCTGCCTACATACTTTTGTGGAATTTGTCCTGGATTTTTGTGCCTCCATGTTTTTGTTCAAGATATTCTCTTCTTTGGAAACAACTCTCGTTCCTACTCACCCATCTCTGCCTCCTGAAATCCTGCTCAGTTCAAACAGCACTACCTCCATGACACCTTCCCTGACCTAAAAATCAGCTCAAATTCATTCCTGCTGGTTTCATGTTTTCACAGCCTTGACTCTAGCACTTAATACTATCTTGTGTTAAGTTTTTTTTTTAATGGTGATAAAATATACATTACAAAAGGTTTGCTAATTTAACCATTTTCTAGTGTACAGTTCAGTGACATTAATTACATTTCATCCTGTTGTGCTACCATCACCCTTATCCATTTCCAAATAGAACCCAGTCTCCTTAAACAATCACTCCCATTCCCTCCTACCCCTAAGCCCCTGGTAACAACTGATCTACTTCCTGTCTCTGTGAAGTTATGTATGGGGTCATACAATATTTGTCCTTTTGTGACTGACCTATTTCACACAGCATAATGTTTTCATGGTTCTGATACATGTCATAGCATGCATTAGAATTTCATTTCTCTATAGCTGAGAAATACATAATATTCCATTGTCCATATATACCACAATTTTTATTTACTCATTCATCTGTTGAAGGAACTTGGGTTGTCTCTACTTTTGGTTCTTGTGAACAATACTGCAGTCAACACTGGTGTACAAGTACCTGCTTGAGTCTCTGCTTTCAATTCTTTTCAGTATATACCTAGGAGTGGAACTGCTGGGCCATATGGTAATTCTGTGTTTAACTTTTTGAGGAAACCACTAACCTGTTTTCTACAGTGCCTACACCATTTGACAATCCTGACAGCAATTCTAGTTCTCCATATCCTCACCAACACTTGGTAGTTTCCATTTTTCTGATAATAGCTATCCTCGTGAGTTAAATGATCTTTTATTTTATGTAGTTACCTATACATGTTTCCTCCTGCTCACCTCTGCCCTGTCATCAGAAAACCGAAGTTATTATCGCTACCACCCTGTAATATTGAAGCTGACAGAGCTCCAGTCAGGGATTTGGTAGAGGTGGGCAATGGAGTAGGTAATCTCTAAGCTCCCTCCCAACTCGGAGGTTTTAAGGTCCTGGATGGTGGTTTCCTTGAGGGCAGAGACGGCCGCTCCACAGCACCAAGCAGAGTAGCTAGCATGTTTCTGGAAACTGCTGAATTGGCAAAACTGCATTATCTCTGATGCAGGTAGAGATTAGCAAAAACGGGCTACATACTCCCTCCTGGTCTCTGTATACCTATCCCTCACTGTCACATGTGTTTGAAGGTGACACTGCTATGTAGGCTCAAGGGCTTCTGAGCCCCTTGCATTCCTTTCAACATTCCTTCCCTATAGAGACTATCCTTCATTGTGCTGTGATGATCCACACACATATTGATGTCTGCAGCACAGGGTGCTTTGCCTTTCAGTCTGGATCAGTGGTTTTCAAACTTGAGCATGCATCAGAATCACCTAGCGGGGCTTGTTAAAGTATACATTGCTGGGCCCCAGTCCTAATAGGTCTACCATAAGACCCGAGAATTTGCCCTTTTAACAGGCTTCGAGGTGATGTTGATGCTGCAGTTCCTGGGGACACACTAACAACTACTCCAGACAATGGCTTCCCTCACAAGGAGGCACCCTCGCTCCGACTGCTGCCCACCGAATCCAAGGACCCAGTGCAGTAGTAGGGGAGGAAGGGTGTAGAACTGGGAGTGTGAAGACCAGGGTTCTACTGCAGCTGTTGGCTCTAGCCAACATGCAACCTTGGGTAAGTCTTAGCACTGCTCTGGGTCTCTAGTTTCCTCACAGACATAAGGAGAGGGGTGAAGTTAGTGATTGCTCCTCTGGATATTTCTAGAATCCAGAGTTGTTATGTTGCTCTTGTCCTCAGCCCAGTCTTTTAAGTTGAGATGTCAGATACCCCCGCAGCACCTCCTTGAGCATCCAAGTGCCCACTCCTGTCCACCATCACTCCAAGCCAGAGCTCATCCACTTGCTTGGAGGTCTCCTCCTAGAACCATCTCTGTATGTAGAGCCCAAACAGCAAAGCTGGCACCCTCCTTCTTGGGGCATTTTGGGGAATGTGTGTCCCATAGGTGCTATTTAAGAGGCACTTTAGCACAGTGGTTAACAACACAGAATTCTAGAACCAGTCTCCTGCATGCAAATCTTGACTTTGCAATTTATTTAACTCTGTGGCCTTGGGTAAATTACATCACTTTGTGGTGCTTCGATTTTCCCTTCTATAAAATGGGAATAATACTATAATCAACTTCATAGAGTTATTCTAAGGGTTAAATTAACTAGTATATGCAAAGCACTTAGACTAGTACCTGGTGCAAATTTTAGCCATAATTATTATCACTGTTGAAGGAAGAGAGCAAGTGCTGCGTAGCACAGCTCCAGTGCTCATCACTCCTTTTAGGGAAGGGTTATACTCCTAAGATATCAGGCTTGGAGCAACTGTTAGCCATTGAGGCAGCAGAGCATGGAGCAGTGTTTTCCAGTCTTCAGTCACTGGGGTAACATCATCACAAATTTTGCCCAAAAACCTTTCAAAAATCTGACTCACTTGGTGAACATTAAAAAAATTACATGTAGAAATGGGTGAACTGGTATATGTTTTGCTGTGCATACTCTCAAAAACAACAAAATAAATTTTTAAAAATTAAGGAAATTTACATAAAAGACAACTTGTTCATTACCATAAAGCTAGTAATAATCGTCCTGCATTTAAGATACACACTAATCTACATTATAAGGAACATAACATTGAAGATAAGATAAAGTTCACCCTTGTACTGCAGGAAATCATCTCACGTACCAGTCACAGCATGCTCCCCACATCACCAGAGACACTGGTATGGAGGTGAAAACAAGCTGTGGCACGTGGTCCAGCTCTAACCACTTATTGTGTAACTATGGGTAAGTTATTTAACATCTCTGAGCCTCATTTGCCCCAACTTTAAAATGGAGAGCGTAACAGTACCTACTTCATGAGGTTGTTGTAAGGACTAAATGAGATAATGTATGCAAGGCATTTAACATAGTGCCTGGCATATAGTAAGGGTTCAAAAACTGGTAGCTGTTGTTACTGTAAAGGGGGTAATGGCCCCCCTCACAACAGTAAACAACGAGTAAGTAACCAGAGAATGTTGTGGCTTTAGCTCCTCTACTTTCTTTACAACTCCCCATAGTAAATAATAATAATAATACCTTGTTGTTATTGTTAGGTGCATCAAATAGATTCCAACTCGTAGCAACCCCATGTGACAGCACAGAACTGACTTATAAGGTTTTCTAGGCTATAATCTTAACGGGAGCAGATCCATAAATCTTTTCTCCTGCAGAGCCAGTGGGTGGGTTTTATCCGCCAACCGTTTGGTTAGTAGCCAAGCGTTTACCATTGGGCCACCAGGGCTTCTTAGTAATACCTTACACATATGCAATATTTCACGTGTGTGTAAATCCTCTTATCCAATCTTTACAACACTATATGGACAAAACAAGCACTCTTGTGGGGACGTCGGTATTGTTCAGGATGTTCATAAATCACCATCGCTGCCTGCAAACCTCCCATGCAGTGGGCTGGCTGTCCTCACGTGGATTTCTGCTTCTGCACCATTGGTGGAAGAGGAAGCATCCTCTTGACTGGTTCATGGTTGCCAGCTGAGGAGCCTCCAGAAAACCTCACTGGTACAAGACCTGTCTTTTGCGGGTACACATCAGGCCAGAGGGCTGCTTCCTGTGCAGCATCAGTGTTTAGGGCGTGCATTCCCAGACCCCAGACATCCAAATGGTGCTGACTATCATAAGGACTTTTAATGATAAACATAAACCAAACCAGAAAGATGTTCTAGATTTTTCATCCATTTGCATTTACTAGTCCAAGAAAAGTCAACCCGCCCCTCTATGCACCCAATTACACTTCTCATTAAGGCAAAATCATGACGATGTCACAGGCTGTGGTACCAGTGCCACACTCAGCATTAATTAAGCTCAATGCTCGGAGAGGATCAAAGCACAGGAGACTCAGAAACTTGTTACGGCACTTAATAATGATCTATTTACTCTCCAGAAACTAGACAGGGATTCTAGACTTCAGTGACTTCACTTCTCTGCTCTTTCCTTTCCTTCCCGCTTCTGTTCTATGTGATTTTGCTGGCGATAGAGGGCCACAGCAGCTCCTCTGTTTGGTGCCCATTGTCCGACTTCCCCTGGAAATAAGGCCAACTCACCTTCTCTTTCCTCTGTGGGAAGTTTCTTTCCGTTACCTTCCACACCACAGAATGAGGCAAACTGACCTTGCTCACTCTGTTCTAGCCACTCTGGGCTTCCCGCTGTTCTTTAACCTTGTTGGGCATGCCACCTCCCAGGGCCTTTTCATTTGCTGTTCCCTCTGACTGGTCCACTCTTCCTCCTTCACTTCTTTAAACACTTTGTTCAAATGCCATCTTTTCAGTGAGGACTTCTATGCCACCCTAATTGAAAATTGCTCATCCACTCCTCCCTAGATCCCTTCCCTGCTATATTTTTTCTTCAGCACATTCATCATCTTCTAGTATACTATATAATTTACTGGTGTCGCAGCGGTTAAGAGCTACGGCTGCTAACCAAAAGGCTGACAGTTCAAATCCACCAGGTGCTCCCTGAAAACCCTATGGGGCAATTCTACTTTGTCCTACGGGGTCGCAACAAGTCGGAATCGAGTCGACGGTGACAGGTTTGGTTTGGTTATTTGATTGATTGATTGTCTGTCTCCCCCTACTAGAAGGTAAGCCCCAGGACGGCAGGGAAGTTTAACTTTTTATTTGGAAATAATTTTAGACTTTACGGAAAACTGTAATCATAGTACAGGGAGTTCCTGCATACCCTTCACCTAACTTCCCTTAAAGTGAACACCTTATATAGTAATAGTTGTTGCTGTTGTTAGCTGCCATCAAGTCAGTTCTGACTCATGGAGACCCCAAGAGTGCGGAGAACTGCTCCATAGGGTTTCAAAGCCGTGACCTATTGGAAGCAGATCACCAAGCCTTACTTCTGATGCATCTCTGTGTGGGTTTGGACCGCCAATCTCTGTCAGGAGTCCAATGCTTAACCATTTGCACCACCCAGGGACTCCATATAATAAAAGTAAAATTATTGAAACCAGGAAATTAACACTGCTATAATACTATTAACTAATCTATAGACCTTATTAAAATTTTCCTAGATTTTCCACTAATGTCCTTTTTCTGTTCCAGAATCCAATGCAGGATCTCATATGATATTCAGTTGTCATTTCTCCTTTGTCTCCTCTAATCTGTTACGGTTCCTTAGTCTTTGTCTTTCATGACTTTGACACTTTTGACAAGTCCACACCAATTATTTTGTAGAATGTCTCCTGTTTGGATTTGGCTGATATTTTCTCATGATTAGACTGTGGCTGTGCATTTTTAGCAAGAATACTGCAGGAGTGATTTGTGGAGGGCGGATTTTTTTGTTTGTTTGTTTTGTTCTCTCTTGTATAGAACAGTGCCTGGCACATACTAGGTGCTCAGTACTTGTGAAAACACAAAGGGACCAGTCCACCAGGCATCCACACTTGTTTCTGGAGATGGAGAGATTATATTCTGTGGGATATCAGGGTTTGCTAGAAAACTACTGGCTTTGAGGAAGGGGAAGCTAAGATGGCTGGGGCAGATTGGGGGTCACCTACCAAAAAGCAAAACAGTAACAGGTGAAGGAACCCAACTAGCATGTCCCCCCAGGGAGAGGATAAAGCTGTAAAATTTGGGCATGTGATGGCAAGGTTTATTACTATTATTACTTTAAAAAAATAACAGCGCCAAAAAAAAAAAACTCAAAACAACCCCATACCTTTCATGTGTAAGTGCAGTGGCTCAGTCAACAGGCTCTGAAGCCAGGCTGCCTGTTCACACTCTAGCTCTGCCACTTAGCAGCTGGGTAATATTGAACAAATCACTTGATCTCTCTGTGCCTCATTTTTCTCATCTGTAAAATGGAGATACTATTTTTTTTTAATATCTAGGGCTGTTCTGAGGATTGATCAAAAAAATACATGTCAGGTGCTTAAAGCAGTGTCTGAAATATAGTAAGCACTCAATAAGAATTATTATTACGCAAATTTATGTACTTTGCAGAACACTTTCAAATAGATCATCCCCTTAGATATTCAAAGCAACCCCTTAGGGTCAGAGATTATTATTTTCATTGACTGATAAGGAAATTGAGGCCTAGAGAAGTGAATGGATTTATCTAAGGTCTCCTAGTGAATGAATGAAAGAGCTGGGAATAGGATCTATGTCATTTGTCTCCTAATCCAGTCAGTCCTCTATCTCTGTACTGCCCTAGACATAGAGTATATTCTCACCAAATGCCAGCAATCAGAGTAAGAATTTGGGCTTACATTGGCCCTTCAGCATCACAGTCTTCTTGGTGCTGGACAAGGTCTGGGACATTGTAAACAGTCTAGGATCTTCCAATGAAGGTGAGAGAGAATACTAAGACAGTCCGATAGGTATTCTTGGAACAATGAGTGTACTGACAATTACAGCAGCTTCCACCCTATAAAAACAGGGATCCTGGGATGGTTGTTTGGAGAGCAGAAGGCATTTTCCAAGGGAAGTGTCATTGTAAATGGTGATAAGCACCCAAGTCAGCCTACCAAATGTACTTAAAGCAGAACACTACTACTGTTATGGAACCTAGTCCACAGGTTTTACAGGGGACTGGGAGAAGGGAACAAGACAAGACTGAAGAGGTAGGCAAAGGCCAGTATGCCAGTCCTTAATGGCCCAGGAAGGAAGTTGTATTTTATTCTAAGTGTGATGGGAAGACACCGGGCTTTTAAGCAGAGGAATGATATTATCTGATATATAAGTTTTAAAAGAGCACTATTGCTGCTATAACAGGGAATCATGTAGAGTGTGACTCTTTAGTGACACAGAGCTGGCCTTGAATTCCAACTCTACCTCTTTATAGCTTGAATGCCTTCTGTTCAATAGAGACAGTAATAGTACCTCACTCCTAGGGCTGCGTGAGGAATACAATAGACAATGTACATAAAGTGCCTAGCCCAGTGCCTGGCCCATTGTAGGCGCTCAGTTTGTGTTAGCTGCAATTATTAGTAGTAGTTTAGTATATAGTTACAACTTTGAGAAAATGCACAGGATGTGACCCAGATGAGGTATTAGGCTAATGCTGGTTGAATGAATTTGTTGGAATTCTAAGACTTGATTCAATGGTAGAGTCTCTGGATATAAGACGAAGAGATGGAAAAGATCTGTCTGGAATTGCTGCTAACGAACTATGGGAGATTCCGTTCCCTCTTCCAAGCATAGGACATGAGCTTGCCCTGGCTGTGGCCCTGCACAGAGCTGTATATGGACATAGAGTGAGATGATGGGGGGAAGGCACAGAAAAGGAAGCATTCTTTCCTCACCCTTTGTGTCACTTCCCAGAGTCCCAAAAGGGCTTTCATTCAAAAGTTGCTGAGCACCTCCTACGTGCTAGCCCAGCACTTGGCCATGTCATCTTTCCAGCAATAGGCACCATGGGGGAGCCCTGCTAGGCTAACCCCTCACCTCACACTGTGCGGATTGTGCAATGCAGCAACAGGGATGGGGCAGGTGCCAAGGCTTCTGGTCATTGCATGGGCATGGGCTGCTGCTTCCTGGACTTCCTGTTAGCTGCTATTTGGCCCAAGCTACATGAGGTTATTAATTAAGCCTCCTGCCAGCAGGGGCAGGCTAGCATGCCAGTGTGGCACATGTCTCACACATGTTCTGGACTGCAAACAGACCATGCCCAACAAACGCAAGGGGGCTTCTCTCTTTTGGTGTGCTCCTGAGCTCTGAGGTCTTGTCTGGCCACACCCAGTTCTTACAGTCCGAAGGCCTGTCTGCTCCCTGGAACAGGTGGCTACAGAGACACAGCATACCCTCTTGGCAAAGGGAATTGTGCCATTTTTTTTTTTTTTTAACCCATATTCAGGTTGTCTGACCCTGGGGCAAGCTTGGTGTGCCAGGAGGGTGGTAGGAATGACCGGAACTAAAGCCAGAAAAAAAAAAAAAGTGCTACCTAATTTCACCTGGCTCTTTATGCTGCTATTATTTCTTGCTCAACTCTTTACATCTACTTTCATTCACTCATTTATTCATTCATTCTCTTATTCAACAACATTTATTGAGTGCCTACAATATGATAGGCACTGTGGAAGGTGCTGGGGATGCAAAAGACAAAGTCTCTGCCCTCAAGAACCTTGCACTCTAATGTGGGATTCTCGATCACTCCCATCTAAAAAATTAAAATCTTGTCTTGACTCTAATTCCCTCTCCAGATACAGGTACTGCTCCAATGCTCTCCTCCTCTTCTTATTATAACCTTGAAACAGTTGTTTATACTCATTGTCTCCAAATTCTCTCCTTCCTTTCTCTCTTGAACTCATTCTAATCACTTTCTGACCAAGATCACCAGTGACCTTCATATTACAAAACCCAATGGTCAATTCTCAGTCTTCCTCTTACTTGACCTATCTGCAGCACTTGACACAAGTGACCATTCTCTCTTCCTTGAAATACTTTCTCCTCTTGGCTTACAGGAAACCATACTCTATTGGTTTTCTTCCTTCTTCTCTGGCTTCTCCTTCTCAGTCTCCTTTGCTTATTCCTCTTCAGCCCAACCTCTAAACCTTGAAGCCCTTTAGGGCTCAGTCCTTGGACTTCTTTCCACATGTACTTACTCTCTGTCTTTTCTGCATGAACTACCTGATCTCATCTGGTCTCATGGCTCCCAGAGTTTTATCTCCAGGCCAGACCTCTCCTATGAACTCCAGGTTTGCATGTCAACTCTCTACTTGATATCTCCACCTGGATGTCTAATAGCACCTCAGACATACCAAGTTCAAAACTGAAACCCTTGATATTTCTCCTTAAAACCTACTCCTCCCATAGTCTTTCCTATCTCAGTTAAATGGCAACTGCATTATTCTAGACTGTCAGGTCAAAAAATCTTGGTGTCATCCTTGACTGTGCACTTTGTCTCATTCCCATCACACAATCTGTCTGCAAATCTTGTATACTCTATCTCTCAAGATATATACAAATTTTGACCATTTCTTGTTGCTTTTTATCACCTCCATTACTGTAACCTTTGTCCAAGCCATCATCATCTCTCACGCAGATTAATGCAGCAGACTCCTAGTTTGTTCTATTTCTTCCACCCTTTCCCTCCTTCAGTTTATTCTTAACACAGTGTCAGAGTGAACCTATTAAAATCTAAGCCAGATCATGTCACTCTCTGCTTAAAACTCTCCAATAATACCCCTTATTACTCAGAGTAGAAGCCAAATTTTTTTATAATAATCTACAAGGCTCCATACGACCTTGCCCCCCATTACTTCTCTGAACTTATCTCCTACCACAATTCCCCCTGTTCTCAACTCTCCAGCCACACTGGCCCCTTGCTGTTCTTAAAAACATCAGGTATAATCCAGCCTCAGGACCTTTGTACAGACTCCTTTCTGCCATGAATGTTCTATATCCAGATACTGCAGGTCTAGATCCCTCACTCCTTCCTATTTTTACTCAAAATTCACCTTCCCAGGCTACTCTATCTAAAACTTTTCTTCCCCCCAAAAGAGCCATATCTCCATTTTTTGCTTTATTTCACTCCTTAGCACTTCTCATTATCTAACATCCTGTACTTACTTTAAGAATTTGTTTACTTTCTGTCTTTCCCTCCTAGAATGGAAGTTTTACAGGTTAAAATTTGTATTTAGTGTGTCCACTATTTTATTCCCAGTGTTTTGAGTGCCTGGCCCATATCAAGGGTTCAATAAATATTTATTGGATAAATGAATGAAATAAAATACTTACAGCTTGTGATAAGTGCTAAGGGGGAAATAAACAAGTTGATAGATTAAGCAGAGGCCTTTAACCTCCGCTACACATTAGGATCACCTGGGGAGCATTTAAAAACACAATACTTGGGCCTCACCCCTGAGATTCTGAATTACTTGGTCTACAAGGGGCCTGATTTTTTTTTTAATGTTCTCTGGGTGATCCTTAATATGCAATGGAGACTGAGAATCAATGAGTTTGAGAATAACCGTGGGGACAGGAACCTACTCGAGATAGGGCGGACAAGGAAGACCTTTCTGAGATGGGATCGTTTAAATGGAAATCTGAAGGACAAAAAAAAAAAAACTTGAGGAAGTTGGGATTCAATACCAGGTGGAACAGCAGAATGAGAGTAAAAGTATTGAAGCAGGAATGAGCTTGGTGTGTTCTCAGAACAGAAGGCTGCTGCGGGTCGTACAGAGTAGGCAAGGAGAAGAGTGGAGCAAGATGAGTTTGGAGAGATACACAGGAGCCAGACTATGCAGGGTAGGGTGTAGGCCATGGGAAGGAATTTGGACTTCATGCGACATGAGATGAGAGCCCTGGAAGGTTTGAGGAGAGGGCCATGATCTGATTTACTATCTTCTAGAGATCACTCTGGCTGCTGTGTGAGGAGCATGAGTGGAAGCAGGGAGACAATTTGGGAAGCTATTGTGGCAGTCTAGGTTGGACTTGATGGTGTCCTAGGCAGAGCTGGTGACCTAATGTCCCTTTCCATTTAGATACCAGAAACCTGAGAGTGGTGCACAAATACATTCTGCTCACATAAACACACACAAGGCCGTTAGTTTCTGGACAAACTTCCACAGCTAAGATTCTGTAGCTTGTTAGTTCTGTGTTCAATGGTTAGAAGATGTAATTCTAAATCTACCCTAGGGACAAGACCCAGATGATCAGTTAATGGGAGAGATAATTTCTAACTAGCACAAACAGCCCAAGCAGAAATAGTTTTAGAAAAGACAGTAAGAAAAGTGATGGCAGCATGCATCCATCTAAATTTTAAGGACCTCCACTAATATAAGTTAGAGGGGAGATCAAGACATGTACACAAATAGGAGTTACACAAGATAGAATGAGGTAAGTGTCTTGGTCACCTAGTGCTACCATAATAGAAATACCACAAGTGGATGACTTTAACAAAGAGAAATTTGTTCTCTCACAGTCTGGTAGGCTGAAAGTTCAAATTTAGAATGTCAGCTCCAGGGGAATTCCTTCTCCATCAGCTCTGGAGGAAGGTCCATGTCATCAATCTTCCCTTGTCCTAGGAGCTTCTCCATGTAGGAACCTCAGGTCCAAAGGACATGCTCTGCTCCCGGCACTACTTTCTTGGTGGTATGAGGTCCCCGTGTCTCTCTGCTCACTTCTTTCTTTTATATCTCAAAAGAGATTGACTTGACACTATCTAGTCTTGTAGATCTCATCAATATAGCTGCCAATAATCTATCTTATTACACCACAGTGATAGGATTTACAACACAGAGGGAAATTGCATCAGATGATAAAGTGATAGACAATCATACAATACAGGAAATCATGACCTAGCCAAGTTGACAGATATTTTTGTGGGATACAATTCATTCCATGACAGTATCCAAATGGAGACAGAAATACTATTAATAATCACTATAGGGTAACTATGAGTTGGAATCGACTTGATGGCAACAGGTTTTTGTTTTGTTTTTTTTTATCATTTACTTTTAAGGAGTCCTTTTTTTTTTTTTTTTAGTGGCACAGGGGTTAAGCACTTGCCTGCCAATCAAAAAGTTGGTGGTTAAAACCCACCAGCTGCTCCATGGGAGTAAGATGTGGCAGTCTGCTTCCTGTAAAGATTACAGCCTAGGAAACCTTACAGGCAGTTCTACTCTGTCCTATAGGGTCACTATGAGTTGGAATCAACTTCACAGCACACAACAACAACATCATTTCTTTAGCACCCAATTTATGCTGAGCACTGTGATGGATGCCTTACATATGTCCTCATTTAATCTTCACAATAACTCTATGGAGTAGGTAATATGATCATCCATGATGAAAATAATAGCAGCTAGCAACCTTGCTTGCCGAAAGTGAAGAGGACTTGAAGCACTTACTAATGAAGATCAAAGACTACAGCCTTCAGTATGGATTACACCTCAACATAAAAAAAAAATCCTCACCACTGAACCAATAAGCAACATCATGATGAACGGAGAAAAGACTGAAGTTGTCAAGGATTTCATTTTACTTGGATCCACAATCAATGCCCATGGAAGCAGCAGTCAAGAAATCAAAAGACTCATTGCATTGGGCAAATCTGCTGCAAAAGACCCCTTTAAATTGTTAAAAAGCAAAGGTGTCACCTTGAAGACTAAGGTGTGCCTGACCCAAGTCGTAGGGTTTTCAATCATTTCATGTGCATTCAAAAGCTGGGCAATGAATAAGGAAGACCACAGAAGAACTAACACGTTTGAATTATGGTGCTGGTGAAGGATATTGAATATACCATGGACTTCCAAAAGAACAAACAAATTTGTCTTGGAAGAAGTACAACCAGAATGCTCCTTAGAAGCGAGGATAGCAAGACTACGTCTCAAGTAATTTGGACATGTTATCAGGAGGGACCAGTCCCTGGAGAAGTACCTCATGCTTGGTTAAGTAAGGGTCAGTGAAAAAGAGGAAGACCCTCGATAAGATGGATTGACACAGAGGCTGCAACAATGAGCTCAAGTGTAACAACGATCATGAGGATGGCGCAGGACCAGGTTGTGCTTCATTCTGCTGCACGCAGGGTTGCTTTGAGTCAGAACTGACTCAACAGCACTGAACAACAACAGCATTTATTAAGTGCTTATTTTTTTTTAGCCAGGTATTGTTCTAGGTGTTTCTGAAATATCTCATATACATATATTTTCATTCTATCGGTGAGAATCCACCACCTGTCTGTCAGTTTGCTGTACTGTGGTGGCTTGAGTATTGCTGTGATGCTAGAAGCAATACCACTGGTATTTCAAATACCAGTCAACCATGGCACTTCTAGACTAAGACAGACTAGGAAGAAAGGCCTGGCAATGTACTTTAGAAAACTAGGCAATGGAAACCCTATTGATCCCAACGGACTCAAACGTGTCAACGATTGTGAAGATGGTGCAGTACCACGTAACGTTTCATTATGTTATACATAAGGTCACCATGAATCGGAGCCAACTTAACAGCAACTAACAACAACAATAACATAGATGAGGATAACTAGACCCAGAAAGGATAAATGACTTATCCAATATCACAGAACTAGGCAGGTGCAGTGTTGATAGTCAAACATAGGTGAGACTCTCGAGCCCATGCTCTTAGAGTATTCTGGGAGTTCAGAACAGTCAGCTCCTATCTTGTTCTGGGAGGTACATGCGTACAGGGAGGAAGACACCATGGAGGAGCAAAGGTATGAAAATGGAAATGTAGGTGCCTATTCAGGGCCCATGGCAGCCCTGGTGGTGCAAATGGTTAAGCACTGGGCTACTGACCAAAAGGCTGGTGGTTTAAACCCACCTGAAAGTGCCTCAAAAAAAAAAGTCCTGGCTATTAGCTTCTGAAAGGTCATAGCCAAGAAAATCCTATGGAGCACAGTTCTGCTCTGAAGCACATAGGGTCATCATGAGTTGGAATCAGCTTGATGGCAACTGTTTTCTTTTGTTGTTGTTTTAATTCAGGGCCCAGCAAGCAGCCTGGCTTGGTTGGAGCTGAGGGTATATGACAGGGGAAGAGTGGCTCAATGGCAAGGCAGTCTCCTAAGCACCTTGTCTGTGCCAGCCTGGTTCCTAATAATCACCTTATCT
This sequence comes from Elephas maximus indicus, assembly GCF_024166365.1. Lineage (NCBI taxonomy): Eukaryota > Metazoa > Chordata > Mammalia > Proboscidea > Elephantidae > Elephas > Elephas maximus. Next base: position 46,588,660 of record NC_064846.1, read on the forward strand.
GTGCCAGCCTGGTTCCTAATAATCACCTTATCTGTGCCAGCCTGGCGCTGTAGCCTCCCGTTAAGCCAGTCTGTCCCTCAGGGCTTGATCTTAAGGTGTCTTGCTCCTCTTAAGGCCCTTGGTAACTCAAACATCTTTAACTCTGCTCCAGAGTAGAACAAGGTTAGACTTTCAAATTCAAGCCATGATGAGTGGGGGGCTGGCAGCTCCCTCATTAGCTCTTCTTTCTTAGAGAGAAGTGCTCCTTGGACATTGAAGACATAGACAACAAGATCTGAAAAGGAATGGGAATCCAGGAGCCAGCATTCAGCACTCAGCACCCAGCACAACATCTCATCAGGCCAGCAAAGGAAGTTCATCATGCAACACCGCTTCCAACAGGAAAAATTTGCCAATGATCTAAATGCTCATCAGTGTGGGATGGATGAGATAAACTATGAAACATCCAAAGGACACGCGCTGTTGTTTAAAAAGGATGAGATAAAACTGTATGTTCTGACAAGGAAGGACATTTTGAAGAAAAGAATGTAACACAACAGTCTATGACCTCATTTAAATCACAGATCTGCGTTCACGCATGCATAAAATCATTAACCGCTATTATCTGCTGGGGTGTCCATGCGCAGAATTACAATGAGACTTTCAGTTTCTAATTTGTATACTTATATGTGCTATTGACCTTTCCAACAAGCCAATATTACTTCTATAACTGGAAGAAACAATAATAGTATTTCCATTTTGAAAACCAAAAGGCTCCATCTTAGATCACCCTACATCCTCATCCATCCTTTCTTTTGAAATCACAATGTATCTTGGACTCAGCAATGCCTCTGAAATTGTCTCCCATAACCTTCTCATGAATGAGCTGAGACAGTAACATATTAAACAGATTATAATACAGTCAAATGGATTGGCAAATGACTAAATCATTTTACCCAAAGCAACCAGCAGAAAGTTCTCTAGAGAAAGGCCACAGGGCTTTTCCATTTTTATTAGTAACTTAGATGACACAAAAAATGTACTTACCACGTCTGATGATGACCCAAAGCTGGCAGGGATATCAAATACGTGGAAGGGCAAAATTGAGATTCAAAACGAACTCAGATGGGCTGGAACACTGGGCTAAAACAAAAAAGGTGAAATTTAAATAAGATAAAAAAATTCCTTAATTAAAAGTTTTCAAAGTCCATTTTGTGAGGCCAGGAGAGGAGAAGCACTGCTTGGCAGCAGCTCACATAAAAACAAAGACCTGGGGGTCTGCGTTGAGTTGCACAAGTATACTCTGAGGCAAAAGTTTTAGGTAGCTAAATAATTTAGCTGCTAATAACAGGGCACAATTTTAGGTTGTATTAATCAAAGTACAGTTTCTCGATCCCAGAAAACAATTGCCACATTGCAATCTCCACTGTTCCTTCCTGGAGTGCCCTATCCAATGCTAGGCAGCACATTTTAAGAGGGTCACTAAGAAAGTGGAACACCTCCAGAGCAGGGCCAAGAGATTGGCAAAGGGTTCTAAATCCATTCCTGTATAACGGAATGTCTCTGGAAGGGACTAGAAACACAGGGCCTGAAAAAGAGAGAAGTAAAGGGGCAGGGGTGTATATTGGATGCTTTCAAACCTCAAAAGTGATTCCCTGTGCACTCATCTGGGGTTGCTCAAGTGACAGAACTAGGACTAATGCCACCCAGTGGAAAGGAGGAAGATTTTCAGGAAATGTGTCAAAAGGCTTTCTGACCTTGAGAAGGTCCTTCAGAGGCTGAGCAGGCTGGTGAGACAATGAGTGTGTAAGCCAAGGCTGGATGAACAGATGCCAAGTGGCAGAATTATACTGTGTGGGTCCCTGACAGCTCCAAGAGACTGTATCTCTTTCTTTTATTCTCCACACCATCGCTTCCTCTTTGTCTCCCACTCCAGACAAATGAACCCTCTCTCTGCAGTCCACAGAGGCCTAAAGACAGCTCTGCAGGAACTGTTTGGGCTGCTGCCTCTTGTTTAGTATTGGCCAAGGTCTAAAAAATAAAAATAAAAACACAAACTCTGTTGCCATTGAGTCGATTCTGATTCATAGGGACCCTGTAGGACAGAATAGAACTGCCGCATTGGGTTTCCAAGGAGCAGCTGGTGCATTCGAACTGCTGACCTTTTCATTAGCAGCCTAGCTCTTAACCACTGCGCCACCAGGGGTCCTTATTGGCCAAGGCCTACGGGGGCAAAATAAGCAGAGGGCCAAATAGGGGAAGTCAGTCAGATGATGGCCCTCTTGAGACAAAATTTTCCTATGGCTTTCCACCTCATTCCTTCTGAATGGCAATGTCATCATGATGGCCTACAAAGCCCTAAACAACCTGGTCCTACCCTTGAGACCTTTGCTCTCTGCCTGGAATACTCTTCCTTGAGATACCTGTATGGCTCACCTCCTCACTTCCTTCAGGGCTGGACTCAAAGATCCCCTTCTCAGTGAGGCCTTCCCTGACCACCCTCTTTAAAACCATGGACCTTACTGGTCCCACTCCCCTAACCCCCATATTCCTCACCACTTCAGAATTCCTTATCCCCCTATCTTACCTTTTCTCCCCATAGTACTTAATACCATGTTACATATTATCCATCTTATGCATTTATTTTGTTTTCCTATCTCCCTCTGGTTCCCCGGGTGGTGCAAATTGTTAAGCACTTAACTACTAACCTAAAGGTTGGTGGTTCAAACCCACCTAGAGGCGCCTCGGAAGAAGGGCCTGTAGATCTGCTTCCGAAAGGTCACAGCCTTGAAAACCCTAGGGAGAGGTTCTACTCTGCACACATGGGGTCACCATGAGTCAGAATCAACTCAACGGCAACTACAACGATAAGAACAACAATCCCACTCTCTGGGCCTATAAGCTTCTTAAGTGCAGGGATCACGCTTGTCCTGTTTGTTGTTGCATCCCAGCAACATGGCCTAGTACATAGTAGCTCCTCAGTCAATATTTGTTAAATGAAATGGCCACTGCATCTCAAATCCATGCCATTTTCTGCAGTTTTGATTTTCTCAACAAAGGAAATTTCAGATTTAAGAACAGAACCCCAAAATTATAACAAGGTGTTGTATCTTAGTACTAAGATTTGGAATGATTTTGTGTATTTTTCTTAATTTTTTCCAGGCTTTCCGTTATGTAGTCATATTACATTAATGATGAACTAGCCATACTATTTATAGTACTAACATTTATTGAATGCTTACTATATGCCAGGCATTGTGATAAGCACTTTACTTGGATTAACTCATTTAATCCTAACAATAATCCTTTTTTAGTTGGAACTATTATTATTCCATTATAAAGATAAGGAAACTGAGAATATGGAGGTAATGTGAATTGCCCAAGGACACACAACTAGTATCAGTCAGATTGCAAAGCTCATGTCATTACCCCTGACTTCAAAGTAAGATGAAAATTGATGATGACACCTAATATTTATTAACTAATAACCATGTATCAGGCACTGTGCTAAATGTTTAACACACATCATCTCACTTATAGAATAGCCCCATGAGGTAGGAACTATTATTATGCCCATCCACAGAACTAGGCCCTCCTATGGAGCCGTAGTGGCACAGTGGTTAAGAGATTGGCTACTAACCAAAAGGTCAGCTGTTCAAATTCAACAGCGGTTCCTTGGAAACCCTATGGGGCAGTGATCAGTAGTCCTACTTGGCCTCTACTTCAGTTTCATGAGAAGGATGCTTTGAGTCTGTCTTCTGCATTCCAGCCAAGTGGAGAAGTTTGAGAAGCGATAATCTGCCAGCCTCCACTCCATGCAAATTGGGCCTTCAGCACACCTTGTGATTTCAGCCCTTACTTGTGCCATTGCCCCTACCAAGAATGTCCTTCCTCTTTCTTCTAGCAGCCCAATCCTGCCCCTATTTTCCAAACCACAGCTCAAATCCAATCCCTTCCTGGAAGCCTTCAATGATCACCCCCTTCCACCATGATTTTTCATCCTACAGTATCCACATTTTTTTTTAGCCCTGGTCATCTCTGGTTGGCTATTTTCCCACTCACGTATCTACCTCCTTCTCATTTAGACTATAAGCTCATGGAGGCAGCCAGGCCTTGTGCTCCTTGGCATCTCTTGAATACTGGTACATTAGCTCGCACATAGTAGGTGCTCAATAACTGTTTTACTGATTTAATAGTAATATTATATCTTCATAGTTGAAAAATATTTTTTTCAAAGCATTCTCAAACATATTCTCTCACATTAGCTTCACAACATCCCCAAGAGATAAGAGAATCAAGATCTTATTTTTCTCATTTTACAGTTAAGGAAATTGAGGGCTGGAGGGTTAAGTAAGTTGTCTCAGGTCAAACCTTTGAGAATTGAGCCAAGCCCTCTGGACCTTGAGCCTCAGCTTCTTTGCACTACCCAGAAACCCAGTGCTGTCGAGTCGATTCCAACTCATATCGACCCTATAGGACAGAGTAGAACTGCCCTGTAGGGTTTCCAAGGAACGCCTGGCGGATCTGAACTGCCAACCCTTAAGTTCAGTGGTTAAGCCGTAGCAATTAACCACTACGCCACCAGGCACTAGACCACACTGATTCTCTGAGAAGACACTGCTGGCTGGGACCAATGCTAATAACATTCCTATAAAGACCTTGTCTTGATTCTATCACCAGAGCAAAAGCAATAAAGAGTGCCAAGAGGCAATATCCAGAGTTGCAATAGGGAAGGCAGGTAAATTCATATACTCTGGTGCGAAGTGCCTGGGGCTTATCAGATGAGTGATGAAGACTCATATTCCTTGTGAGAAGGGGACTGGGGACTAAAAGCTGCCCTCTACACAGGGCAGATTAGCTCAATTCTCAACAGAAGGGTGGTAGCCTAGCAGGCAGCAAGGTGAATGTAGTAGGAGGCAAGAAACCTGGATTCAAGACCCAGTTCTGCCAAAAGCTAGCTGTGTGACCATGGGAAAAGTACCTAGCCTCTCCGAGTGTGTACTTCCTCACTGTTGTTGTTAGCTGCCATTGAGTGGGCTCCCAACACATGGAGACCACATACACAATGGGATTGAACCATGCGATCCACAGAGTTTTTTTTTTTTAATTGTGTTAAATATAAGTAACAAAACATTTGCCATTTCAACAATCAATAGTGTTTTACAAAGGTTGGTCCAAGAAAGCTTTGCTGACAAAGTGACCACATTCCCACAGGACCACAGTTCACTGGAGCCCAGTAGTAGCTGATTTTTCTAGATGGGGAAAGAGAAGTGAATGAAAGGTTAGGGGAGCTAATAGCCTTAACATACCAAGTGAGGATTAAAAAGATACTGATGTAGGTTAACGTAAATCAAAACAGAGTTTTTAGTTTATTATTTGATTTCACAAAGGCAGTATAAGTGTCTCAAATGGTAAATATCAAGTGCTGGGTAAAAGGGGTTAAATGAGTTAATTCCTCCTTTTTCATACCAGGAAGACGAGTCAACAGGTATTGTCTAAAATTGAGAAGAAGCCCTGGCAGTGCAGTGGTTAAGAGCTATGGCTGCTAACCAAAACATCAGCAGTTCAAATCCACCAGCTGCTCTTCGGAAACCCTATGGGGCAGTTCTACTCTGTCCTATAGTCAAAATCGACTCGACGGCAATGTTTTGGTTTTTTTTTAGTTGAGAAATCAACAAATTGGGTTATATATAAGCATCTCATATTATCAACTAGATTCTTGCTACTGAAAGCATGGTCTGCGGACCAACAGCATGGGCATCCCCTGGGAGCTCATTAGAAGTGCAGAATCACAGGTACCACCCCAGATACACTGAATCAGAATCCTCACTTTAACAAATGCCCAGGTGATTTCTTCTACGCACATTGATATGTGAGAAGTGCTGAGCTAAAGAGTAAATGACAGTTGGTTGCCAGATGGAGAAAAGTAGAGCATTCCAAACAGGGAAGGGCATTAGGAGAATATTATGGAATGAAAGAGCATAACATGCCCAGGAAACCATGGGTAGCTTGGTGTGGCTGGAGCATAGGTTAAATGAGAATTTGGGAATTTATCTCCTACCAAGAGAATAGTAGAATGTAACACTGGAAAGATGGTTATGGTCAGATTGCCACGCTAGGAGGTGTGAACTTAATCCTCTAGACAGTGGGGAGTACTGGAAGACTTCAGGCAAAAGGATGAATGATTACATATGTGGTTTAGAAATGTCACTTTGGCTGCAGTGTGGACAATGGATAAGAGAGGGATAAAAATGGATAAGTGAGTAGGTGAAAGAGGCAGGAGGCTATGGCAACAGTGACTGTTTCAGGGCTAGAGTAGTGGTGGTAGCAATGGGAATAAAGAAGAAAGGATGGATTCTAGAAATAATGAGATAGAATTAACAGGATTTGCTCAGCAAGGGGTGGAGGAAAATAATATTATTGGTTTTTGTTACCAAAACAAAAAAACAGACAAACCAAACCCGTTGTCATCGAGTCCATTCCAACTCATAGCGATCCCCCTATAGGACAGAGTAGAACTGCCCCATAGGGTTTCCAAGGAATGACTGCTGGATTTGAACTGCTGATCTTCTGGTTAGCAGCCGAGCTCTTAACCACTGTGCCACCAGGGCTCTGGCTGTGGTTAAGAGGTTTAGAATACTGGCTTTGAAAACAGAAAAGCCTGTGTTTGAATCTGGGTTTCACCACTTCCTAGCTATGTGACCTTGGGTAAGTCATTTGGTCACACTGATTCTCAAGTTGTTTTTTGTTTTGGTCTTTCATCTGTAAAATACATATACTACTACCTACCTCATAAGCATGTGTGAAGGATTAAATGAGATATTGTATGTGACAAGCATCTGCCAATGGCTACACACACCACACATGCCAGATATAATTATTAACTCAATTCTGTCCTGTATTAACTCAATTCTGTCCTATTGGTAGTGATCACAAAAAAAACAAACTCCAAATAATATAAACCACCAAAACCATTTAAGAGGAAGGTGTGGGAGCCAGAGAAAGAGACTTCACTGAAGGACTTTTGGCTCCCACAGGAAGAGCCTCCAGACTGTAGCCGTCCTCCCAGCACTTCCCCTCACTCTTATCCTGTATTGCTCTAAAAGGAGACCCAGTAGGCTAATGAAATAACAATGTGTAGGGGAGGGCACTAAAATAATTTGTCATACTAAGCCATTTGGCATAGCTGATTGGGCAGTGCCAGATAACCTGACACGGCCCACAGCCCAGCAGGTATCTAGTCCAGCTGGTACTAGCTTTCCAGTCTCCCAGCCTATACCTGTGGTTCAGATCAGATTTTTCAAGCAGCAACTTTCCTTTCTGTCTCCCAGCACCCTATCTGGAACACCTTGCCCTGCAAAGCATTTGCTTCCTTGGGTATATTCTGAGGATGGGACTTTCTGGCCCCATCTGGCCTCCTGGTGCCTTGGTCCATGCTTAGTGGATGTAGGCTAAAAAGGACTAGTGTCTTCTGGGGGATATCTGAGCCAAGAGGAACACACCGGACCTGTCCAGATGAAGACTGTCCATGGCAAAGATGAGGATGTTTTGGCATTCCTATACTCACCCTGTAGGGCCCCACTTTCCTTCCCAAGACTGTGAAGCCAGAAGACAATTATTAGTCAGGCATACAGAACTGTTTGTGGACTAACTAAGCTTCCTGCATCCCTTTCCTTAGCCATTGCTTTGATCATCAGCTCTTCTATGAGCAGAGGAAAGAGTGAAAGGAAAGAAAGTAAAAGTAGACTTAATCAGTTTCCTTCCCTCTTTCTATTTCTCAGACAATGGACTTTGTTGGAAAGGTGGTTGTATTCAGTGGCTAAATATAGGATTTGGGGCTCCTGATATTTTTCAATTATTCTGAATCTCCCTTATCGCCCATCCCCATCAATATTTCTCGTGTGTGGTCCTCCTCTTGCTGCACAAGAATCACTGGCCCCATCCCAGGCCTACTGAATCTAAATCTGGCAGCAGAGCCAGGCCATCTTCATTACTAACAAGCTCCTTAGCTCATTCAAATGTATCTAAAGTGGCATGGCCACATGTAACCAGGAACCCATCTACTTTCTCAGCTCAGAGTCTCTAAAGCTACTTCATGGCCTATGGCCTACCCCTCCCAAGTTATCTAGAATAGAAACAACTAGAAACTTCTAATAACCTGAGCAGTTGCTGTGCACAGCATGCTGTAGTGAAACAAGCACTGACCTAGCTGTCAGCAGATCTGAGGTCTTGTCCTGACTCAGCCACTGACTTGCCAAGAGACCTTGGGTGAGTGAGATGACCTCTCAGAACTGGTTTCCTTATCTATAAAATGAAGGAACGTAAAAATACCACCCCTACCTCCCAGGGTTGCTATGAGGTTCACATGAGAAAGAAAGGAAAGCATTTTGAGAAATATCTAGCACTACACAACTGCAAAAATGTATTCTGCTCATAAAGATGGTCCTGCAGACCTAACAAGAACACGTAGTGCCTGCTGTGTCCTCAAAAAAAGACCCAATTATGATTAGCGGAGTACTGTCCAGTACATTTTTTTTGAAGGCTCTGAAAATTGGGCAAATCAGCTAGCCAAAATCATTAGTTAACCATATGATTCCATCCTCCCATCACGTTGGGTAAATGGAGATTTATTATAGATTTTAGGAAGATGGAAAAAATCTTACCCTAAGGGGGGAGATTCCCCTTGAGAGCCTTATTTCAAAGCTCAGGCCTCTCTACATCAATTCTACCCACTTCCTTACTCACTCATGTATATTCAATAAGCATATTTGGTGCAGTCCCCTCTGCTGCCACTCACAGGTTATCAAAGATCTCAGGGTAATTTCTTACCAAATCCTCCCAGTCCTGGTCAAAGCTAACATGCTTCAAGATGGTAGGACTCACATGAATGGGCTTTATGACTACTCTTTACCCTAATTAATCTGTTTTTCAGGGTTTGCTTCTTTTTAAGTCTCCATGCCCTTCATCACTGAGAGTCATGACAGTTATTTGGACAGGCAGGTTTTGTACAAAGCCCTCACTAACCAAGAGCAACTAAATACCCCAATAAACCCAGATGCATTTTCTCTCTAATGTGGTCAATGCAATCAGCCTGATACCAGTAGCAATATCCCTAATCTGCCCTGCATCTAAGGCCAGCGCCATTATACAATATGAGAACTCATTCTAATCAGAAAGCAACCAGCTCTACTGACTCAAGTTTGGGATGACAGACATGGGCAGTATGATGGTTAAGATTGTGTGTCAGTTTGGCTAGGCTATGATTCTCAGTGTTTGTATGTGAGCACCCCCATGATCTGCTGTGAGTAGCCAATTAGTTGAAAGGGAGTTTCCTTGGACATGTGGCCAGCATCTGAATATAAGTGGATGTCTGGTTTTTTCCTGCTCTGGATCCGGCAGCTCCCTCCTGTTTGTCTGACCTTCAGTTCTTGGAACTTGAGCTAGCAGCTTATCTCCACAGCCTGTGGGCAACAGCCCTGCTCTCCTGCCGATCTTTGGTTCTCCAGACCCTGCAGCTAAGTGAAAAAGGAGAAGACTTGCAGTCTTGCCTGCCGGATATTCACAGCCTGTGAATAAGAGCTATGCTCAATGACCTGCTGATCTTGGGTTCCTCAGCCCCTGCGGCTTTGTGAATCAGGAGAAGCCTCTATCCTAATCCACTTGGTACATTCCAGCTTCTACAACCGCATGAGCCATTTCCTTGCTATAAATCTGTCTCTTTCTATATACACTTATATGCTTCATTGGTTTTGCTTCTCTAGAGAACCTAGCCTAAGATAGGCAGAGAGGAGAAATGGATTGTACTCCATGTTCTTGGTGGCGATTTCTTGCCTGCTCTGGGATTTGATGCATCATTTCTCTGGATTTCAGTTTCCCCAAATGAAAGATTGCATCATTCAGTGTATCTCAAACTTTTTTGACCATGACCTACAGAAGAAATACATTTGACATGCATACTATATATATAGCAAAAATTACTGAAATCTATTTATATGTATATGTGTTTATTCATTGTTGTTCTGTGGTGTGAATCGCTTCCAGCTCATAGTAACCCTATATGACAGAGTAGAACTGTCCCATAGGGTTTCCTGGACTGAAATCTTTAAGAAAGCAGATTGCCAGGTCTTTTCTCCTGGTGGCCATGCATATATATCTATATACATCTATAGATACACACACACACACACATATATATAACGAAAACAGACATTTCAAAAAGCAATAGTTAGCCTTACTGGGTGAAGTCCACAGTGTTATTTCTTATTCCATTCTTTTTTTTTTTTTTTAATGCTAGTCACTATTCATTAAACTGACTTCCTGACCGGTGCAGAATCACTGGCAGTTTGCAAAACACTGCTTAGACGATGCTCCCCAAATCTGGTCCCACATCACAGTCCCCTGGAACCCATTGCCATAGAGTCAATTCCCACTCATAGCAACCCTATAGGACAGAGTAGAACTGCCCCATAGGGTTTCCAAGCGGCGGCTGGAGGATTCAAACTGCTCACCTTTTGGTTAGCAGCCGTAGCTCTTAACCACTGTGGCACCAGGGCTCCCAATCCCTTGGAGTCCTTATTAAATACATATTCCCGTGCTCCACTCCAAATCTATGGAATCAGAATTTCTTCAGGATGAGGCCCAGGAATCTGTGTTTTTAGCAAGGACCACTGAGCTATATGCACTTAATGAATCACAGTTCTCAGCACACAAAAGCAAACAGCAACATCAATAATAATAATAATAATTATCAAATGCCTACCACATGCCAGTGCTGCTGGCATAAGAGCTTCCCATTCACTCTCTTACTTAAATCTTCACAACAACCTCATTTTATAGATGAGGAAATTGAAGCTCAGAGAGCTTCAATAAGCTGCCTAAGGACATACACAGAGGGGTTAAGGAAGTGGCAGGTCTGTGATCCATCGAGGAGTCTGTCTGAGGCCAGTGCTATACCCTTAATGACACTTCCCACAAATCTCCCTTCTGCAATCCCAGGGACCTTGGACCCATCCTGGGCTATCCTATATTATTTCAAATTCCAAGTCATACACCAAAATGGTCCAACCACCATAGGCAAGAAGCAGGCAAAACAACAATAATAATAATTTGCACTTGTATTGAGCTTTATGCTTTCCAGAGCTTATGCGAGTCTCTTTTCTCCACAGTCAGATCTTTCAGTTACCCCATGAGGCAAGTGAGGCAGGTGGGGCAGATGAGAAAAGTCAAGCCCAGAAAGGGGAAGTGATTTACCCAGGGTCTCACAGTAAGTTCATAGTTCAGGCTGAGACACTCTGACTCCCTCTGGCACTTCGACTGGCTTTCTCCAGAGCTCCCAGCTCCCTCATTTCAAATCTATCGCCCTTTAAGGCAGAAGAGGAAGAGATGGCCCACAGGATTTGCCATTTAGTTCGGAAATGAGCACGCTTTCCGTACACACTGCCTGAGGGGCAGGTTGCCCTGACCTCCATGGGCTGTACTGAGTAGTGGCTGCATTTCTATTTTTGCCATGCAATTTGCAAAAAGCTCTGCACTATGCTTCAAAGACAAATAATGGATTTCATGATGAAAGAAAAAGGCCCCATCCCTCCCACTGAGGTTAAATGCCACCACTCACTACCAACGCAGCCTTTAGAAGATGAGACCTCACGGAAAACCTAGATGGTGAACTGGACCATCTCCACGATGGCAAAAAACAGGCTGGGAGGGATAAATGCCCCCATTTAGCCTCCTCAGCTGAGGCCCTCCCTCTGTTGAGAACATTCCCCTCTGTTTGCCCCACTGAGAGAGGTGTTGTTTGCAGTATATGTTTATGCGACAAACGAACAGCTATTTATCAAAGACTGTAAGGATTCTAACATTTTTTTTCACTTCTTCCCCTCCATAGGGTAGCTCTTTCCTTCTCTCCCCTTTACTTAACAGCTCCCGAGTGAAACCTCCCACTTGCGAGCCCATCACACACATACACACCCCAGACACACATACACATAGATACACACACAGACATACACTTGAGCGCCTCGTGAAAATAAAAACCAAGACTCCTTCTCTTAGCCTCAGTCTCTTCATCTAGAAAGTAAATGAGTGGAACAAGATGGTCTGTTAGGTCCCTTCTCTGATTCTAGGAGTCTGATATAATATATAGGGAAAGTCCCAGGTATAGCCTTGTGATTCAGCCTCTGGGTATATATATACAAGTGTAAGCTGACTTCAAATTGCATTATAAACAACAGTCTTTTGTTAAACCGGGTCAAAAGAGATAAGAAAAAAAATAATTCTATTATGCCCATAAGCATGCTAACATCTTAAAGATGAGCATTCAATAGGATTATACTGCCTTTTCCCTATCTTGCTTTATTTTTCATTTTCTTTATACGTAGTCAGGATAGCAAAGCCTGCCTAGTCAGTTCCCTCTTCCTTGTGTGTTAATTTCTCTTCCCATGTGAAGGTGCTGGGTGCAATCCAGCTCTTGTAATAGCTGAGGTTTCAGCCCCGCAGAGCTTCAAGTTAATGTCATTCTCACCTCAGTGGAAGCGTTCCATTTGATGTTAGAAAAATCTGAAGAGGTGTAAAATTTACTTTGCTGCTGCAATTCCCTTTTAGTTTGGTGAGGCTGGCTTAGAATTTGAGGGTTTTAAAGACTTCAATATCACGAAAGTACAAAATATCCCTGCTTTTTAATTTGTATTGTCAATCACTGACATGTCTCGTTCCCGGTGGGGACGCTAACTAGACCTGCACTCGCTGGTTGCTTGCTGTCCGCCAACATAGCAAGCTCTCCCCTACCTGCTTCCCAGGGCTGGGTTCAAGACAAATGAGATTGCAAAGAGGAAATGATCCCAGGGCGTTTTGAAAAAGAGACCAGAGGAAATGAGTGCATTCTCACTCTTCCACAGTACAGCAGAAAGATTCAAGGCAAACTGCATGTGTTTGAATCCAAGTTACTGAATCTCCTGGGTCTCGCTTTCGTCATTGCCAAATGGAGATAATACTAGAATCTACCTCATATGGTTACTGTGGAAGTTAAATCAGTAAAATGTATAGAGCAATGGCCAGTACCTGCTAATAATGTCTCAATAACTGCTGGTGATGCTGTTATTATTGCTACCGGCCAAACTGGTCTTCCTGATTTCAGCCTGCATTTTCTGGCTATCTCATTTCGCCAGAAGTTCTGAAAGCACATTAGAGATGGGGCTGCGTGGAGGTTCATCTTAGAGTCAGTCCGATGGGCTGAAATTGCCCATTTTCCTGTTCATTTATTTATTCACTCAGCAAATATTTCTTGACTACCTATTACACGACAAAGGAGCCCTGGTGGCACAGCGGTTAAGCGCTCGACTGCTAACCAAAAAGGTCGGCAGTTCAAACCCACCAGTCGCTCCACAGGATAAAGATGTGACAGTCTGCTTCCGGCAAGATGAACAGCCTTGGAAACCCTGTGGAGCAGTTCTACTCTTCCCTATAGGGCCACTATGAATCAGAATCAACTGGATGGCAATGGGTTTGGGTTTTGTTTGTTTGTTTTGGTATTACATGTCAAAAGGAGCCCTGGTGGCACAAACAGTTAAGTCCTTGGCGGCTAACTGAAAAGTTGGCAATTTGAACCCACCCAGCAACTCCTCAGGAGAAAGACCTAGAAATCTGTTTCTGTGAAGACTACAGCCAAGAAGATCCTATAGGGCAGTTCTATTCTGTCACATGGGGTCACTATGAGTCAAAAATGACCGCTGGCACCTAACAGCTTTATATGCCGAGCACTGTGCTAGGTCATAAAGACATAATGGTGACCAAGACAAAGTCCTTGCTTAACAGAGTTATTAACACTCTGGAAGGAGGGTTGGACAGACAATACACAACATGAATGAGATTTAAAAGAAAAAAATTGACCCTAAAGGGCAGAGTAGAACTGCCCCATAGGGTTTCCAAGGAGCGCCTGGTGGATTAGAACTGCCGATCTTTTGGTTAGCAGCTGTAGCTCTTAACCACTACAGCACCAGGGTTTCCACATGAATGAGACAGGAACAGAAAATCAGTGTGGTTGGGGGCTGGGGGGGTGGGCATAAGAGGGAGGGTGATATGAGATGAAGCTGCAAACAAGGGCAGGGACGAGATCATTTAAGCCTTGTAGGCCAGGTGATCCTACTGGCAAACAATTAGATGGTTTTAAGCAAAGGATCAATACGCTCAAATGCTCAAGTTCTTGTTGATGGTTCCCTGGAGTTGAGACTGTTGAAGGCGGAGCTGTCAGTAACTGGTCCAGTGTCTTTGTGTGAATTACAAAAAGATGTCCCTTCCTCAAGTTAAAAAAAAAAAGGTTAATCTTTTATTGTTCAACCTAAACAATTGTAAGTTCTGCCCAAGGGGGTATGTCAGAGCTCCTGTGCTCACTGCCACATTCCTGGTCACTGGAATACATACATCAGCAGCAGCACTTTGCAGCCAACTGTCCCATCCCCCAGATGAGGCAACTGGGAGGGAGGGATGGGACTTCAGCCTTGAAGAGCAATGGGGGTTGAGGGAGAGAAGTGAACTCAGGGGGCAACCTGGGCTTGGGTGGACAGGATCAACTTGTGTTTGCCAGTGAACGGTGTGTGTGTACATGCACACACTTGAGTATGTGTGTTCTCCTGAATGTATGTGTGACCCTGTGTACTGGTCCAAAGAAACCCAAACCCAGTGCCGTCGAGTTGATTTCGACTATAGCGACCCTGTAGGACAGAGTAGCACTGCCCCACAGACTTTCCAAGGGGCACCTGGCAGATTCAAACTGCCAACCCTTTGGTTAGCAGCCATAGCACTTAACCACTACGCCACCAGGGTTCCCCTACTGGTACAGGCTCATATAGGAGCAGGCTTTCTTCCACAGTTCTCAGACCTGGAGCCAAGAAGCCCAGAATGTCAGCACCCATTGTACGCTCTTATATAAGTTAATATGTGTTCTATGATATAACTGGCACACCATAGCTATGGTATCCTTGAGCCATATATACCCTGAACATTCATAAATGGCAGCCCTAGTAAGGGGGCAAGACTGGGAGCAGGTAGACCAAATAGGAGCCTATTGCAGTGGTCCAGGGGTGAGATGATGGAAGCTCACACTAGGTAATAGCTGAGGAGGCTGTGAGAAGTGGTCAAATTCGGGATGTATTTGGAAGGTTGGTGAGAAGTGGTTGAATTCGGGATATATTTGGAAGCTGATGGCTGTGATGTGATGTGATGTGTGAGGGTTTGAGAGGAACTCAGGATAACTACTAGATGTTTGACTTAAGCAACCAGCTGAGTGGCAGTGCCATTTACTGAGTAGGATTGATTAGAAGAGGAACACATTTGTGGGAGAAACATCACAAGTCCTGCTTTGGGCAGTTTCCATCACCTCCAGCTGCCCATCCAAATAGCTGATCTATCAGCCTCTGTATCTTAAGCTCCTTCCCACTGAGGATCTCAAAGCACATTATTAAAGAAGCCTCTGGAAAATTGGTAATCCCTGGTACTTATCTTTTGCCTCAGCAGGTTATCAAGTTTCTTTCAGTATTTCCTTTGGCCTGAGATGAAAGAGTCATTTCAATTTGTTCCTACTGGGTTTCTCTACCACTTTCTCAAGCTTCGTGATTTACAACACCCTGATCTCATCTTTTCTCTTCCCTTCTTCCTCCTCCTCCTCTTCCTTTTCTTCTCTCTCTCTCCCTCCTTCTTTCTCTTCCTTTCTTCTCTCTCTCTCTCTCTACACACACACACACACACACACACATATATATACATACACTTACCATTTACAAAAGTGCCTTTCTGAGATAGCTCTTTGTCAAAACCCAAAAACCTTTCTCTTTGGAAGAGTATGCCTGCATTTAAGGACAGGGATTCTCTGTCTGCCACTAAGCTCAACCACTTCACCAAAACCCTCTCCCCAGCAGAGGTGAGAGATACCTGGAGCATGGAGCAGAGCCAAGCAAGCTGAGAAAATGAGCCAAGCTTTGAGAAATTAAAGAAAGTAATGCTGACTAGGGCCGGGGGGGGGGGGGGGGGGGCGGAGTTAATCAGGAAATCTTAAGGTCATTGTGATCTCTTTGATTGCATTAACATCTAGTAGCAGAAGACTGCAGATTGATTAATACCTCAGCAGGAGGCAAAAAATTAAGCTAGAAGTGTAGTGCCCAGAGCTGCATCTTCTGTGGGAGAATCAATGCAGCAAGAGAAGCCAGATCTCCTGGGCCAGGCACATTCCCTTAGAACCCAGTGTCTCCCTGGACAGGTATCAAGTGACCCAGGTACCAAACACCTTTCATAAATCTAAATGAGCCCCTTCAACAGCACCCATCTTTCACACCAGATCATGCCAACCCCTGCTCCTCCAAGTATCCAAGTTTCCTGGAATGGCCTAGGGAAGGTACCTGAGGGATGGTGAACCACTCTTGCTAATCTAGGTGAGCTTTGGGGGCTTGTCCCTGATCCATCAGCCCCAGCTCTGACTCTCATTTCTGAGAGCTCCATGCACCTTTCTCTGAATCTGCCCACATTACCAGAAGAGGAAAGGAATCTACCCCCCTTTCAGTGGCAGGTTGTGTACCTGCCCTCCATAACCAAAAGATGCCATATTGTGGCAGCCTTGCCTCCTTCCAGCTGTAAAACAAAGTGACCTGGAGCGCATGGGGCTTTTTCAGAGAGGGCTGCCCAAGGCAGACATGAACGTGAAAGGAAAAATCAATCAATAATAATCATAGCTCCAATTTCTCAATCGACAACTATGTGCCAGGCACTATCTCAACTGTCTCATTCAATCCTCACACAGGCAGATATGACAAGTGTCACCATTTCACACCAAAAAATCTGAGGCTTAGAGAGGTTAAGGAACTTGTTCAAGGTCACAAAGATGAAAATGAACAAAGCCAGAATTTAAACCCAGATCTGTCTGACTCCAGAGCAAGCGCTCATAACCAGCTGAGTGTGCAGTGGTAGATCCAGAAAATCCCTCTACTTTCAGCCTCTTTCCTTTACAACAAATGCTTCAAATACCTTCAAAATCATTGTGATGACTCCCGAACCTCTGGCTCCAGCCCCAACCTCTCTAATCAGCTTCAATCCCTAGCCAACTCCTATCTACTAGGTGATTCCTTCCCGCTCGAGTCCTGCACTTACACCAACATGACATGCCTGAGACTTAACATTTTTCCCCCAGACCAGCTCTCCCTCCAGACTTGGCTGTTTTTCCAGCATTATCCCAATTTCCAGGCTCCTAAATTCAGAATCATTCCCAACTCTCCAACTCTTCTCTCTCTGGCCACATCTAGTCCGGCACCAAATCTTGGTGATCTTCTCTGCATAAAGTCTCTTGAATCAACCTCTTCCATTTTAAATGCTTCTTGCACACCTTTGACCTCATTTTTTTCTTAAACAACACAATTTTATGATCCACAGTTTCCATGGGTCAGAAGTCTGGGCACACATGACAGGATTTTCTGCTCAGAGTCTCACTGGCTTGAAATCAAGGTGCCGGCAGGGGTTGTGATTCTTATCTGGAGCTCAGAGTCTTCTGCCAAGATCATTCAGGTTGTTGGCAGAATCCAGTTCCCTGCGGTTGTAGGACTGAGGTTCTTTTTCTTGATGGGTGTAGGCTAAGCCCTCTCTCTGCCCCTAGAGGCCACCTGCAGTCCTTTGCCCTGTGGCCTCCCCCCCGCCCCTCCATTAACACCCAGATGTTCACAATAGATTTCTTCCAGGCAGTAGGAGTTCGTCTCTGTGACTTCCTTTTCTGCCCTATTTTTTTTAAACTTGATTTTTAGAATTATTTCAGACTTACTGAAAAGTTTAAAAATAATACATAGAATTCCCATATACCCTTCACTAAGGCTCGTCAAACATTAACTTTTTACCACATTTGCTTCATCCTCTTTTTTCACTTTCTTTCTGTACATATTTCTTTCTGTACAAACATACTCTTTTTTTCTGAAGTATTTGAGAGTAAGTTGTGGGCATCATGCCCCTTTGTCCTTAAATATTTCAGAACGTATAGCCTTAAAAACAAAGGCATTAGCTTATATAGCCTTGGTACAATTATCAAAATCAGGAAATTAATATTGACACCTTATCTAATCTAAAGATCTCCTTCAAATTTTACCAAGTGTTCCCATAACGTCCTTTAGAACCAAAAAAAAAATTTATCTGGCATAGAATGCAAACCAGAATCAATCATTGAGTTTAGCTGTTATGTCTCCTTACCAGTAAAAAGCAGTTGCTGTTGAGCTGACTCTGACTCCTGAAGACCTCAACGTGCATCAGAGTAGAACTGTGCTCCACAGGAGTTTTGCTGGCTGATTTTTCAGAAGGAGATCACCAGACCTTTCTCCAGAGGCACTTCCGGGTGGACTCAAACCTCCAACCCTTCGGTTATGAGTCAAGCGTGTTAACCATTTACACCATGTCTTTTTACTCTCCTTTAATTGGGAACAGTCCCTCAGTCTTTCTTGTTCTTTCACGATCTTGATTATTTTTGAAGAAAAAACTGGCCTCAGATTTTTGCTACACTTCACCTCACAGTGGACAGGAGAACAGAATATTCCCTGACTCCCAAACTATAGAATCATAGAATATGGAACCCCATCTCTCCCTCCCCCCCAAAAAAAAAATTCATTGCTGTCAAGTTGATTCTGACTCATAGCAACTCTATAGGATAGAGTAGAACTGCCCCATAGAGTTTCTGAAGAGCGTCTGGCGGATTTGAACTGCTGACCTTTTTAGCAGCTGTAGCACCTAACCACTACACCACCAGGGTTTCCAGGATGTGGAAAGGAACTTAAAAATGAACTACTCTACTGGGTCCCAAACTGTAGTCATGCACCCCTCAAAAATTTGGCCATGTTATTTACTCAACACTTTTCTTCAAATTAATTTACATTTAAAACTTAATTACTGTGGTAGGCAAGATTCTAAAAATGATCCCCGAATGACCCTCACTCTTGTATAACTCCCTTGCCTTTGAGTGAGAGTGGAAACTGAATATGATGAGAAATCATTCCAATAACTGTTAACATTTTATGGCAAAAGGGGGATTATCTGGGTGGGCTTAAGCTAATCATATGAACCTTTTAAAGGCAGTTTTCTCTAGCTAGTTAAGTAGAAGGGGAAGTCAGAGAGATTCAAAGCATGAGAAGGATTTCACATGCCAGATTGTCAGGTTGCTGGAGGCGGTCCCCTGAGAAAAAATGCAAGAGGCCTCTAGGAGCAGAAAGAAGCCACTAGCTGACAGCCAGCAAGAAAACAAGGACCTCAGA
This sequence comes from Elephas maximus indicus, assembly GCF_024166365.1. NCBI lineage: Eukaryota > Metazoa > Chordata > Mammalia > Proboscidea > Elephantidae > Elephas > Elephas maximus. Next base: position 46,607,901 of record NC_064846.1, read on the forward strand.
CCTGCAGCCTGAAAGAACTGAATTCTGCCAACAACCTGAATAAGCTTGGAAGTGGATTCTTCCTCAAAACTTCTAGATAAGAATTCAGCCAAGCTAGCATCTTAATCTCATCCTTGTAAAACCCTGGCCAGAGAACCCAGTCAAATCTTCCAGGACTTCTGACCTACAGAACTGTGAGATAAAAAATGGGTATTGTTTTAAGTTGCCAAATTTGTGGTCATTTGTTGCACTGTAATAAAAAAAATAATGCAATTACCTACTCTAGTCTTATCCTAAGCAATTAGATTTATAAAACTATGATTCTGGTCTTCTAGTTATACATTTTTCCAATATACATGAAAAGACATACATATTAAAATTAATAAAATGTCTATCTGGGTTGCAATTCATGTAATTGTGCTTACCTTATATTTTGGGAAATCACAGCCTAGGCCAGTTCACGTTTTATGGATGTGGAAACAGAGACTTAGAGAGAGCAAGGTTGTCTATTGTGTCATTGGTGGGATCACCCATTGCTCCTTACATACTTGACTTATTACTGTCCCCAGCATACAACTTACATCTGTCCCTTTTATGTTTCTGCTCCTATCACTATATCCCTCTCAAGATTCCTTAAGTACTCTTCACTAAAGAGGCCAGATCAAGTTCCTCTTCTTCCACAAAATTACCACAGGTTAATGTGGCTCCCCAAGTTCTACCCTTCCTCTGAATTTTTGGAGTACAGAATGGGTATATCATTTACTTATCAATCTTGGAATCATTAAACTTCCTGGTGAAGGGCCTCACACTAATGGCACATGCTATAATTCAACTCTTAAACTTTATAGATGTGCCAAAGGACAAAAATTTGTGACCCACGGGTATCACTTGTAGAAAAATAAGGTAGACGTATTTTACCTATGTCGTTGTTACGTGCCGTCAAGTCGGTTCCGACTCATAGCGACCCTACGCACAACAGAACGAAACACTGCCTGGTCCAGAGCCATCCTTACAATCGTTGTTATGCTTGAGCTCATTGTTGCAGCCACTATGTCAATCCACGTCATTGAGGGTCTTCCTCTTTTCAGCTGACCCTGTACTCTGCCAACCATGATGTCCTTCTCCAGGGACTGATCCCTCCTGACAACATGTCCAAAGTATGTAAGACGCAGTCTCACCATCCTTGCTTCTAAAGAGCATTCTGGCTGCACTTCTTCTAAGACAGATTTGTTCATTCTTTTGGCAGTCCATGGTATATTCAATATTCTTCACCAACACCACAATTCAAAGGCGTCAATTCTACTTTTTTTACCTATACCTTATGCAAAATACAGCTAAAAACTCTGGATATTATATATAAAAGAAACATAGAATGATTATGAAAGGTGGAGAGAAGAAAGCAGACTAGCTAAGGACCTAAGTAACTGAAGATCGACATTGTGGTAAATCCCCAGAGTTTTATTTTTGCCTCATATATCCCAGATTGGGTGCTGAAGAAGCCCAGAACCTGGATATGCCAATGGGTACAGACAAAAAGACACCAACAAAAGCCTGCTTTCTCAGCCAAAGGAGGAGAAAAAGGACAGCCTAGAAAGAGAGAAAACATCTAGACAAGAACCATTCTACTCCAGCCAAACACCACGTGAAAAACTACGGCCCCACCTCCACCCATGCCATCCTTATGAGGCTGTAATGAAGTGACATAACCTCCTCACTGAAGTGGTGTCAGAGAAAGCTAAACGTGAAGCTGGGGCTTTCATTCCCACTGGTAGGTAACAAGGCCACAGCACTGGCAGTGTCAGTGGAAATCACATGGGGAGGCTGCACTTCCAAATTCACCTGGCAGTAAAAGTCATCCCTCCCCATCCTGCTAGAATGGTGTCAGAGGAGGTCTACTACAGAGTCAGTACTTTCATCACTGGCCAGAGGTAGGTATCAGTGGGGACCATGAAAAGCAGTAACAAGGTATACCTGCCCCTCCAAGTCAGGGTAGTGTCAGCAGGTAGAGATCTGGTAGGGAGCCTGAGCAATGTCAATGGAGGCCAAGTGGGGAACCTAGACTTCCATTCCCATTTGGCAGCAATGAGATGGTATCCCTTTCTCCCCAATGGGATGGTTTCAGAGGATGCTTGCTAAAACAGGCCATTTAAATAAGATCCACAGACTCCTAATATAATGCTGAAAATGTCCAGATTTCAATAAAAAATAACTTAGCATACCAGAAACCAGGAAAACCTAAACTTGAATGAGAAAAAGCAATCAACAAATGCCAACAAGATGATAAAGATGTAATTATCTGACAATTTTAAAACAGCCATTATAAAAATATTTTAATGAGCAATTTGGATACACTTGAAACAAATGAACAAAAAATAAAGTCTCAGCAAAGGAATAAAAGACATAGAGAAGAACCAAATGGAAATTTTAGAACTGAAAAATAGCCAAAATTATAAACGGAATGGATGGGCTCAAAGGCATAGTGGAGAGGACAGAGGAAAGAATTCGTGAGCTTGAAGAGAGAACAGAAATTACAAAACCTGAAAAATTAAGAGAAAAGAGACACAAAAAAAATGAGGAGAGTCTCCAAGGCCTGTGGGACTATAACTAAAGATCTAACATTTGTGTCATCAAAATCCCAGAAACTGAGGAGAAAAAGGATGGGGCTTAAAAAGTATTCAAAGGAATGTTGGAAATTCCCCAAATTTGGCAAAAGACACTAATGTACACAGAGAGGAAGCTGAGTGAACCCCAACTAGGATAAGCCCAAAGAAATCCACCACAAGACACATCATAGTGACACTTTAGAAAACTAAAGACAAAAGAAAAAAATCTTGAATGCAGCAAGAGAAAAATGACGCCTAATCTAGGGGCAGAGTCAGGGGAGCCATTTGAAATGACAGCAGATATCCCATCAGAAATGATGGAAGCCAGAAAACAACTGGCACATCTTTCCATCTTTAAAGTGATGAAAGGAAAGAATGTCAATCCAGAATTCTATATCCAGTGAAAGTATCCTTTAGGAATTAAGGGGAAATAAAAACATTCTCGGATAAAGGAAAGCTAAGATAATTTGTTGCCAGCAGACTTACCCTAAAAACACAGCTAAAGAAAGTTCTCGAAACAGAAAGGAAATAATAAAAGAAGGACTCTTGGAACATCGTAAAGGAGGAAAGTACAGGGTAAGCAAAAATACGGATAAATACAATAGATTCTCTTCTTCTGAGTTTTTTTTAAATTATGTTTGATGGTTGAAACCCAACCAAACAACCCTCAGCTCTCCCACAGGACCAGTAAACAGAGACTCGAGCTCCCTCACCTACCCTGCCACCCATTCACCTGGAGACAGGTAAGGAGTGCTCCAACATGGCCAGTCCAATGACCAGAGCATGATGCCAGCCATGCCTGCCAGGCATCATCGATTCAATACAAAACAAAAAAACACAACACAGCAAACAAATATACAATTTAAAAATAAATACAATAACTCCATAATGTCCTCAAAACAACAGACAATAGCAAACCACCTAAAGAAACACAGCAAGATAGCCCTAACAAGTGACCAAAATAAAGAATCAGAAATTCTCCATGAGAAAGAAAAGATGAATAACTTAATGCGTGATCCGAATCCCAGAAATGGAGAAGTCAACAAAGAACAAAGAGAAATTGCTGAAGATTTGCTGACAGAAAACTTCCCTAATATTCTGAAAATTGAGAGCTTCCTAATGAGGAAAGTAATGGAGCTTCATAATGAGGAATTCAAAAGACTTGTGCATAGGGTCAAAGCAATGGTGACGTAGTGGTTAAGAGCTACAGCCGCTAACCAAAAGGTCGCTAACCAAAAGGTCGGCGGTTTGAATCCACCAGGTGCTCCTTGGAAACCCTATGGGTCAGTTCTACTCTGTCCTATAGGGGCGCTATGAGTCGGTATTGACTCGATGGCAATGGGTCTGTTTTTTGTTTTGTTTTGTTTTTGTATATACAGGGTCCTCAAAGGAATCAAGAAAAAAACAACAAAACCAAGGAAAGCATAGACAAGATGCTAGAGGAATTCAGGAAAACAATACAAGAACATTTGACAAAGTAAATAAACAATTAGAAACCATACAAAAACAGTAACTAGAAATTCAGAAGCTTAACAATAAATTTTCAGAAATAGACAACTCAATGGAAAGTCATAGGCATAAGAATCAAAGCAACGGAAGACAAGATCAGAAGAATAGAAGATAAATACCTTGGTAACAATCTGTTCGAGGAACAATAACTGGATAAGCACTCCCAGGTATTTATCCCAGAGAAATGAAAATTTATGTCCACATGAATGTTCATAGCAGCTTTATTCATAATAGCAAAAAAATGCATTCAGCCCAGATGTCCTTCGACAGGTGAATGATTAAACAAACTGGTACATACATACCATGAAATACTACTCAGCAATAAAAAGGAGCAATAAGGAACATCATGATAAATGGAGAAAAAACTGAAGTTGTTAAGGATTTCATTTTACTTGGATCCACAATCACACCCACGGAAACAGCAGTAAAGAAATCAAATGACGCGTTGCCTTGGGCAAGTCAGTTGCAAAAAATCTCTTTAAAGTGTTAAAAAGCAAAGATGTGACTTTAAGGACTAAGGTACGCCTGACCCAAGCCATGGTGTTTTTAATCGCCTCATATACACGCTGAAGCCAAAGCTGAAGAAGAATTGACACCTTTGAAATATGGTGTTAGTGAGCAATATTGAATAGACTGCCAAAAGAATGAACAAACCTGTCTTGGAAGAAGTACAGCCAGAATGTTCCTTAGAAGCAAGGATGGCAAGACTTCATCTCATATATTTTGGACATATTATCATGAGGGCCCAGTCCCTGGAAAAGGACATCATGCTTGGTAAAGTAGAGGGTCAGGGAAAAACAGTAAGACCTTCAACAAGATAGATTGACACAGTGGCTTCAAATGAGCTCAAGCATAACAATGATTGTAAGGATGGTACAGGACCAGGCAGTGTTTCCTTCTGTCATACACAGGGTTGCTGTGAGTTAGAACCGACTCAATGGCACCTAACAACAACAACAAATAAAAAGGAACAAATTATTAATACACACAACAACTTTCATTGTATTATGCTGAGTGAAAAAAGCCAATTTCAAAAGGTCACACGTTACGTGATTCTATTTATATAATACTCTTGAAATGACAAAATTACAGAGATGGAGAATAGATTAGTAATTGCCAGGAGCTAGGGGTGGTGAAAGACATGGAGATAGAAAACCAAAAGGGAAGAACACGCTTGGCATTTCTTAAGCTGAAGGAATCGAAGAAAAACATTCAAGGCTCGAGTTGCAATACTGAAGGACTCTATGTGCAAAATATTGAATGACACAGGAAGCACCACAGAAGATGAAAGGAATACACAGAGTTGCTGTACCAAAAAGAAATGGTCGACATTCAATTATTTCAGGAGGTAGCATATGATCAAGAACGGATGGAAGAAGTCCAAGCTGCACTGAAGGCATTGGTGTAAAAAAAAAAAGGCTCCAGGAAATGATCGAATAACAGTTGAGATGCTTCAACAAATGGGTGCAACCCAGGCAGCACTCACTATGCCAAGAAATTTGGAAGACAGCTACCTAGCCAACCAACTGGAAGAGATTCCTATTTGTGTCCATTCCAAAGAAAGGTGATCCAACAGAATGTGGAAATTATCAAACAATATCATTAACATCACACATAAGTAAAATTTTGCTGAAGATAATTCAAAAAAAGCTGCAGCAATATACGGACAAGGAACTGACAGAAATTCAAGCCAATTCCGAAGAGGACATGGAATGAGGGACATCATTGCTGATGTCAGATGGGTCCCGGCTGAAAGCAGAGAATACCAGGAAGATGTTTACCTGTGTTTTGTGGACTATGCAAAGGCATTTGACTGTGTGAATCATAACAGATTATGGATAACATTGCAAAGAATGGGAATTCCAGAACACTTAATTGTCCCCATGAGGAACCTGTACATAGACCAAGAGGCAGTTATTCCAACAGAACAAGGGGATACCGCATGGTTTAAAATCAGGAGCGTGCGTCAGGGTTGTATCCTTTCAACCACGCCTATTCAATCTGTATGCTGAACAAATAATCCCAGAAGCTGGATTATATGAAGAAGACCAGGGCATCAGGATTGGATGAAGACTTATTAACAACCTGCGTTATGCAGATGACACAACCTTGCTTACTGAAAGTGAAAAGGACTTGAAGTACTTACTGATGAAGATCAAAGGCTGCAGCCTTCAGTACGGATTATACCTCAACATAAAACAAAAATCTTCACAACTGGACCAATAAGCAACATCATGATAAATGGAGAAAAGATTGAAGTTGTCAAGAATTTCGTTTTACTTGGATCCACAATCAACACCCACAGAAGCAGCAGTCAAGAAATCAAAAGACATATTGCACTGGACAAATTTGCTGCAAATGACCTATTTCAAGTGTTAAAAAACAAAGATGTCACTTTGAGGGGTAACGTGTACCTGACCCAAGCCATGGTATTTTCAACTGTCACGTACACATGCGAAAGCTGAATGAATAAGGACAGTGAAAGAAGAATTAATGCCTTTGAATTACGGTGTTGGCAAATATACTAAATATTCCATGGATTGCCAGAAGAACGAACAAATCTGTCTTGGAAGAAGTACAGCCAGAATGCTCCTTAGAAGCCAGAATGGCAAGACTTCGTCTCACGTACTTTGGACATGTTATTAAGAAGGGCTATTCTCTGGAGAAGGCATCATGTTTTGTAAAATAGAGGGTCAGCGAAAGAGAGGAAAACCTTCAACAAGATTGATCGACACAGTGGGTGCAACAATGGGCTCAAGCATAACAACAACCATGAGGATGGCGCAGGACCTGGCAGTCTTTCATTCTGTTGTTCATAGGGTTGCTATGAGTCGGAACTGACTTGAAGGCACCTGACAACATTGATGGTGGTGGGAGCGGAGTGGGTGTGACTATAAAGGGGTAGCACAAGGAGGATCTTTCTAGTGATGGAACAGTTTTATATCTTGACTGTGGTGGTGGATACGCAAACCCACAAATGTGATAAACTGACATAGAACAATATACATGCATTGTCAATTTCCTGGTTTTGACATTATACTATGGTTACATAACATGTAACCACTGGGAGAAACTGGATGAAGGGGACACAGGATCCCTCTGAACCTTGGAGTCATGAAAAACATTTGGAAATAGGGGTGAGGGTTGTACGATACGGTGAATGTAACTAATGTCACTGAACTGTACAGTTAAAAATGGTTAAAATGGCAATTTTTTGTTATATATGTTTTGTTGTTGTGCCAAACCCAAACCAGTTGCTGCTGAGTCGATTCCAACTTGTGGCGCCCCACGTGTGTCATGGTAGAACTGTGCTCCAGACACTTTTCAATGGCCGATTACCATCTTTGCCACTCCCGGTGAACCTATAATTATTCCAAAACAAAAGGTTTAAAAAAAAATTTTAAACATTGTGGCTCACAGATGTGTTTTGTTTGGCCTGCAGTGTCCTGACATTTAAAATAATTAGTTGTTGAGGAATTTCACATAAATATCTGAATTTCTATCTACTCTTGAAAAAATCATAAGACCTGGAAACCCTGGCCCCACATTCTCAGGTTGCCACTCTTTTTCATAGGATTGTTCTGTCCAGCTCATCACAGCTCTCACCCAGGCCTTTGCAGTCATTTATGTAACCAGCCTGGCCAACAAAGGCATTTGAGTTTGTGACTCCTGGTTATGCTTTTGTCCCCAACCCTGCACCTGTCTGAGCTCTTCTACCTGTTTCCAGCACACACATGCCCAAAGCAGGAACCGTGCGTACCTTAGCACTGGTCCCTCTCAAGCTCAGGGAAAATCGAGCTTAGGCCTCTCACCTTTTGCCATCAGCTCTGGCCCTCCTCACTCATTAGTCCCTGTTCTGTTTATTTTTTGCCCCCTTAGCTCTGTTTTAATTTTCGGCCCATATGGAAGCTTGTAGGAAGTTGTCACTGTTAACTATGCCATTGGCTTCCTGAACTACAGTGAGGGACACAGGGTGTCCTAAGTGGACACACCACGCACAGGTCAGGGCTCTCCACTCCTATGTACTGTCTGGGGAGGAACATCAGACACTCTGGGAGCTGACTGAGAGCTAAGCATGCACCACAAAGCTCTCCCAGGCCCTGTGGAGTTGTCTAGCATTTCCCTGCACGCAGGGAATGCAGTTTGGCAGCACACATAGGACACAATCATTGCTCTCTGGCACAGAGCATTCTTGGGGGTAGGATCCACCCCACACACAGACAGTGCAGACATATCCTCTTCCAGCTTTCTTTCCTTTTCCTTAGAACTTGTTTTTATTACAAAAGCAAATCATATCCATTTAGAATTCAGGGAAAATTACAGAAAAAAATTTAAAGGAGAAAAATAATCTCCTGCAACCTTACTACCTTAGAGGCAATTACTTCAAACATTTTGGTGTGTTTCCTTCCAGTCTTTTTTTGTATATTTTTATAACACACACACACTCCAAAATGGTGTCACACCCTATGTATCATTTCGTAGCCTGCTCTTCTCCCGTAATTGTATATTATAGACATGTTCCCTTGTCAATAAACATTCTTCTAAAACAGCTGTCCCAATCTATTTAAGATTATATTTAAATGGAACTGTTGGCCTTAGCTGGGCTTTTTTTTTTTCCTTGTCATTTTGTTAAGAGGGTCTGTCTCATGCTCTCGCTCTCCTTCCCTCCCTCTTCGCTTTCTCCCTCCCTTTCTTTCTTTGACATACTAAGTGAAACAGATTCACAAGGATAAAGGTTTTAGGGGGAAGCCGTGAGTCTGAGGAGGGTGTAGAATGAAGAGGAGGTTTGGCGGGTAGAGATGAAAAGCTGCTGTGGTCAAAAATGGTCTGTGAATCCAAGTGGCACAATGAATTGTCCTTCCCTCCTTTGTGTGTGAGTGAATGGAGCGGGAACCCTGGGGCCAACAAAGACCATCTTTCTTTCCATTAAGGAGACTCCAGCTGTGGAAACCCATTTTTCATATTAGAAGAATATATTCCTTTTTTCAGGTAACATATATTTGACTACTCATTGAAACAGTGAGGCTAAATCAGTTTAGTGAATGGTAATCACCCTCATTTACCGAGGATTTACATGTTCTGGGCACTGTGCTCATCACTCTGTATTATTCATGCAGGAAAGTACAGAGCTTAAGAGAGTGGCTTTTGGAGCAGATTGCCTGGGTCTGATTTTCAGCTCTGCCGCTTACTAGCTGTGGGACCTTGAGCAAGTTACTTAATATTTTTGAACCTCAGTTCCCACATCTGTAAAATGGGAATAATAATACCGAAGGTTCCTGGGTAGCGCAAATGGTTTGTGCTTGACTACTAACCTAAAAGTTAGCAGTTTGAGCCTACCCAGCAGTACCATGGAAGATAGGCCTGGTGATCTGCTTCTGTAAAGATTACACCCAGGAAAACCTTATGGAAAAGTTCTACTCTGTAATACATGGGTTTGCCATGAGTCAGAACTGACTTGACGACAATGGGTTTGGTTTGTTTTTTTGGTTTGTTTTTGTTTAAGAGCGCCTACTTCATTGGGTTATTTTGAGGATTTAGTGAATTAAAATATGTTAGAAGAGTCCCTGGAAACCCTGGTGGCATAGTGGTTAAGAGCTACGGCTGCTAACCAAAAGGTTAGCAGTTTGAATCCACCAGGCGCTCCTTAGAAACCATATGGGGCAGTTCTACTCTATCCTATAGGGTTGCTGTGAGTTGGGCAACAGGTTTTCTTGGTAAAAGAGAGCCTAGTCCATAGAAGGTGCTCTCTCAGTGTTGGTTATCACTATTATTAGTAGTAAATCCTCATATTAGCCCCATGAGGTAGGTACTATTGTTATTCTTACATTAAAGGTGAAGAAGCTGAGGCTTAGAAAGATCAAATACCCTGCCCAATTTTATGCAGCTGGTAAGTGATAGAGTTAAGATTTGGATCCAGACTCCCTCACTCTGGAGCCGGTCTTCTTAACACACCACAGCACTATAGCTTCCCAGCCTTTTTGTGGATGCAACTCATTTTCTTGTCTTCAAAACTAAGGCTGAGCAAATGAGGGGACAATGATAGCCTGCTGGCTTTTTCTCGTCCGTGGCCGCTGCGGCAGACCTCAGACCGGAGGGCTCAGGGCAGTAGCCCCGACCAAAGAAGGGGGGCTTCAGGATAATTCAGTTGATTTTGATCTCCTGCTTTGGGGCTGTGGGCTTAAACTCCCAGCCTTTCTGACTCTTAGACACTTTGACCTGTCCAAGGAGAAATGCTACCAGGGTCTGATTTTCCTCTGTCCCATTTTCACTTCAAACCCGCCTCCCTGCGGTCCACATGGCCTTCAGAAGCATTCAGCCTTGCCGTGGCCAGAAGAGACAGCTGTCTCGAGGCCGGCCCCTTTGTTTGGGAGAAGCTGGTAAATCAGCGGTAATCCCTGATTCTCAGTGCTAATCAGCTCCCTGTCTCGATGGTCAGGGCTGTGCAAAATAACAAGTGGGACCACACCTGTTCTGGAGGTCTGGCACTCGGAGAGCAAGCTGCTATGAATGGCCCAAGCCCCCACCCGGGCAGCAGCAGCTGCGGCTTGGAATCCGGGCTTTGTTAGCATAAGAATGGAGCCTGCCACGCCAGTCAGCCAGCCAGCCAGCTTCCTTCACCCCCTCCTTCCCATCTTGCCTCCAACACCAAATGGGCCACCCTCATTGTGGGCAGGCTGGCTTTTCTTTTCTCAACTTCACTGATCAATTTTTCATTTGTGGGAGAAAGAGCACTTTCCTTTCTTCAGCCTAGGCCCAGGTGGAGGAAGCATTCTGTGGATCTACTCAGTACTCACCATGTTCTCACTCCAGGGCAAGGCCACCTCATTACACAACTGCAGGAGGCACACTACACATAGACTATAATGAAAATGGTGCCCCCTGGTGTCGTGCAGTGCACAACCTGTGCGGCTCTGATCCAGAGGCAAATGTAAGCCAGTGGACTCCTACATAAAGGCCTCTAGCCCCTTGCTGGAAGGAGCCCTGGTGGCGCAGTGGTTAAGCACTTGGCTGCTAACCAAAAGGTCCGCAGTTCAAACCGACCAGCCACTCCGCTGGAGAAAGATGTGGCAGTCTGTTCCTGTAAGGAACAGCTCTACTCTGTCCTATAGGGTGGCTATGAGTCAAAATTGCCTCCATACCAATGGGTAGCCCCTTGCTAGAGTCCCAGGGTGGTATAACAATTAATGCACTCAGCTGTTAACCAAAAGATTGGAGGTTTGAGTCCACCCAGAAGAATATCAGAAGAAAGGCCTGGAGATCTGTAACCGAACGCCACTTGGGTTCTTGTCCTGTCTTATTAAAAATATTAGTCGATTGAAATAAGACGGACACTGATTGCAACGGAAACAGAAAGTGGCAAGTTTATTGTCTGCACGTATAAGGAGCACGTGGGGTCTAGTGACCTTAGGGCCACGTGCTCGCTGACTAAGGGGGCTGGGGAGCTTTTTTGTTCCCAATGGCGTCAGGGGGTTGGGTTTGGTACCCAGAATTTTCTGCCTTTAGCCTTCCCATGCCTATATTTGGGGGTGGGTGGGGGGGTCAGTTGAAGGATGTGATTTCAATCTGTGCATGCTTCAAGGTGTAACTAGGGCTATTCAGTGAGTCAGCGGGCGGAGCCACTACCTGCTGTGACTTCCTGCTCAAAACAAGGTTGTGGTTAGCAAGACAAAGAGAGGGGGGGAAGGGGTGTTGATTGGGGTTTTCAATATGGCTGAGCAGCCTGTTTCAGATCTACTTCCAAAAACTTAGCCACTGAAAACGTTATGGAGCACAGTTCTACTCTGACACACAGGGGGTCACCACAAAATGGAATCAACTCGACAGCAACTGGTTTAGTCCCTTGCTACTCAAAGTGTGGTCAATGGACCTGCTACATCAGCAGAATCTCAGGCCCCACCCAAAACCTACTAAATTAGACATCTGAATTTAACAAGATCGCAGAGTGATTTATATGCACATTAAAGTTGGGCTAGAAAATGAGGCCTTGGGTCTCAAATTTTCTCCTACTTGGAAGTGCCTGAGCTTTCAAATCAGAAAAATCATGGTTTAAAATGTAGCTCCATTGCTTACTAGGTCTATGACTACAACCAAGTCACTTAATTTTCCTGAGCCTCAATTTCCTTATTTGCAAAATGGCAATAACAATAATAATGATAGGTTTATTGTGAGAATAACTAAAGTGACTAGCATACTGCTTGGTGTATGATCATGTCTCAATAAATAATAACCCGCAACCTGTTGCCGCTGAGTGGATTCTGACTCATAGCAAACCTATAGGACAGAGTAAAACTGCCCCATAGGGTTTCTAAGGATTGGCTGGTGGATTCCAATTGCCAGCCTTTTAGTTAGCAGCCATTGCTCTTAAACAACCTCTCCACCAAGGTTCCCAATAAATAATAGCTCTTCTTATTATTTTTCTCCCTGGCAACAACACTACACTGCCAACTTCGGATGATTCAGATATTGACTTGCCGGGCTGTACAGTAATCAGGAAGGCCCCTTCACTTTTCCTTCTGCTGTTAAGGGAACTTAGCGCAGTCAGTTTAATTAATAACACCTCATATTTTTTTTTTCATATTTATATAGCATTTTGAAGTTTTCAAAGCATTTTCACACGGATTATCTCCTAGCATCAAAGACTCAGGGTATCCGAGCTGCAAGGGATCTTAGAGACCATCTAGTTTACCACCTCTTTGCTCAGATGAGGACTGTTCAGTGACTTGCCCAAAGTCATACAGTAAATTGCATGGCACAATCAGAATTAGAGCCTGATTCCCAGCTCAGTGCTTGTCATGGATTGAATTATGCCCCTCCCAAAATGTGTGTATCAACTTGGTTAGGCCATGATTCCCAGTATTCTGTCATTGTCCTCCATTTTGTGATTGTAATTTTATGTTAAGAGGATTTGGGTGGGATTGTAACACCACCCTTTCTCAGGTTACTTCCCTGATTCAAGGTAAAGGGAGTTTCCCTGGGATGTGGCCTGCACCAGCTTTTATTTCTCAAGAGATAAAAGGAAAGGGAAGCAAGCAGAGACTTGGGGACCACATACTACCAAGAAAGCAGCACCAGGAGCAGAGCGTGCCCTTTGGATACGGGGTCCCTGTGCCTGAGAAGCTCCTCAACCATGGGATGATTGAGGACAAGGACCTTCCTCCAGAGCCTACAGACAGCCTTCCCTGGAGCTGACACCCTGAATTTGGACTTGTAACCTACTAGACTGTGAGAAAATAAACTTTTCTTTGTTAAAGCCATCTACTTGTAGTACTTCTGTTATAGCAGCACTAAATAACTAAGACAGTGCTTCTACCTGTTAGCAATTCTGACAAGAATGTTTAAGGAGAGGTGACGCTAGAGGCATGGTTCAAGGTGGTATGTGGCTACAAACTTGGCTCACCCGTGAACATTCTCTAAGCTGGACAAATTAAGACTATTTCACTGCACGGGACTGGGTACTCCCAGATTTTCCAGTGCTAAATTTCCCCCCTTTTTCTAGGTAGGAGTGTGAATTTCCCCCTTTCCTGCATGAAGACAAAAAGCCTCCAGCCTTAGCTCGATCACACGGGTTGGAAAAGCGAATCGGGACCACTTTTCATGAGCTGCTCTGAGAACAAAGAGCTCACTGGAGGTTAGTTCCCATGGGGGACCAGTGTGGGGGCTGGACAGAGTGTCCTAAGGTTCTCCCAGTTCTGGGGGAGGGAACAAGAAATGTATTTCACAAAGTAAACATGTAACAATCTTTGATTCAACAGAGTATTTATTCTGCAGCCTTTAAAAAGACTCTATTCATATGAAAGGATATTAGAGATATTTTAAATAGAAAATGCAAGTTATGGAACAATGTGTAATTCGATATCTGAGGTTGCTCAGGGATGGTGCTTGCATCAAGGCCATGGTGTTCTTCTTCAGGCAAAGTTTTGTATTTGTCTTATCTATGACAGGCACCAGGGGCCCCAAAGGGCAGAGGAAGAGCCTTAGAATGCTTGCAGAAAGTCATATCAAGTTGTGAAGGGCCTCAGTTGGGGCCTTGGCAACCAAATACACCCATCTTGAAGGGACATAGTCCTTGGGGCACAAGATCTCTGAAGTTTTAACACTATTAATGTGAAAGAAACTCTTCTATTCCTAATAAAATGAGCTTATTAGAATTTATTGTGAAGGTCAAGGTCAATGGCATTCATCAAACTTTTCTTCTGGCTATAGAATTTTCCCTTTAATGGAAAATTTCCTTAGATGAACAGGATGATAAATAAATAGAAAGCATAATTGCCCTAGTAAAATTAGGGAATTGGCCCTGGTGTATAGTCCACTCAGCCCACTGCCACCCCACCTTTACCCTAGCACACACAGGGATCCATGAAGTATAATTGTAAAATCACTGCTATAACTCATTAGGAACCATTAATGGTATACGAGCAAGGAAGTAACATGATAAGTTTTGCATGGTAGGAATATCATTCAGATCTGGAAGACAGCTTGAAGTGGGGCTGCCATAGCACCAGGCAATCCAGCTAGGAAGGTAACTGGCCCAGATGAGAGATGATGAAAATCTAGATTCTTCACCAAGCTGCAAAAGGTAAGGCTAGATGAAATAAGTATTTGGGAGCTAGGCTTGGTAGGAATTGGTAACCAGAGGGAAAGGGAGATGAAGGAAAAATCTCAGATAACTCTCAGGTTTCTGGCTTAGTGGAGACAGAGTATATAAAAGGTTGATTTCACTTTTGGACACGTTGAGTTTCAGGTACCTGTTGAATTCCTCATTAGAGAGGGCCCACAGGCAGTTTGTTATACAGATCTAGGGCTCAGGATAGAGATACATGCTGGGGGTAGAGATCTGGGGGCTGTAAACATGTAGGTGATACTTGAAGCCACAGGCATGGATAAAATTGCCAAGAAAAATATAAAGTAATAAGAAGAGAGAGAGAAAGTCCTGGTAATAGTCACATTTCAGATCTGGGAAAAGGAAGATGAGATCAAGAAGCAATCAAAAAATCAGGAGATAAGGTAAATGACTAAGGGCCAGTTGGGGAGTCTCTGGTATCCAAGGCAAAAGCTGTTTCAGGGTAGTAATGACAGCCGATACCAGACTCCAGCGGCCTGAGGAAGGGAATGGAAGGTGAGGGAATAGAGACAGGCTAAGTAGAATCCTCTTCCAATAAGGTGGCTGTGAAAGGAAGAAGAGACACAGGACAGCAGAGGTAGAGGATACAGGTTACAAGAGAAGGTTTTTCAAGATAAAAGAGACTGTAGATATTTGAAGAAAGCAACTGACTCAATGGTAAGGAAGACACTGAAGATCCAAAAAGAGAGAAAAGTTTCAGAAGAGGCAGGAGAGAATGAATGGAACAAAAATGGACACAGATATAGCTAGGTTTGAGGTAGCCAGGCAGGAGGTTGAGACCCTGGCAGCCTCTGTTTTCTCTATGAGATGGAAAACGAAGTCATTTGCTAAGAGAGACAGGGACAGAAGTGTGAAAAAAGCTAAGGGAGGGTGAAGTTTGATTTAAGTGCTTCTGAAAGGAATGTGAGAGGTAACTGATTCAGGTGACTTTGTAAGATTTCCAAACAGTGCTAAGGGCACAACCGAGATTGGTTTTCTGCGCAGGGGTCAAGGTGTAGAAAGGGATGAGGTAAACATTAGAATCACTTAGGAAGCTTTAAGAATACCTATATCTGTGCCCCATCCTAGACCAATGAAATCAGCCATCAGCATTTTTAAAGCATGGCAGAGGATTCTGACATTCACTCTGGATGAAGAACCACTGAACTGATCTATAGACAGAGCTTTGCGGGGCCGCTGTAACATAAGGATAACCAGGCAAGAAAGCAGACACATGCGAAGGACTGGGAAGGATGCCCCCGGGGGTTTAGGAGGGAGAGGGAAAGAAAGGAAGCCAGAAGGGACTGATATCCATGAAGATCTCAGTAGAGTCAAGTGACAGGAGATTTAGATGAGATTAAACATGAAGTGTAATTAGGATGAAGAAGCTGGATGTATAAGCTATTGCAATCACAATACTTGAATTTAAGATTTCAGGGTTTGGGGCAATGACGAGATTCAGGGGTTGGCAACAGGGACGGGTGATCAATTTAGAACGGAAATGAAGGTGAGTGAAGATGACTGAAGCCAAGCAAACTTCGAATATAAGTCAGACCATATCCCTCCCCTACTCAGAATCCTCTAATAGCTCACTATCTTATTCAGAGTAAGAACCAGAGTCCTTACAATGTCCTACAAGGCCCAACAGGACCCGGCCCTCTGTTACCTCTCTGACCTCACCTACTACTCTCCCCTCACCAACTCAGCTTCAGCCATCCTGGCCTCCTCACAACCAAGTACACTCCCATCTCAGGACATTTGCACTTTCTGTCCTTTCTGCATATTATGATCTCCAGCAAGATATCTGAATGGGTAGCTCCCTCACTTCCTCTAGGCCTTTGCTGAAATAGCATCTGCTCCTTAGGGGACACTGAGGTTCTGATACAGATGATGGAAAAATTTGGGAATGGTTAATGATGATGGTTGAACAACCTGGTAAACATAATTAATGTCACTGAATTGTACATGTGGAAACTGTTGAAATGGCATAGGTTTTGTTACCTATATATTTATCACAATAATATATAGTCTGCTCAATGCAGGTGTTCCTTGTTCAAGTTTCTTCCCTTATACTTAAAATTGACCCTGATCTCCCAACATTCCCTGCCTTGTCCCCTGCTTAATTTTTCTCCATAATGTTTATTACTTTCTGACATTATATGCGTTATTCTTCTTTGTTTACTGACTGGTTGATTCGTATCAACCTCCACTCTCATAGTCATAAGTTTCTTGAGGGTAGGGATTTTTGTCTATTTGCTCATTGCTAAATTCCTAGCACAGTAGACTCTCCACGAGTATTTGTAAAATGAGTGAAGAAATTGTGAGCTGGGGAGATTGGCTGGATAGTCCATAGGAGCAATAAAGTCAGTCAGGATAAGAGCAGGACTTAGAGAGGAAGATTATAAACAAGGTACTAAAGTCCAGCAAAAGTGTGAATAAGTAGGGAGGAAAGAAGTTGACGAAAAGAATAGTGGGTGGTCTAGATGGCATGTGCCTCAAAGGAGGAGTTGTATTTAATTTTTTTTTTCTTGTTGTTGTTCTTTAGTTTTTGGTTTTGTTTTGGATGGGCGCAAAAGGCCTGAAAATAGTGCTGGGGAATAGGAGAGTATGGACATCAGCCATCAGCTCTATGGTATGCGCAGCCAGGAGAATGAGCAGCCTACACTTGATAAAGCTTCAAGGAACTGATGTGTCAGTCAAGGCAAGCAGCTATCAGGAATGGTTTCAAAGCCTGACTGCACATTAGCATCACCTGGGGTAGCTGTTCAAAAGTATCAAAGCTCAGGCCCGGCCTCAGACCAATTGAATCTGAATCTCTGGAGATGGGGTCCAAACATCAGTCTTTTTTAAAAAGCTCTCAGGTGATTTTAATGTGTAGCCAGTGCTGTAATGCGCTGAAGTAGATTATACTGCAAGAGGGTGAAGGGCCAAGGGAGTCTGTCAATGTACAACATGGGTCTCAAAGGGCACAGACAAAAAGGCTGGGAGAGAGGATGAAGTGTGAAGAGAAAGCATAAGCACGTATAAGGATGAAAGTCCTCACGAGAGGAAAGGGGCTTTCATTGGGGGTAGGAGAGGGGCAGTGGCAGAGGATGGCAGGAATGAAGAGGCATTAAGGGGAATTAAAATTCTGAGTAGACCCCTTTGGAAGGAAATCATCGCAGCAAAGTTGTTCCAGAGTTGAAACCAGCTGGGGAGGCACTGGTTATCACCAAGGGCCAGCTCCAGATTTGGGGGAGGCAGAAGGTAAGTACAGCAGGACTAAGTGTATGTATGTGTGTACAGACGTATAATTATGGCTTGCAGGTTCCTCTTTGGAAACCCTGGCGGCATAGTGGTTAAGTGCTACAGCTGCTAACCAAAAGGTAGGCAGTTCGAATCTGCCAGGAGCTCCTTAGAAACTCTACAGGGCAGTTCTACTCTGTCATATAGGGTCGCTATGAGTTGGAATCGACTCGACATCAGCGGGGTTTTTTTTTTTTCCGTTAGGTTCCTCTTGGTAACTTTGTAAAACAGGAAGTGAAGTGGGTCCCTAGATGTCCACTGCTAGAGGCTGTGTGTTCTGCAACTGATGACTAGGTCAGTTTTAGGCCTCCACTAGGAAAGGTGGAAGACAGGGCAAGCGGAGGGCAGTGCTGATGGAGCTGCTTAGAATCAACCCCCTGGGCACTTGCAGGAAACTGGTTTCCATGCTGTCCAGACCATTGGGGGTGGATGCACAGCAAGTATCAGTTAAGTAGGGAGTTGGGCTGGCTAGACCTGGACCAGGTTCCCCAGAGTGTGAACCTGGAGGCAGAGAGCTGCTAACCCATTGCCATCGAGTTGATTCTGACTCATAGTGACCCTACAGGACAGAGAAGAACTGCCCCATAGGGTTTCCAAGGCTATAATCTTTATGGAGAAACCCTGGTGGCGTAGTAGTTAAGAGCTATGGCTGCTGACCAAAAGGTCAGCAGTTCAAATCCACCAGACACTCCTTGAAAACCCTATGGGGCAGTTCTCTGTCCTATAGGGTCACTATGAGTCAGAAATCGACTCAACGGCAACAGGTTTAGTTTTCTGGTTTTTGGTTAATCTTTACATAAGCAGACTGCCACATCTTTCTCCTGTGGGGTAGGTTGGTGGGTTTGAACTGCTGACCTTTCGGTTAGCAGCTGAGTGCTTAACCACTGTGCCTCCAGGGCTCCTTTAATTCCACTGAGATGCTGATTCCACCCACCTACCCCTAATAGCCCTGGTGGGGTGCTATTAACACAGGCAAGGCCCAATTCAGTTCTTTGAAAAGCAACCTCAGAAATTTGCCAGGGCTGGGCAGGGTGTTGCCTCCACCTTGAGGCCTTCCCTAAAATGGACTTGTAGTGCCAGGTCAGCCCCTAGGTACAAGAGCTAAAACCTTATGGAATCTGACCTCCTGGCCCTTCCCGCTCTGGTGGTCAGAACTGTTACACCTCCTTTTTAGTGGCCCATCCCTGGATGTCCAGGCATGCCTAAAACTGCCTGTGAGGTTCCCGGGGTTCCTGGGAACAACTGGAATTTACCCTAAGGAGGGAGCAGGGATGTACCCAAGGACCTGGCTGTAACTGCTTTGAGTTCCAGGCATGAGCCCTGAAGTCTGAATATTTCAAAATGTGATCCATGGATCACCTGCATCAGAATCCTCTGGAATGCTCGTACAAATGCAAATTATTGGGATTCCAACTCAGAACTGCAGGATCAGACAACACTCTGTAGAACTCTGCAGGAATCACATGACAGATGCAGTAGGGCACCACCTCCTTTTTGTCTTTGGTCACCCAGCTACATTTTGTCTCTTTCATGGTTGAATCTAAGATTCCATAGCATAGTATGTGTGTTCAGATGCCACATGTTTAAGCTCATAACCATGGAGCCCCACATCTCCTTGAGCAGCTTAGGCCGCTTCTGGTCTCCCACTCTGCCCATCCGGAGCTAACCTGCACACTCCCATATGGCCATTTTTCTGTGTCCACGCAGCCTTTATGTACCAGTGAAGGATGTTCCGAGGATCAAGGTTAGCTGTGCCCTGTGTATCGTGGTGACACTACAGCAATTGTTCAAAAGGTGACTAATGAAGAACTGTAGGCAGTTCAAAGCCTGTATCAAAGCACATATCTCTTCAAGTGTGTCATTTATTTTTTTTTAAAAAAGCTTAATCCAGAGCCATGTCCCATGTCTTAGTTTTAAGAGTAAAGGTGGAAGAGAAAAGAGTTCCTTCTCCTAATTGATCTATCAGTCAACCTTTCATACACCATGTTTTGGGTGCTTTGGAGGATACAGAGATGAGCAAGACATAGTCAGTGTCTCAAAGAGTTCACAACCTACCAAGGGAGACACCAAATACATTCATGAAAACAAGGTAGTATAGGGTGTATGCTAATTAAGCATAATAAACCAAACATGGCACAGGAGTAGAGCTAAGCTCCGAATCTAAGATTCATCCCCATCGCCATATATGGTACCACCATCCATCCAGTTGTTCAAGCCAGAAACATGGAAGTCTTCCTTGATTCCTCCTTCCCCTCACTCCCACATCCAGCTTATTAGCAAGTATTTCTGGATCTAGCTCTAAAATATAGCCTGAGTCTGCTCACTCCTCTCCATGGCCATTGCTACCCCCTAGTCCAGGCCACCAACATTTCTTCTCCTGGACTACTGCAGTGAACTCCTAACTTGTCCCCGTGTCTCCTCTTGCCACTCTCCAGTCCAATCCAATCTCCCACAGCAGCTAGAGTGATATTTTTAAAAATATATACATTGAATTATTTTCATTCTACACTTAAAACGCTTCAGTGACGCTTCCCACTGTACTTGGCATAAACATAGAACTCATGCCCATGGCCTGCATGGTCTTCAACCTTATCAAGCATCACTTTCTCCCTGGTTCACTGTCTCTTCTAGTTGTTTGAATATTGCAAGCACCCACCTTAGGGTCTCTGCATGAGCAGTTCCCTCTGCATGGAACACTCTTTGTCTGTGAATATTTTTGCATTCTTCAGGTCTCAGCTTAGATGTCATTACCCCCAGAAAGGCCTTTCTTGACCCCACCCCCACCTGAATTAATGTTATGTTCTCATACCACCGTGTTCTTTTCTTTCACAGCATTTATCACAATTTATAATTATATGTGTCTGGGTTGATTTGTTTAATTCCTGTCTCATCCAGTAGACCGTGAGCTTCATGAGGGCAGGGCCTATGTCTATGTTGCTTATCATTGTTTTCTAAGTGCCTAGTATAGTGTCTAGTATATAATAAAAAACCCAAATGGATGCTCAAAATTTGTCTTTGGGAATGAAGGAATGAAATACTAAAGGAATGGATTAAAAAAAAGGGAGATGGTCTGAGAAGGGTTTTCAGAAAAGAACCGTAAGAGAACACCATGAGCGAAGGCATGGAAATGGGTAGTTGTGTGCAAAACATATTCTGGGAATCCAAGTAGCCAAGAGTGGCTGGATTATGGGGCGTGTGTTAAGTAGACACCATTGGAAATGTATGTTATAGTAATGATATAGTAGAAAGCCTTAAACTCTAAGCTAAGTGTGGCCTTTATTTGGTAGCATTTAACTTGCTTCTACCCTATCCGGAAACCCTGGTGGTGTAGTGGTTACGTGCTGTGGCTGCTAGCCAAGAAGTCAGCAGTTCGAATCTGCCAGGTACTCCTTGGAAACTCTGTGGGGCAGTTCTACTCTGCCCTATAGGGTCTCTGTGAGTCGGCATCAACTCGATGGCAGTGGGTTTGGTTTGGGTTTTCTACCCTAGCCTGATCCCAAATCAAAACCCAACAAAATCTGTTGCCATTGAGTTAATTTCGACTCATAGCGGTCCTACAAAATGAAGTAGAACTTCCCCATAGGGTTTCCAAAGAGCGGCTGGTGGATTTGAACTGCCGGCCTTTTGGTTAGCAGCTGAGCTCTTAACCACTGTGCCACTAGGACTCCAAACTTGACCCCAACTATCACCCAAAACAACCCAGGGTGGGCAAGGTGCACCAGTCCTCTTCAGCTGCAACCAGTTATGGGTAATAGGTCCTCATATTTCCAGTCATGATCAGAGGCCCCACAGGATTCAGAATGAGCAATCCCTACTGTGTCCAAGCACCTCGTAGGGAAAGAGAGGGGATGGCAAGGAAGGACTTGTTTTAAAAGTAGGTCAAAAGTCCTCTCGGGTCAAGCAACCCCTCCAGAATATTCCACGAGTTTCCCGGTACCCATGTGGTCCCTTACTATGCAAGGCACACAGATATCTCAAATAATAAAAATAGTGTTTACCTTATAAGATTGTTGTGATGATTAAATTACTGTTATGGATTGAATTGTGGCCCCCAAAATATATGTTGTAAATCTTAACCTCCATGCTTGTGGCTAGAATCCCATTTAGGAATGGGTTGCCTTTGTTTTGTTAATGAGGCAGGATTAGTGTAGGGAAGATCTTGAGTCAATCTCTTCTGAAATATAAAAGAGATTAATAACGCAAACTAGCAAAGAGAGACAGGGAGAGAGAGAGATGCCAAGCACATGAAGACTGCCCAGGAGCAGGAGCTCAGAAGAGACAAGGACCTTCCTCCAGAGCCAGCAGAGAAAGCCTTCCTCTAGAGCCAGTATCCTGAATTCAGACTTTTAGCTTTCGAAACTGTGAGAAAATAAATTTGTTTGTTAAAGCCACCCTCTTGTTATAACTAAGACAATGAGATAATACATGAAAATGTTTGCCACAGTGCCCAGCAAATAACAAGTTCTCTATAAATCTTAGCTATTATTACTGTTATTAATAGCATAAAAAGCACCAGCAACAAAAATATCAAATACTTCAGGCAAGAAAAGATGAAGGCCTGTAGAGAGAGAGAGACATTGGGAAGTCCACTGAGGGCAGAATTTGCCTGTAACAGTCACATTGGGACCTTGGAGGTATGGATTAATGTGTAAAGAAAAGCTCAGAGACTGGCACTCAGCCTGTGGTGAGTGGGGCGGGTTGCCTGGTCACCAGGCTGAAGCAGGTGATGCCTTGGGAGGTGGCCCCTCTCACGGCAGGCCCCATCACCAGGGCTCAATTCCCAGCTCTATCGATCAGGTAGGAATTGTCACTATGGCAGCATCTGGTTGCCTTACCCCACATATTACACTTAGGGAGGAGGCGAAGGGCTCTCCAGCTGGTTGTCTTGGAGGAATGCCAGAAGGAAATACCTGCCTGGCCTGGTTGAAGGGGAAGAAGGGGCAAATGATAAAACCTTGTGCTGCATGGGGCCAAGATTCTGGAGTGGTGTTAAGTGGCGCCCGCTTTATCCTCATTTTTGTCACTGTGTGAGCCGTTTTCAGACCCAGGGAATCAGCTGCTCTCCAGAAGCAGCCCATGTGACATTGTGCAGTGTTTTTACGGGAACTCTCTCCGTCTCAGGAGCTCGCTTGGCAAAAAGGCCATCTCCTCTGCTTACCACAAACAACGCACACATCACAGGTTATCAGCTAGCCTCTGTTGGGATGGAAGGTGGCTGAGACACCACTGAGAAGCCAGGGGCCAAAAGGCCTACAGGGTCACTGAGGATGGTAACTGACTGAAAATAACAATACCTGGTTGAGCACTTCCACTTACCAGGCAGTGTGCTGAGAACTTTGCAGGGGTTATCTTGTTTATTCCTCAAGAAAAAAAAAAAAAACACTAATATTATTATCCCCGTTACACAGGTGAAGAAACCGAGGCTTAGAGAGTCTAACCAAGTGACTTGTCCAAAGTGCCTGAGCCAGGACTCAAACCTCTCCATAGAGCTCCATGCCCTTAGAATAGTAATAAAATAAAAAATCCCCATTTATTAAGCACTAACTATGGCCTTGAAACCCTGGTGGCATAATGGTTAAGTGCTACGGCTGCTAACCTAAAGGGTTGGCAGTTCGAATCTGATAGGCGCTCCTTGGAAACTCTATGATGCAGTTCTACTCTGTCCTATAGGGTCGCTATAAGTCGGAATCAACTTGATGGCACTGGGTTTGGTTTTGGTTTTTTTTAACTATGCCCTAGGCACTTGACATATATTCTCTTTGATTCCCTACAACTCTATGCAGTAAGTACTATTATTACTACTGTAATTTTATAGAGCTAAGGCAGTTAGGTGGTTAAGACAGTTCCCAAGATGACTGTCTTAGGTATCTAGTGCTGCTATAACAGAAATACCACAAATGGGTGGCTTAACAAACAGAAATTTAATTTTTTACAGTTTATAAGACTAGAATGCCGAATTCAGGGTGCCAAACAAAGACAATCCATTACCAAATGGGATTATAACCACAGGCACAGAGGTTAGGATTTATAACCCATATTTTTGGGGGGCACAATTCAATCTATAATAATCACATAGCTAGTAGGATGTAGAGTGGGGATTTGAATTTAGGCCAATGACTCCAGCTCTCATCCTTTTAACCTTTCTCCTACTTTCTTCCTCCAAAACAGTTTTTCTGCAGGAGAAAACTGAAGATGACTCACTCTTTTGCAGGAGAAAACTAAAGATACCCACAATCACATATCTTAGACAACTTTCCTTCCAATGTACTCTGTTATCAATTACCTGACTGCTCTAACATCTCCATGAAGAAGGGAAAATCGGGATCATTACAGATGGAGGAACTCAGGCCTAGAGAGGCAAAGTGACATTCCCAGCATTAGACATGGAGTAAACAATTGAGTCCTTATAAAAACTTGGTTCCTTGATGCCTATTGACTATCATTATTGGAAATGACAATAAAGACAGTGCAGAAAATGGCTGGAAGTCCTCATCTGAGTGCTCCAACTCAAAATGGATTTGGGGAGAAATTATTGCCAGTACAAGAAATTTCCAGGAAACCGCCAAGAAAAAGAAAGCAAATGGTTTGTTTTTGTGCAGCAAAACAAAATTGCCTCATGCCCTGAACTTTGTGTCAAAAGTTGTGATCCTTTGAATGGGGCATTAGGTTAGGGTAAGAACGAACTTGGTCCCATGGGTATATTCTGGAAATCGCTATGCACGGTTTTGCTGTGCTCATGAGAGTGAGTCATACCAATCCTAGTCAAATGAGTCTGTATTGGTGGATGCCAAATATCCCTTGTTGCATGCTGCAAGTTTGATAATGAGAATCAGACAGGAAGGACCCGAATTAGCTGGAAACCCAAGGATCCAAGCCAACAAGATCATTTTTCACTTTATTCTGGGCCCTCCCTCTGGCTGTCTTCTGCCACCCAGTGCCCCATTACCTTTGAACATCTGGGAAGTCACACCCTGCCTACCAGAGGTCATCTATACCTCCGGCACCAGCCTTCTGATGGGAGTGGGAGGAGGGATACGAAAAGTATATTTCTACACACTCATGATCTATGAAATTAACAATAGTCACAGGGGTCTCAGGAATTTACCTCAGTGCCAATGTTTACAAATTTACTTAGCTATCAGTTCTCAAGAATCAAAACCAGTCCTCTAGCCCCACTGCTGCAATGATACAAATAACCTGACAATATTATGCTGCCATTAAAATGTCTCTCCATTTTCCCTGGTGTTTAACGGTCGCTGAGTTGGAATCGGCTTCACAGCATCAGGTTTTTGGTTTAAACTTGCTTCAGGGCTCACACTCTTCAGACTCAAGAACATCTGTTGCTTCATGCATTCTCCCTTGGCATGATACATCCTTATTACCATGCAGAGCCCTTAATAGCAGAATATTATGTTTAACCATTCAGGCCCCAGAATCAGAAAGACCCACTTTGCCACTCACCAGCTGAGTGACCTTGTGTAAGTTACTTCAGCTGCTCTCAACCTTCATTTCCTCTTCTGTAAAATAAGAATACTAATAGAACCTACCTAATAGGGCTGTGGAGTCCCTGGGTGGTGCAGATGGTTAATGTACTCAGTTGCTGACTGAAAGGTTGAAGGTTTGAGTCTACCCAGAGGTGCCTCAGAAGAAAGGTCTGACAGTCTACTTCCAAAAAAATCAGCCATTGAAAACTCTATGGAGGACAGTTCAACTCTGACACACATGGGATCACCATGAGGCAAAACTGACTCAAAAGCAACTTGTTTTAACAGGACTGTGGAGGGAATTAACTGAGATCGTGCGTATAAAGGCAGTAGTGCCTGGCACACAACAAAATGTTTCAGTAAATGGTTGTTGTTGTTGTTGTTAGCTGTCATGGAGTTGGCTCCAGACTCATGGCGACTTCATGCACAATGGAGCAAAACACTTTCCAGTCTTGCACCATCCCCATGGTCCATTGTGTATCCGACCATTGTCATCCACAGGGTTCTAATTGGCAGATTTTCAGAAGCAGATCACCAGGCCTTTTTTCCTTGTCTGTACTAGTCCACAAGCTCCCTTGAAATCTGGTCAGGATCATAGAAACACACCAGACTTCACTGGCAGACGGGTGGTGGCTGCATGTGAGGTAAAAACTCCACTGCTAAGCCACCACTGCCCCCTCAGTAAATAGAAACTATATGTAAAAAGGAAGATTTGCATTTTCGGAAAGTTTGCCTTTGGAGAAGCATTTCTTGAGCTCCAACTTCCCCTGGAAAGAAGTGAAGGGCTGAGGGTTGGAACATAAGAATATGACTGGACCACAGGAGTGCACCATGGTGCTGATTCCTTTCCTTCTGGCATTTTTAGAGGGCAGGGCAGTATTGAGAGAGTGCCTGTAACTAAAGGAAATAAAATCAGCGATGTGATGAAGGGAGAAGGTGACGAGTGGGGAGAAGGTATTTAAAGTAGGTGGTTTTAGGAATGGGGTGAGGAAAGGTTAAAACTTAAGAAGCCAGGGTTTTGAGATCCCATGAAGCAGGAAAAACGCACTGCAACACTGTGAGTTTAATGAAGGGAAGGGAAACAAAAGTTGAAAAAGCCAAAGAAAGGATACAAACTTTAAATGGGGTTTGAATGAGAGAATGGGCCAAAAGGGTCTAGGAGTTCTGGAAAGCACTTGGTCCTTTCTCAGGAATGCTTTGACTGAAGGTTTTGTGCCAAAGGACCTGAAATATGCTCATTATTGAAAAAATGGTCAGTTTGTTCATCCAACCTTGCTCTTGTTAAAAAGAACATTCTGCTCTCTACTCACCTCTGCAGAAACCAGCCCCAAGAACTAGGTCAAAAACCAGCCCCCCCCCAAGTGCAGTCTCATGTCACAGGTTTCTAAGCCACTGGTACTGAGAGACCTGGACTTTCTCACTTTGGAAAATGGTTTCATTCCCTCAAGCCAGAAAGCCCAAGGGCTCTTGCCTTTTGAAAATTGCCTTGCAGAGGGAGTTACAACCTTCTCCAAAACACCTAAGAAGCTGGTTAACAGATAGACTTCTTGGATTCACCCTTGGAGTTTCAGATTCAGTTGGCTGAGGTGGGCCCTCCAACATAGATTATAAAGGTGCCTTAAGTTTTTCTGCCACACAGCAAGCTCTGACTTAGGAGATGAGAATGTTTAGTTTAAATGGAAGGAACTACAACATAGATCATTTATCACTAACAATACCCTTGTTTTGTATGTGAGGAATCTAATGCTCGGAGACATTTTAGAACTTGCTCAAGGTCACACAGCTAATTAGTAACAAAACCAGAATCAGAACCCAGTTGTCCTGCTTCCCAAGTCACTGTAAACTCCATTTTCTGACTCTCTTTGCCTCTTTCTCAATGAGATTTTCCTTTCTGAGTTAAGAATGGAGACAGATGTCCCCTCCTGCGTCTAATCAGAATTAAAAAGCATGTTACTTCGGTGGAATAATTCATTAGAAAACAAAACATGACACAATCCCCAGTTCTACTGGAAGTACTAAACATAGTTTTAAAAGATGGTCTTTCCCCTTATGTTCATCCATAAATGAGGACTGTAACATATGATTTATGTGTACAGACCATATTTGTGGCTATAATGGCTCAGTTTTAAATTATTCAGCATTGAAGAAGAGATACCCTCACTTTAAAATGAGACATTCATTCATTAGCTTAACAACTGAAGTCATTGTTTCTTTTTTCAAGGCAGCAAAGATTAACAATTATATTATCTGGCTATCAGTTCCCCTGTGAACTATCTTTACTCTAGTCCAAACTTTTCAAAAGAAAAAAACACAAATATCAGATGGGATCTAAAGCCATTTGCCAAATACCAAGATTTTGAGGTAAGTGGGAAACCACAAGTCATATCTGTCAATGGTTCAAATAATCCAAATTAGTCCTTTGGGGACAATAACCTACCCATCTTCTGACAGTTCAAAAGCATCCCAGGGGTGGGCGGGTTGTCTAAGTACCACACTAGGTAAAGTGAACAGTGGGTGAGTACAAAGGGAATTCTTAAATCTATCAAACTAGGAAGCTGCAATTTAAAGGCACCTATGTTTATGTCCAGTCCTAGAGAAGTCCAATTTCTAGCTAGCAAGTGTTGTCGGGAGACTTTTCCAGCAATGTCCGACTTTCAGAGCACTTCTGCTTTCCAGGTACGTCTTTCCTATCTGTAAAATGGGTAAGCAACAGCTGTCACCACTCTTTCATGCTCCCCCCACTGCTATGATAATACCCCCCACTAGGAAAATTTAAGGTTGCTGTTGTCGCTCTTCAGACTAAAGATAATCCTTAAACCACATAACAACCACTCTGATTTCCATCTTCTCCTAATCCACAGACTCTACTCTTGGCCTAATGCAAACACCAAAATTCCCTTGACTGTATCTGGATATTGACAAAAAAGAGACACAAAAAGATGAAGCAAGCCCGGGCGGAGTGAGGGAAAAGCTACATCTGTACCTGTTTGCCACTATTCCCTTCGCAGAGGGTGACATCACTGTTTATTTCTGCTAGAATAACTTCTCATGGGAGGGCCTCATACTTGTCCTTTTTGCAAGAAGCCAAGTGTGGATAGAAGCTGATTCTACTCAACACTCATCCTCTGGAAAATTCTGGAACCAATCTGGCTGACCTTAAAGGTCAGCAAAGATGCAGCAGTAGCTTTTTTATAAGTGTATTACAAAGGAGATCTCTAAAGCTAGGCCTTCATTGCCTGTTGCTGCAGCTGCTGCCAGCAAAGATAACCCTAAATGGCCACTCATTTCACAGTAAATTTAGAAGGACTTCACGTTGGAAAATGCTTTAGACACACTTCTAGTTGGAAATAAATTAAAAAGCGTGTTTACCTAAATAATTGAAGGTGAAACTTGTATTACATGCGTTCCATGTGCAGTTAGGGATTTCTGCTCCAAGCGTGTCTCAGTGTCAGCTATGAATTCCCACCTAGCACTTGATTTAAGAACCAAAATCTGAACTATCAGAAGACATCGAAGGAAGGGCAAAAGGTACATTTATACACCGTGGTTAGAGTGTAAATTGGCAGAAATATTTTTGAGAGCAATTGGCAATATCCAGAAAAAAATAACTCAACAAATCCAGTTTGAGCGATTTATCTTAAGGAGCTAAGGCACCAACTGCATAGAATAAACGCACAAGGATGCTCACACCGGCATTATTTGAGTGCCCACAAAGGAATAAATTGAATTAGGATTTTTTTTAAAAATTGGCATTGCTGTAACAGCGAAAGACACCAAAATCAAAGTTTAAAAGACAACTCATCAATGTATTTTCAACGTATGTAGTGGTTGTTACAGTTACTAGCCAAAATACATAAAAAGATCCTGCTGATGAAAATGAGAAAGAACAACTCAACAGAAAAACAGGCAAAGAATATGAAATGGCAACACAGAAGAAGAAATACAGATGGCAAATAAACACAAGAAAAGATGTTCAACTGTGCTAGTAATTAAAGAAATACAAAGAAAAAAGAGACTTTTTTTTCAGCTACCACATCATCAAACATTAAAAAAAAAGGTCAATAATGTCTGCAATTGGTGAGGAAGAACGTGGAGAAATGGCCATTGCTGATGGGGATGTAAATTGCCACAGCTTTTCTGGAGGGCAATTTAGCAGGGAATCAACTCGACAGCAACGGGTTTTTATTAAAACTGAAGATGTGTTAGCCAAATTCTTTAAACCAGCAATTTCGCCAGTGAGTTTATGCTACAGAAATGCTCATAAGATGGCAGAGCTGCATGTGCAAGGAAGTATGCTGCGGCAGTATTCAAAGCAGTAAAAATTGGCAATAATCTAAAAATTCATCAATAATGGTTGGAGTAAACAAATTACGTCACGAGCATATGATGGAATACTACGCAGCCATTAAAAAGAATGAAATAACTACATGTACACTGGCTGAAGACCTACAAGACACATACTTCTGTGAAAAGTATGTTGTAAACAGTATGTGGAGCATTGGTCACATCTTTATGAGTATTTTATGCCCACCAGTGCATATACGAATATTCATAGAAAAATGTAGAGAAGGACACATACCAAACTGTGACCCTAGTAGGGGGTTAGTGTTGGAGAAGCCAAGGCCATTCCACTTCATATTTCTATTTTTTACAAGAATGAGTATGTATTTTTTTTATAATAAAACTGCTTTTTTAACAAAAAGTGAGGTAGGATGTG
Source organism: Elephas maximus indicus (assembly GCF_024166365.1). NCBI lineage: Eukaryota > Metazoa > Chordata > Mammalia > Proboscidea > Elephantidae > Elephas > Elephas maximus. Next base: position 46,638,078 of record NC_064846.1, read on the forward strand.
CCACTCCCCCAGTCCCTACCCCCAGCCTCTAAAGATGTCCTCTTGAAGGACATGGTGCTTCAGCAATTAAGACAACTTCTGAATCCCAGAGCCATGAGGTTTTGCTATTTAGAGGTTGAACTAGATTAAGAAATGCTGAACAGAAGTAGAAGGTTTATCTCCTTCTTTTGGAAGAGTTTTCATTTCACGCAGCTACGGAGTGATTTTGACGTCCGTTCTAAAGTGATTGTCTCTCTCCTCCTCGCAAATCTCCTGTCATTCTTCCTGCCATATCTCCTTCCTATCCCTCTCTCTCATAAGGTTGAGGGGAGGGAAAGAGGTTCACTCATTTCAATTACTCTTCCTTTTTTTACCTCGATTCCAGGATTCAAACCCATTCTTCTATTCTAAAGAAAAAAAACTTGTTGCCGTCCAGTGGATCTCAACTCATAGCGATCCTATAGGACAGAGTAGAACTGCCCCATAGGCTTTCCAAGGAAAGGGTGGTGGATTCGAACTGCCGACCTTCTGGTTAGCAGCCAAGCTCTTAATCACAATGCCACCAGGACTCCATTCTAAAGAAAGCCCACCCTAACTTCCCCTCCCCAGTTCATATGGCATAAGATCATTTCAGTATTTCCAATTCCCTGCCAGTTAAAGTTGACAACTTTGCCTTTGGAAGAATCTTTAGTATTAAGGGATTATCTGCAAGTGACCCTAGGCTCTATACCAACACCCATATCAAGCAGAGAAGCAGCCCTGGATCTAGACAGCCCTGGGATTACATGTACATGTTACTAAATGTGGGCCTTTCTCCTGGGAGTGCCTCAGTAGCACTCATCAGACTTTCAAGGAGGTCCTTGGTCCACAAAAAGGTAGAGGAATTGAAATGACTGAATCACCCACTGAAAACCTAGGGCAGAACAGCCAGTCCTCAGGTTTCCATCTGGCTCCTTGGCTCAGTGAGTCAGACAACACACTCAGGAGGAGTGAAGAGGGAGAGAGCGAGAAGCAGCACAGCCTTTGAGGGATCCACTGGCCCTCTGCTAAAGCTGCCATATGAGAACCCACACAGTTCAGGCCTGGACGTGACCTCCAAGTCCCACTGAACAAACAAGCCAACCTACACTCTCCTGAACTACATAAGATGGCATCTAGGTCTAGTAGAAATAATACTGGGAAGCAGCAAATTTGTGTTTTAGCCTTTACTATTACTTCTGTCATGCGGTAGCTGTGTGACCTTACGCAACTCACTTCACTTCTCTGGTCTTCCATTTTCCTTAGGCAAACAGAAGGTTTGGATTAAATGAACTTCTAAAGGCACCTGAAGCCCTACCTTTGTATAAATCTCCCTGACTCAACAGGCATCTCCACATCACTAAGCTCTCCAGAACAGAGAGTGACTTCACTCTCACTTCCCAGGATCATGCAGACTTAAAGTCACACAATTCTCTCTTGTAGCTAACCTGCATCCTTCTACTGCAAATGAACCTTGTTGCTTTCATAAGGAGAATGGCTGATCACCAGTGCGCTGAGGACTCTAGGACCAGTAGCCCAGAAAGCCTCCACATCAGTGTCTACCCCAAACCCAGTTTGCAATGATTATTAGCTGTGAATTCTCAAGAGCTCCATTCTTCTTTCAAGGTAAACCCTGCCGCCATCAAGTCAATTCCGACTCATAGAGACCCTATAGAACAGAGTAGAACTGCCCCATAGAGTTTCCAAGGAACCCTTGGAGGATTTGAACTGCCGACCTCTTGGTTAGCATCTGTAGCACTTAACCACTACACCACCAGGGTTTCCTCTTTCAAGGTAGCTTGTTTAAAAAAAAAAAAGGATCAAGGATATTAGTGAGGAGTCAAAGAAAACAATAATTCCCTTTCACTAGTCAATAATCATGTGAGTGCTACTTCCTTTGCCTTCAAATTTCCTTAAACATGGCCACACCCTCCCATTGATAAAATGGACCCCCACACTTAGCGCTCAAGAAATCTATGCTACAAACTGGACTCCAGCCCAGATTTTGCCTTAGGGCCACTGGAGATGAACCCTGCAACAGCTAGCCTCCAAGATGGCCCTTTAGAACTGCTTGGAAAAGATAACGAGTCTTAAGGATAAAAGCATCTCTCCAACAAAACTTAATTCCTGCCTCCAGGGTTCTCTGGTCAGCAGGCTGTGTTCAGACCGATGGGATTTTTCTTGGGACTGTAGTGATGATACCTCTGGACCAGGAAATTAAAGGCCACATTGAAATTTTCAGGATGTGAGAGGAAATAAACTCAGAGAGCTGACTCACTCAAGGTTGAATGAGGATAGGTCTTTGCAGTCAAAGCATAGCAGAGAACTGAGGCAGTCCGCCCAACAACACAGCAGAAAACAGGATTTAGGCCTGAGTTGCCAGAATAATTGCCTTAATTCTTCACTTCCCTTTCATGATAACCTTGAGTTTATATAGAACCGTCTAAGAAGTTCAAAACACTTGCAGAGATTTTATCTTAGTCGTCATTACACCATCACTTCAGTGCGAGCAATGAGTACTATCAGCTTCATTTTACACATGGGGAAGGAAAGCCTAGAGGGGTGAAGCAAGTCATCCAAGTTTATCCAGCAAAACACTGACAGTCTCCAACCTCAGGGGGATATGCTCTGCCCAAGCATTGCCCAAAGTACGTTCCTCACAACACCAGTCCAGCCAATTGCTTGTTGGAACACCAGGTTCTGCAGGCAAATACATCTGGGAAATGCTGCCTGTTTGATTCTCCTGGAGAGTCACAATATGCAATAGCCTAGTAAAGGTTTTTAGAAGCCCTGCAGTAAACAAAGTTGTTTCTGTTTAAGCAAGAATTTTTCAAACTTACCTTGACAAAAAAAAACCTTAAAAATGTGTGTGCGTACACACATGCACGTGTTTAACACCTACTGAGATCCTGTGCCTTGGAAACTCTAGGGGCAGTTCTAGTCTGTCCTGTACGGTCGCTATGAGTTGGAATCGACTCGAGGACAATGGGTTTGGCTTCTTTGTTTTTTAAGGTCCTGTGGAACTAGCCTTCTTTGGAACTCACACTGGGAAGCACTGGTGTAGCCACTCGATTGCTCTGAGTGTCTACACAGAATACAGGTGCAATTTCATTGGAATGCAAGCCCCGTGAAGAGCATTTCCTCAGGATATTGCCTTTTACCTTCTGGTATTGAGAGCCAGTGAACAAAGGACCTTGATGAGCCCAAAGGAACCCAAGCCATCATCTCCTCTACAGCAGTGCATGCAATACAATAGACTCAAACAAAAAAAAAAAACAAAAACCCAGTGCCTAGGAGGATGTAAATTCAAGCCCACCCACCTTTGCTGGGATTCCTTTCAAATGGAACCCAGGGCTATTTCTGGTCTTCATTTAAGGGGGGAGGTGCTCATGATGCTAGTTCAGGCCCTCAGAGCCCACACTCTTAACTAGCATAACTTTCTACCCGCCACACGCTTCCAGTAGAAATCATCAATCTCTTGGGTTTTTTTTTATTCATCAGCCTATCCAATCAGCAACAACACAACAGGAGACTCAGAGTATGCCCCCGTTCTGGCTATCTGCATGAACATTACAGTGGTCTTTATATATCCAGTTCAGAAATTACAGCACAGAAATCTTCTGCTATTGTTAATTACTACTGACACTACTGAAAGTACCTAAAATGTACAAAGTCCCTGAAGACCCTGCCCTGATTAATTTTTAATTCATATACAATTCAAATGACAAAAGATCACAGCCCACGTATTTAATATTTATTACTACCCTTTTCATGTTTTCTTTTAACATCCACAGCGTAAGGGAAATGCCTGCACTCAAATTGGTAACTTTCTGTGCAAAAAGTAAATGCCATGCAGGTACACCTCTCTTTATCTGTCCATTGGCTAGTGAAAAATTCTATGTAAATGGGCTTTTGGTAAAAAGTTTCACTATAAAGGTCAAAGGGACTCTTCTTTTTTTAATATGATTATGAATCCCTTTGTAAAGCAGTGAATGTGGATACTCTCCATCTAGTTTATTTGCCTTGTAAATTCACGTTTATACATATATCAGATTTACTTAAAGCAAGATACACTAATAATAATAAATGAGTCAGATGCTTCTAAAGATGAGGATATATTCTCACCCTTATCGATCTGCAATACTGCCTCCTTTTGGATTCACCATTAACTACCATCCCAGTTCAGGGAGACTCATGAGTTTGTTGAGAATTTAACAACAGTAACATTTCTGAGGATTCCCTGCATTCTTACTTAACTATGGCCCCTCTGCCTTTATATGCTGTTCCTTCCACTTAGGATATCATTTCCCACTTAGCCACCTGGCGAATTCATTCGTCAGGCCCCAACTCAAATGTTACTTCCCCTCTGAAGCCTTTCTTGATCATACTCCTCAACCCCAGCCAGTCACCCCTCTTCTGTGCCTGCACAGTACCTTGCCTGTCCCTCATCATGCCCTGGTGTAATTGTCTGTTTACACTCTCTAGCTCACCTAGCAGACTGTGCACTCCCTGAGATCTGAAATGATGTTATTCATTTTTATACTTCCAATGGGGCCCTGGCGGCACAGTGGTTAAGCGTTCGATTGCTAACCAAAAGTCAGCAGTTCGAATCCACCAGCCACTCCTTGGAAACCCTATGGGGCAGTTCAACTCTGTCCTATAGGGTCACTATGAGTTGGAGTTGACTCGACAAAAAAAAAAAAAACTGACTCGACAGTAATGGGTTTTTCGTTATTGCTGTTACATTTCTGACACCTAACATTACTACCGGCCCTTGCTATGTGTTCAATAAATGTCAGTTATTTGACGTGAGTGAACGATCACTATCCTTAACTGTACATTGTCAGAGCCTGCAAAACAACGCTTCATTAAAACCACACAAAAAAATAAAGTCAAAGAGCAGGTTTAGTGGTTTTGTTCATTTTTATTGATCTTTCTTTGATTTAATAGCCATACGAGTTCACATCTCATGGCTCAAGAAAAAAAATTCTAAACCAAATTCATCACTGATACATGAGTGCATCTAGTATGTTCCTTTTTCTTTAAACATATAGCTAAATCCTAGCACACCACTAACATCACTGCAGTAAGGAAGACATGAGGATCCACTAATTAAAAGGCGGTGGAGGAGGCACTGCAGGGATCACTGTAAGAGCTTTGGATCCTCATTGGCTGAGAGAAAGAAACCGACTAAGAAAGTTGGGCATCTTTAGAGGAACAATAAGATGCCTAGTAGGGCTTGGTCAGCCTGACTCAAAATACGAAGTCCAGATAGTCCCAAACTACAACCCCAGCTGGGGGGGATTTCCATCACTTTGAAACCATCATTACTCTTCCAACGTGGGCAGAACAGGTTGGACCTGATCCGCCTGCGTGTTGCTGCAGTATGGCTTGGCATGGGATGAGACCCAAGGACATGTAATGCCAGGAGTAACCCAGCCCCATGGTGCAGACACAGATACATACATACACACACCCCCCATACTCCAACTCACACTCCCTGAATCCCACAGAAAAACCGCACCATCTCCCAGGCACACACCACTGCATTCCTGTGTGCCCAGTCACACACAGGGAGTGCCCCCTCACATTCTCTCATTCCCCTAGTCGGCCCGGCCCACACCCCACAGCGCCCGCCGGCTACAGACTAGCCTGGAGCTGGAAGCTGGTGAGGAATGGTTTTTGTTGTGTGTAACAAAGCCCCATGCACCCAGGTGCCCCGCTGGATCAGCTCCATCCATCTCTCCCCACCCCCATCCATGAGCTCCCAGAACAAGAGAAAGCTCAGCCCAGGGAAGTGGATGCGGGTGTGGGGGCGCAAAGAAAGAGAGCTTCGGGGTGGGCGGGAGCAGAAGTCCGGGCAGCTTCAGTGCTCTCTCGCCATGAATCGAGAGGGACGGCGAACTGGCGAAAAGACCGAGCTACCTCCCCACCCCATCGCCCCACGTCTATTCATAGAGCGAGACCAAAAATTGAGAAATAATCTGCCCTCCCGTCCGCCCTGTGCCCTCCCAGCGGCTCTCGGAGCCACCGGCGCTCCAGTAGCCCGCAACAAAGCGCCCCCGGCACAGACCTGTTTCAGCGTCTTCGCAGCACGGGCGAAAAGGAGCCACTGCCGAGGGTTCTGCCCCTCGCCGCCGGACAGGAGGAGCCTGGGAGGGGAGGAGGAGCAGGAACTGGGGGAGGAAGAAGGACGAGAGGGGATAGGAGGCACAGCAGCAGCGACGGTGGCGGTGGCGGGAGGAGGAGGAAGAGGAGGTGGAGGAGGAGGCTGCTTCTGTGGCAGCCGCCGAGGATGCTCTGGCGAGCGGCAGGGCTGGCTGCGCGGGGCGTCGGCTCACGTGCGCCCCATAGCCCGGGGATGCGCGCGCGTCTGGGTGTGTGAGAGCATCTGGGTGTATTTTGACTGTAATTATTCCAATTCCGACCTAGCCTGGGACTTGTGGTTCCTGCAGCCAGGCGGAAGTGAAACCCTTTCAGTCTCTCCAGCTTGACTGTGCCGGCTTGGGGTGGGGTGGCGGCGGCGGGGGGGGGGGGCGGGGGGGAGCGGGGAGGGCAGGGAGAAGGGGTATAGTACCAGGGCACCTGGACTGCCCTTAATGTCCGCACCCCTTCTTTCAGTCGTCTTTCTGGGCACTGGTAGCTTGCTTTCTCACGTATCTCTGCAAAGCCAAGGAGAGAAAAGAAAGAGACCAAGGACACTCCCCATCATCACCACATTGTATTGAGTTTGAGCTCACACTGTGCTAGGCGCTGCCTGGACCACCCAGAAGGCAATTTCTGTTCTAATTTGGGATTGACTTTTGCGAGTTGGCGTGCCCACATCTTCATACAGGATTTGCATCCCCCGTTTTTTCCTGTCTCTCGTTCCACTGCAGCATCTCAGTGCTTGTAACCAAGGTGGCATACAATCAACTCTACTTTTTACTTTGCTCACCCAGCCAGCATTATCCAGGTCCCGGGCCTCTCTGGTGTCAAGGGGCTACCTCATCCTCATGCCACTTCTCTAAGAGGGTACTCAATTGAAATGAGAACTAAGAGTGGTTTCCTGCAGGTCAGAGGGTTGAAATTCATCACGGATCCAGCTGGAGACCCGGTTTGGATCTGTACCCCTAAAAACTTCGGTAGAGGGAAACCAATTGTGAGAGGCACAACTTTTCCCCAGGGTTCAATCTTTGGTGTACCTCTTCCTTGGGACATTGCTGCAAGTCTCCTTCTTCCTGCTCTTGACCTTTTGAACATTTTGCTTCATCTCCCCTAATGGACAAGTAAAGAATAATACTTCCTTATGCTTGTAGAGCATTTTGGCATTTACCAAGCACTTTTCCTAGTAACAGGTTCCCTACTGCACTATCTCTGTAAGTCAGGCAGTATTGCCATTTTATAGATGAGGAAACTGACATTCAGCAAGGTTAAGTGTATTTGCCTAACGTTACAGGTTAATAAGTGGCAGATACAGAATTGGGACCCACATTCTCTGATTCTCAGGCCAAAGTTACTATTTTAATTTATATCTTGGAAAGAAATTTCAAATTTATCTGTTGAGATTCATGTTAGAGTTAAATGGTTTAGTGAGAGACCTACCCACTGCCATCGAGTTGATTCCAACTCACAGCGACCCTATAGGACAGAGTAGAACCACCCCATAGGGTTTCCAAGGAACACTTGGTGGATTTGAACTGCCAACCTTTCAGTTAACAGCCGTAGCTCTTAGCCACTTCACCGCCAGGGTTTCCTTAGTGAGGGAAGAAGTTTAAATTGTTAAGTGAAATGAGGTTTTAAAAAATATGCATATTCAGTTAAGTTGATACATTCAGGTGCGACCCACAAGTTAGTGGGGAAGAAAGAGTTAAAGACTTTCCGGCCTCAATCCCTGGTCAGCAGCCATAACTATTCCTTTGATTTGGCTACCAGTCATTGTAAGAACAATTGGAAATGAAAGTGCAGAAAGGACAATAGGAAGAGGGTCTATTTGAATTTTCTGGGGTGACAATCTTGCAGTGGCTCATCCACAAACTGGATTTGCCCTCCCTAAATCATGAGAATGAATAATTGTTTGCCACCAAGGGAGGACTGTGACCCAGATTTTTGCTACTCTTGGTGATTGTGATTGCTTGGGAGTATATGCCTGTTAACAGTTTTGTAACAATGTACATGGTTTACTCAAAGAGATGTTTTGACTCTTCTAAACAAATTCTTGTTTATCAAAAGACCTAATAAAGAAGTCCATTCAGAGTCTATCAGAAATACCTGAACCTGACATTCAGCCAGGGACTCCCTGTTCCAGATCTGGTACCCAAAGACAGACTATTCTTGTTGAGCCTTGCCAAGCACAGAGATGTTGAGTCATAACAATGCTCAGAGCCAAGCTGCAGAGAAATTGTGAAGGAGGTCAAATCTGTCTCCGACACCCTTCCAGTCTCTCTCTGTTGTACCCTTTCTTTCCCACTTCCAACCTCTGGACATCAAAACCCCTGCATTTCCCAACCAGCAAAAAAGTAACCTGGGTAACTCATTCACATTGAATGAGGGAGACAAGCAAGAGGCAGCATTGCTAACCCCAAAGAAATGGTCCCCTAATGATAGAAGTTTAGGCATTGTGGATGGGAGAAATAGCTTGGGTCCCCTCAAATCACATTAGGTGTGAGACCACCCAAGAATAAGATAAGACATTGGGAATTCTGATTCAAACATAACAGAAACCCAGAACTGGAAGAGGCAATAGTTATTATCTCTAGTTCAAACTCTTTGTTTTACAGGTGATATAACCATAGCTCAGAAAGATTAAGTAACTTTTCCAAGACTATGTAGCTCCTAAGAAGGAGAGCCATGATTTGAATTCTAAGCACAGAGCTCTTTTCATTACACTGTTCTATTCCATCAGCTGAGAGGAAAACCAGGAGCAAGGACTCAGAACTGATATTTGAGACTTTATTCCAGGTACACAGGAATGGCATGAAAATAAGAATGGACGCAAGAAAGAAAGGTGCAGTCCTCTTCCTTGCTTCCTTTAGCTATCTCTTCACAAGTCGTTTTTCTGCAATAGCTTCATCCAGAGGCCATTTAAAACAAAATTGACATGCAGAAGTTGTCTGTGTGATGCCATGCACCTCCAAACTGGAAATGGTGTTAGAGGTATGAGACTACGCTGAGGGTGGGCAGAGTCCAGGTCACTCCCTGATCTGCCTTTTTAGAATAAATCCCTGTTATGCGCATATTATAATGAGTCTCTACTAAAAATAGAGCACCAGGAAAGAATCTAGTTGCTTAAAGTTTCCAGTTTGTTGGGTCTTGTTAATTAAAACTTCACTATAATCTCAAAACACAACAAGGATTTAAAATAATCTAACCTTTAAAAGATAAAACATAAAACCCAACCCTATTTGAGTTTTCATTCCATGTTTTCTAAGTTGTTAATGGCTATTTGAGATTAAAAATTTACTGCAATCAATTGGCCTCAGCCCACCTGGAGCAAAGGAGAATGAAGAACACCAAAGACATAAGGTAAAGATGAGCCCAAGAGACAGAAAGGGCCACATAAACCAGAGACTACATCAGCCTGAGACCAGAAGAACTAGATGGTGCCCAGCTATAACCGATGACTGCCCGGACACGGAACACAACAGAGAATCCCAGATGGAGCAGGATAACAGTGGGATGCAGACCTCAAATTCTTGTAAAAGGACCAGACTTAATGGTCTGACTGAGATTAGACAGACCCTGGAGGTCATGGTCCCCGGACCCTTTGTTAGCCCAAGAACCATTTTTGGAACCATTCCCAAAGCCACCTCTTCAGACAAAGATTAAATTGGACTATAAGACAGAAAATGATACTGGTGAGGAGTGAGCTTCTTGGCTCAAGTAGACACATGAGACTATGTGGGCAACTCCTGCTGGAGGCAAGATGAGAAGGCAGAGGTAGACAGGAGCTGGTTGAATGGACACGGGGAATACAGGGTAGAGAGAAGGAATGTGCTGTCTCATTTGCGGGGGGAGCAGATAGGAGTACATAGCAAGCTGTGTATAAGTTTTTATATGAGAGACTGACTTGATTTGTAAACTTTCACTTAAAGCACAATAAAAAAAAGTTACTGCAAGATTTATTATACTATTCCCTCTACTTGTGTATATGTTTGAAAATTTCCATAATACAAGCATGAAAAAAAAGACATAATTCTTGTCTTTTAAGAACTTGAAGGAACTCAGTGTTAGATCAGTCATGAATTTCAATTGCTGCTATATGTAAAGTGCTGTAACTTCCCAGGGGAGCTAGGTGGCAATGTATATCAAAATAATATTTAAAAATTAAGTGTGGAAAGAAGTTTCCCCAGGAAATCTCTAGTATTTCATAGTTGGAAAAATAATCAGGATGCCTTCCTTTTTTCCCCTCTTGATTAGGTGAGTTATTTCTATGGACAAGTACTTCAACTGTTCCAGGACCCAGTTTCTCAATCTGAGAAAAATGCGGTAATAACTTTATTAAACATGTCTCCTTGAAAAACTGGGAAAGATGAAAGGCTTGTAGGAACAGTGTGACATAAACAATAGTTTTCAGATTTCTGTGCTGGTGAATGGGTGGGTGATGTGAGTGACCCCTTTGAAAGTCGCATTATAAAATAAATGGAAAATAATCAGCCTCACACTTTCTCATGTATGCATGCTAAAATAACAGAGGGTAATCACCAAAAAATAGACATTAAATATATATAACTTCCCAAAAGGTAGAGAGAAAAATGGAATGAAAAAAGAAAGAAAAGACTCAATTTCAAAAGAACTCAAGAAAAAAGAGGAGGGAAACAAAACAGAAAAGTGGACAAATAAAAAGCACATGATAAAAAGGTAGAAATAAATCCAAATACGTCAATAACACTATAAATGTAAATGGTCTAAAGTCCTCAGTTAAAAGGTCAAAGATGGTCAGAATGAATAAAGAACAAAATCCAGTTATAAACTGTTTAGAAGAGAAGGAACTTCACTTATAACGTAAGGACAGAGAAAGGCTGAACATCAAAGGATGGGAAAAGCATTACTAGGCAAAAACTAACCAAAAGAAAGGCAAGGTAACTATATTAATGTCAGACTAGAAAAAAAGAAAAAAAAACACTTTAAGGCAAAAAGATTACTAGAGGTAAAGAGAGTAACCTGATAATGAAAAAAAAATAGCAAATTCACCAGGAGGATATAACAATTCTAAATGTGCTATCACCTATTAACATGACCAAATTTCTTTTAAAACAAAAGTTGACATATCTACAAGGAGAAATTGATTAACCCAGTAACACAGTGGAAGATTTTAACACGTCTTTCTCAACAACTGATGGATCAAGCAGAAAAAAATCAGTAAAAATATAAAAGATTTGAATAGCATAATTAACAAACTGGACATATATAGAAAATTTCAGCAAACCGTTGGAAAATATATTTCTTTGAATCACATATGGAACATATAAAAATTTGACTGTATGATAGGCTATAAAGCTGGTCTTGTCGCATTTCAAAGATGTGATATCCTATCAGGCCAAGTTCTGTTATTACAAAACAATTAAGTTGTAAATAAATCTAAAACATACATAGAAAAACACAAACGTTTGGAAATTTAGAACACGATACCAGACAATTTATAGGTAAAATAAGAAATCATAATAAAAATTAGAAAATACTTAGAACTGAAAAATAAGAAAAAAAATCATATTAAAACTTGTGGAATAGGCTAAAGTCATATCACACCCAGGGCCCTCGAGTCGATTCCGACATATATAGAGGAAAATTAATAGACTTAAAATAGCTTTCACTAGAAAAGAAGGAAGGCTCATAATTAATCAGCTAAACATTCAATTTAAGAAATTAGAGAAAGAATATCAGAATAATTCCTAAGAAGGTAAAAGGAAGGAAATAATAAAGCTATGAGTAAGAGCCAATGAAATATAAACTAAATATATAGTAAAGAGTTTCAACAAAGCCAAAATTTGTTTCTTTGAAATTACTGATAAAACGGACAAACCTCTGGCAAGACTAATCAAGGAAAAAAAAGACAGGCAGCACAAATATGCACTTTGGAATTTAAAAAATGAGAAGTAATTACAGTTTTGCTGCAGAAATAAACAGATAATAATAAGATTGCAGTGCAGTAAATTGCTATTACATGGCCCTTATAGCCATAGTCTTGTAACTCCCACAAAACGATTGGGTGGGACTAGGCAAATAAGGTGCTTGTGGCCCATCAAGGGAATTGGACAACCTGCTAATGCAAATAAGGTGCATGGAACCCTTGCAGAGGTGGAATGATGCAAATAAGTTACATAGAACATTTGTATGAGATTGGTCAGTTTTGCCATCACATTATGTCTAAAAAGAGCCAGTCCCAGAGAATGATGGGGGACCTCAGTACTATCAAGAAGAAGATCCAGGAGCAGAGCACATCCTTTGGACCAATGGTCCCTGCACCGAGAACCTCCTAGACTCAGGAGACAGAGAGAATTATAACACTGGAGACAGCACGAGACAGCAAGAAGTGGCAGCAAGCACAGCAGAGTCCAGCACCAGAGAAATGGTGACAGCAGAACCAGGAGACTGGCACGAGGCTGCTGCAGTGTGTTTCCCAGCCCATGGAATGAGGCGGCTACAGTGGATATGCCCATACTCGGAGCGAGAGAGGTAAGAGCCTTTGGGCAGGAGGCTTCCTGGAAGAGTGGGGTGCCTCCAGAAACCTATCAGCAGAGCTAAAGAAAGAGCTGCAACACTTGCCCAAGCAGAGGCTGAGTCCAGAACCAAGCAGGGACCAGGGTTGGGGCCGAGAGTGAGAGGCCAGGCCTGAACAGGATCCAGCAGCAGAGGCCTGCCTGCAAGCATGGCCAAAGAAGAAGCTATTCTAATAGAAGAATGGTATCCTGAGTTCTTCCTGTTACTTCCAAGTTGTAACCTGTTACTTGAATTGTAACCTGTTACTTCCCCAATAAACTCCATAATAGTGAGTATGGCCATTTCACGATGAGTTTCACTATGAGTCTATGAGTTCCGTGTGGCCATTTCAACAAATTCTTGAACCCAGCAGAAAAGTAGAGTGCCATAGGAGAGACGGCTGGTGTCAGAACTTGTAAAAAAGGTTGGAAAGTAGAGGTATGCCTGACCTCAACATCATGGGAATCAGCTTTGGCCTGATGCTGTTGATGATGATTATCCTCCCCACTTGTGAAGTTAGACAAGGCAGTCTGATGCCACCATTTCACAAAGATAAAGAACTTTATGCCAATACATTTGAAAACTTGAATTTAAATAATGAGTAGATTCTTAGAAAAATACAACTTACTAGAAAAAAACTAGAAGTGACTTAAAAAAAATAGGTAACACAAATAGTCCTATAACCATTAAAGAAAATGAACCAGTAGTTAAAATTATTCCCACAAAGAAAACATCAGGTCCTCAGTGTTGGATAAAGTAGTTCTACCAAACATTCAAGTAAAATATCATTCCAATCTTACTCAAACTGTTTTAGACGAAAGGAAAAGCAATAACACCTTCTGAGCCATTGTGGTAACAAAACCTGACTAGAACTATATGCAAAAGGAAAGTTACAAGCTAAGCGCACTCATGATTATAGATGTAAAAGTTATAAACAGAATATTAGCAAACTAAATCCAGCAATATATAAAAAAGATAATTCACAGTTGGAAGTTGGGTTTATCCCAGGAATGCAAGGTTGGTTTTAAGACTCGATTAATGTAACTCATCATGGGGACAGATTAAAGAAGAAAAAAAAATTATGGCTTACTAAATACAGAAAAAGCAATCAATAAAATTTACCATCCATTTATAATTTTATAAAACAGCCTCCTAGCTAACTAGGAATAGAAGGATCTTCCTTTGCCTCATAAAAGGCATCTATACCAAAAACTAAAGCAGATCTATTTATCTGTAAAACACCGAAAGCATTTACTTTAAAATCAGAAACAACACAAGGATGCCTCCTAGCACAACTCCTGTTCAGCATTATAGTGGAGGTTCAAGCCAGTGCAGTGAAAGAATAACAAAGAAAGATTAGGAAAAAAAAAAAAAAGAAATACATGGTAATCATTTGAAGTTTGTGCAGTATATTTTACGTCAGTTAAATCTCAATAAACTATTAAAAAGACAAAAACTTTCTGCTTTGATCCTGATGTAACCTGAGCTAACCTGGCTTTATCTAATTAAAACTGACACCTCCAGTATTGAGGTAGAAATGACCCTACTACAAGAAGACCACAACCCAGGAACTTCCACCGAAGCACGTTCATCTCTGGGAAGGTTGAGGTTAAATACCATGTGAAGGCTCAGGAACTGCTGGCAGTCAAGGTTATGAGGCATGGGAGATTTTGCACCTGTAATGGTATAGCATACAGGGTCAGTGGAAAAGAGGAAGACCCTCGACAAGATGGATTGACTCAGTGGCTGCAACCATGGGCTCAGGCATAACAACGATTGTGAGCATGGCACAGGACCAGGCAGTGTTTTGTTCTGTGGTACATAGGCTTGTTATGAGTCAGAACCGACTTGATGGCACCTAACAACAACAGTGGTATACCACGGCCTGCACATCATGATGTCTTTGAAGCAAAGTGGACACTCAGTTCTCCAGACGAAATGGCACTGTTCTAGAAAAGGTAGAATTTTCATATCCATTGAGTCCCATTGAGTAGAGACCTAGTAGACAGCCAAGTCCCTACCCCAAGAAGTCCTCCAGCCAGGGAGATTTACTGGGAGCTTTATTATAGTCAGTTGCACCTGATCCAGGCAAGTGAAATGCACATCAGGCAGATGTCCCCATACCAGAACACTGGCTGAGGTGCCAGAAGATTCTAATGCAAGGAGGAGGTAGGGGTCAGTGTTAACTAGACGCTGACAACATATCCTGGTAGGAGCATTGAGTGTGTAACAGTGACCTATTAAAAATCTTGAACATAGAATGCAGGGACTTACAATGGTCCGTATCTGTCACAATGCGAGCCAGTGCATGAGCACTTGGGGCACTTGCACACTGATCAAGAATAGATACGGAAGGCTCAGCAAACTAATATACCCATTACTAACCCTCAGACACACCCTTGACACTATCACTATAGGACTGATCATAATCTTCTCCTATTTTTATTTTACGATCATAATGCTATCTTGGTTGTAGTGAATACCTTTACAAGAATGCCATTGTAATTGGCAGTGTAGTGTAATGATTAAGGAATGGGCTTCGGAGACAAACAGCAGTGGGCTTTGGAGATAAATAGCAGTGTTTTGAATCTTAGCTCACCCCTTTATTAGCTCTGACCTTGGGTGAGCCATTTAACCTTCCTAAACCTAATTTCCTCATCTGTAAAATGCAGAAAATAATAGTTCCTACCTCATAGTGTTACATACAATCATATGTGTAAAACATTCTTTATCACGTTTATTTTTTACACAAGTAATATATAATATACTCTCATTGTAAAAAAATTAAAACACAGCATACTCACAAAAACTTGTACACAAAATGTTCATAGCAGCATTATTCATAAGGGCCAAAAAGTGGGGGAAAAAATGTCCATCAACGGGTGAATGGATAAATAAAATGTGGTATATCTATACAATGGAATATTATTCGGCAATAAAAAGAAATGACCTATCGATACATGGATGAAATTTGAAAACCTTATGTTAAGCCAGTTATAAAGGAACATTTATATGAAATGTTCTAAATACCCAAATCATCAGAGACAGAAATTAAATTGATGGTTTCCAGGGCCTAGTGGTGGTGGTAGGGGACTGAGGGGAAATATGGAATAACTGCTAACGGGTAAAAGGTTTCTTATTGAGGTGATGGAAATGTTCTAAAATTGATTGTGGTTATGCTTGAACAACTCTGTGAATATACTAAAAGCCATTGAATTACTTACTTTAAATGTGTGATTTGTACATTATGTGAATTATATCTCAATAAAGCTATTATAAAAAAACACATACAGCATATAAAGTAAATGCCCCCTTCACAATCATCTTTACCCACTCTCCCCTCCTTTTTGTAGGAAGTCTGGTATGTGGCACTTCAGATCATTTAAGTAAGTTTTCATACATACGTGTACATATACAAATATATGACTTTACTTTGTTTTAAATCATGTATTTGTACATAAAAAGTTATATACAAATTTGTTCTGCATTGTGCATTTGTTCTACAACTTGTTTTCTTCATCTACCAACGGGGCTTAGAGTTCATTACATGTCAGGGCACATAACTTCACCTCATTCATTTTAACTGCTGCATTATAGTTCAGAATAATATGAATGATGGATGCACCACAGTTTATTCATCATTATTCTATTGATGGACACTTAGATTGTGTCCAACTTTTTGCTATTGTGAACAATGTTTCAGTAAACATCTGTGTAATTGCCTATTTGTACACATGGGCAGTATTTTTCTAGGAAAAGTACAGTACTTATAAAAGACTTGCTGTATTGAAGAGTAAGTGTATTTTAATTTTTTTTAGATCTGTCAAATTGCCCTCCAAAAGGGCTATATCAGATTGCATGCCAAGAAACAGCTTACGTAAGTACCAATTTCTCCTCACTCATTGCCTATTTTTTAATTGAGTTGTTTGTTTTCTTATAAAAAATTGAGAGTTCTTTATATATTCTGGACACAAGTCATTTATCAGATAATATGATTTGCAAAGATTTTCTTTGAGCCATTCTCTTAAGAATTTTTTTGAAGGCAGAAGTTTTTAATTTTGATGAAGATCAATTTATTGATTTATTCTTTTATGGGTCATGCTTTTCGTATGTATTGAAAAACTCTTTACCTAACCCAAAGTCAAAAGATTTTCTCTTAGAAATTTTTATAGATTTAGATTTTACACTTATGTTTGTGATCCACTTTTAGTTCATTCCATTATGGCCAAAGAACATATACTGAATTCTTTTAAATTTATTGAGATTTGTTTTATGACCAAGAATATGGTTTACTTGATAAACGTTCCATGTGCACTTCAGAAGAATGTGTCTTCTGCTGTTGTTAGTGGAATGTTCTATAAATGTAAATCAAGTCAGGTTCATGGATACTGTTGTTCAAGTCTACAGTATCCTTCCTGATTTTCTGTCTACTCATTCTATTAACAAAAAGAGCCCTGGTGGTGCAGGGGTTAAGTGCTTGGCTGCTAAACAAAAAGTCAGTGGTTTGAACCCACCAGGCACTACACGGGAGAAAGATGTGGCAATCTGCTTCCATAAAGATTACAGCCTTAGAAACCCTCGGAGACAGTTCTGCTTTGTCCTACAGGGTTGATATGAGATGGAATTGACTCGATGAAGATAGGTTTGGTTTTTGGTTTGGTTCTATTTATCATTGAGAGAAGGATACTATAATCTCCAACTATAATCGTGGATTTGTCTGTTTCTCTTTGCAGGTATATAAGCTTTGGTTTCATGTATTTTTAAGCTCTTCTATCGGGGGCATAAACACTTAGAGTTATTATGTCCTCTCAAAGGCTTGACTCCTTTATCGTTATGAAGTGGCCTTCTTTCATTGATAATGTCCTTTGCTCTAAATTCACTTTGTTTGATATTAATACACCCACATAAGATTTCCTTTGACTAGTGTTGGCTGACATGGTATGTTTTATTTCATCCTTTTATGTTTAATTAATTTGTATGTTTATATTTAAAGTATTTGTGTTGAAATCAGCAAATAGTTGCGTATTGTTTTATATCGAATCCAACAATCTCTGCCTTTTAGTTAGGGAGTTTAGACCAACTACTTCTAATGTAGTTGGTAATATGGTTAGTTTTAAGAGTATCAGCTTGCAATTTCTTTTCTATTTGGCTCCTCTGTTCTCTGTTCCCCCTTTCCTCTTTTTTCTGACCTATTTTGAATTGATTGTGTGTTTTTTATTATTATTATCCCATTTTATGTCCTTTCTTGGTTTATTAGATATAACTTCTCGAGGCGGGGCCAAGACAGCAGAGTAGTCAGAGGCTTCCTGTGGTCCCTATTACAACAAAGACCCCAAAATTGATTATATATGACAATACAGGAGCCCTGAGCATCAAGACAAAGTTGAGAAATTGGACTGAGTGACAGAGGGAGGGAGAGATAGTTCAGCAGTAGCAAGGAGTTGCCAGACCTGACCTGGCCAGCAACATCATCCTGCAGGCTGGATTGCCTGGCTCACAAGGTGAGGCAAGCAATGGCACTCAAGATGCATTCTCCACATCAGGAGAGACCGAGTGGTGGAGAGTCTGCTCAAGCCTCCAGAACCAGTGAGAAACGGCGCTCAATAGGTAAAACGTAAGTACAAGCGTCTAACCTACCATGCAGATAAAAAAAACCCTTTGGGAACGAACTATCTCCCATTTGCCTGCCCCCTCTCCACTCTGCTCCAGTCATGGTTGGCTTCATCAATTGCTACAATCCTTGGGCTGGAAGTAGGACCCATTGCACTTCCTGAGCCATTCTTCTAGCTTTGGAAAGGAAACAAACTAACAAACAGGAAAAAATAATCTGCCAGCTCACCTAAGCCAGGAAATCAGAGCAGGCACAGCCCCGTTGCCTAGGCACAGGCATAAGGAGTCCACGGACTTTGAATGTCTTTCACCACTGCATAGACCTGTGTGAGCCCATTTCAACAGTGTAGGTCCTCATTAGCACAGTATACCAGGGTATATACCTGAATCCTATTTTCATCTATATCTTCTATAAGGGGCACTGGCAGATTCATGACATTTGATACCACCCTCCCCATTAAGAAGGGTCCTCACCCACATCAGGGGTCTGAGGACTGGTGGCTCCACTCACTCCACTGAGGCACCCTCAACAGGGGTCCAAGAAAAAGTGGTGACACCCAGTACTTACAGACAACATCACTGGGTGCCCATAGTCTGGCTGCAAAACCCACCAACCTACAAGCTCAAAGGAAAAAGAACACACTTTCCACCCAGACACTCAGGGGCAGCAGTCAGCCCCACGCCTTGTTGAGTGCATGACCCCCTACTGCAGCCAGATACCTGTGCCTATGCCAGTCACCCCTGCCCATCTAGGACTGTAGGTGAGAGCCTGCAACACACACTTGGTGACTGATGACCCGGACACCTGAGCGGAAATCACACAACAAAAGTAAATGGATTCCTGGGCTCCCATACAGAGTAACAGCTCTAGCCACGTGAACACAGGACGTGAGAGCTTCAAAGATGCCACTAATCAAATTAGTTCACACAAACAACCTATTCCAGCATATCAAAACAAAACAAAACAAGAAGCGAGGACAGAGTAAACAAACATAAAATAAATAAACATAATAACTGATTGATGGCTCAGAGACAACAGCCAATATCAAATCATGTAAAGAGGCAGACCACGATGGCTTCAGCGAGCCACCAAAATAAAGAATCAAGAAACATCCTGGAGGAAGATAATTTCTTGGAATTACCAGAGGCAGAATTCAAAAGACTAATTTACAGAATTCTTCAAGAGATCAGGAAGGACATCAGGAGATCAGGCAAAATGCAGAACAAGACAAGGAACACACAGAAAAAGGAATAGAGGAAATTAAGAAGGTTATACAAGAGCATAATGACAAATTTAACAGGCTGCAAGAACCTATAGAGAGATAGCAAACAGGAATCCAAAAGATTAACAATAAAATTTCAGAATTAGACAACTCAATAGAAAGTCATAGAAGCAGAATTGAGGCAATGGAAGTCAGAATTAGTGAGATTGAAGATAATGCACTTTACAGCAACTTATCTGAGGAAAAAGCAGATTAAAAAAATATTTTATGAGTGAAGAAACCTTAAGAATTACACGGGACTCTATCAAGAGGAATAGCCTACAAGTGATTGCAGTACCAGAACAGGGGGATAACAGAAAATACAAAGAGAATTTTTGAAGATTTGTTGGCAATAACTTCCCTGATATCATGAAAGATGAAAAGATATCTATCCAAGATGCTCATTGACCCCCACACAAGATAGATCCCAAAAGAAAGTCACCAAGACATATTATAATCAAACTTGCCAAAACCAAAGATAGAGAATTTTAAGAGCAGCTACAGATAAATGAAAAGTCACCTACAAATGAGAGTCATTAAGACTAAGCCTGGACTACTGAGCAGAAACCATGCAGGCAAGAGGGCAATAGGATGACATATATAAAGTATTGAAGGAAAAATTTGCCAGCCAAGAATTATATATTCAGCAATACTGTCTCTCAAATATGATGGTAAAATTAAGGCATTTCTAGACAAACAGAAATTTAGGGAATTTGTATAAACCGAACCAAAATTACAAGAAATACTAAAGGGAGCCCTCCAGTTAGAAAATCAATAACATCAGACAACGACCCAGACTAAAACACAACTAGATATCAACCCAGACAGGGAAATCATAAAAATAAATCAAAGCTAAAACACTCAAAATAGGGAAACAGAGACATCATTATGTAAAAGATGACAACATTAAAGCAAAAAAGAGGGACTAAAAAATGCAGTCAGTGATCTTCATATGGAGAGGAAGTCAAGATGATATAAAGAAATAAAAGGTTGGTTTAAACTTAGAAAAATAGGGGTAAATATTAAGGTAACCACAAAGGAAACTAACAATCCTATACATCAAAATAAAAAAAGGAAAAACATAAAGACTTAGCAAATATAAAATCAACGACAATGAAAAAGATGAAAAGAAAATAAATAAAGAAAAATGACTCAGCACAGAAAATTAAGTGGAGCAAAGAAACTGTCAACAACACAAGAAAACATAAATCAAAATGGCAGCACTAAACTCATGCATAATTATGCTGAATATAAATGGACTAAATGAACCAATAAAGAGACAGAGAATGGCAGAATGGATAAAAAAAACATGATCCGTCTATATGGTGTCTATAAGAGACACACCTTAGACTTAAAGACACAAACAAACTAAAACTCAAAGGATGGAAAAAATATATATCAAAAAAACAACAATAAAAAAAGAAAGTAGCAATATTGATTTCTGACAAAACAGACTTTAAAGTAAAACCCACCACAAAGGATAAGGAAGGACACTATATAATGATGAAAGGATCAACACACTGGGAGGACATAACCATAATATACATTTATGCACCCAATTACAGGACTTCAAAATACATAAAACAAACTCTAACAGCATTGAAAAGGGAGACAGCTGCACAATAATAGTCGAAGACTTCAACACACCAACTTTCGGTGAAGGACAGAACATCCAGAAAGATGCTCAATAAAGACACGGAAGATATAGATGCCACAACCAACCAACATGACTTCTCAGACATACAGAACACTCTACCCAACAGCAGCAAAGTGTACTTTCTTTTCCAATGCACATGGAACATTCTCCAGAATAGACCACATATTAGGCCACAAAGCAAGCCATAACAGAATTCAAAGCACTGAAATATTACAATGCATCTTTTCTGACCATAAAGCCATAGAGTAGAAATCAATAACAGAAAAAGCAAGGAAAAAATATCAAGAACATGGAAACTGAACAACACTTTGCTCAAAAACTACTGGATTATAGGAGAAACTAAGGATAGAATAAAGAAATTCACAGAATCCAATGAGAATGAAAACACATCCTTACCAGAAACTTTGGGACACAGCAAAAGCAGTGCTCAGAGGTCAATTTATAGCAATAAATGCACACATCCAAAAAGAAGAAAGGGACAAAATAAAAAAATTAACCTTGCAACTTGAACAAATAGAAAGAGAGCAGCAAAAGAAGCACTTGAGCACCAGAAGAAAGCAAATCATAAAAATTTGAGCAGAAATAAATGAAATAGAGAATAGAAAAAAAAATTGGAAAGAGGTAACAAGACCAAAAGTTCATTCTTTGAAGAGATCAAAAAATTCAATAAACCATTGGCCAAACCGAAAAAAGAAAAACAGAAGAGGAGGCAAATAACCTGAATAAGAAATGAGATGGGTGATGTCACAACAGACTAAACTGAAATTAAAAGAATCATA
Organism: Elephas maximus indicus; assembly: GCF_024166365.1. Classification (NCBI taxonomy): domain Eukaryota; kingdom Metazoa; phylum Chordata; class Mammalia; order Proboscidea; family Elephantidae; genus Elephas; species Elephas maximus. The sequence continues at coordinate 46,660,061 of NC_064846.1, forward strand.
ACAAAATACTATGAAAAATTGTACTCCAAAAAATTTGGAAACCTAGAGGAAATAGACAAATTTCTAGAAACACACCACTTACCTAAACTAACACAAACAGAGGTAGAACAAGTAAATAAACCTATAACAAAAGGAGAGATTGAAAAGGTAATTTAAAAACTCCGAACAAATAAAAGCCCTGGCCCTGACTGTTCATTGAAGAACTCTACCAAACTTTCAGAGAAGAATTAACACCACTACCACTGAAGGTATTTCAGAGCATAGAAAAGGATGGAACACTTCCAAACTCAGTCCATGAAGCCAGCATAACCCTGATACCAAAACCAGGTAAAGACACCACAAAAAAAGAAAATTACAGAACAACATTCCTCATAAGCACAGATGCAAAAACCCTCACCAAAATTCTACCAATAGAATTCAACAATATATCAGAAAAATAATTAACCATGACCAACTGAGATTCATACCAGGTATGCACGGATGGTTTAATATTAGAAAAACAACCAAGGCAACCCATCACCTAAATAAAAAGACAAGGACCACATGATCTTATCAATTGGTGCAGAAAGGCATTTGACAAAGTCCAACACCCATTCATGATAAAAAAAACTCTCAGCAAAATAGGAATAGAAGGAAATTCCTCAACATAATAAAGGGCATTTATACAAAGCCTTTTAATAGTCAACATCATCCTAAATGGAGAGAGTCTGAAAACATTCCCCTTGAGATTGGGAACCAGACAAGGATGCCCTTAATCACCACTCTTATTCAACATTGTGCTGGAGGTCCTAGCCAGAGCAATTAGGCTAGAAAAAGAAAGAAAGGTCATCCAAATTGGTCAGGAAGAAGTAAAAGTATCCCTCTTTGCGGATGATATGATCTCATACAATGAAAACCCCAAGAAATCCAAAAGAAAACTATTGGGACAAATAGAAGATTTTAGCAAAGTATCAGGAGGATACAAGATAAACATACAAAAATCAGTTGGATTCCTCTACACCAACGAAGAGAATTTCGAAGTGGAAATCACCAAATTGATACCATTTTACAATAGCCCCAAAGAAGATAAAATACTTAAGAATAAATCTAACCAGAGACATAAAAGACCTATATGAAGAAAACTACAAGACACTGCTGCAAGAAACCAAAAGAGATCTACATAAGTGGAAAAACATATCTTGCTCATGGATAGGAAGACTCAATATTGTGAAAATGTCAATTCTACCCAAAGTGATCTACAGATACAATGCAATTTGGATCCAAATTTCAACGACTTTTTTTTAATGAGATGGAGAAATAAATCATCAGATTCATATGGAAGGGAGGGAGGCCCAGATAAGTAAAGCATTATTGAAAAGAAGAACAAAGCGGGAGGCCTCACACTACCTGATTTTAGAACCTATTATACCACCACGGTAGTGAAAACAGCCTGATACCGGTCAAAGAGATACATAGACCAATGGAACTCAATTGAGAATCCAAACGTAAATTCACCCACCTATGAGCAGCTGATATTTGACAAAGGCCCAAAATCCATTAAATGGAGAAATGACAATCTCTTTAACAAAGAGTGCTGACATAACTGGATATCCATCTGCTAAAAAATGAAACAAGGTCCATACCTCACACCATGCACAAAAACTAACTCAAAATGGATCAAAGACCTAAACGTAAAATCTGAAACGATAAAGATCATGGAAAAGAAAATAGGGACAAAGTTAGGAGCCTAATACATGGCATAAACACAATACGGAACATTATTATCAATGCACAAACACCAGAAGAGAAACTAGATAATTGGGACCTCCTAAAAATCAAACACTTATGCTCATCAAAAGACTTCACCAAAAGAGCAAAAAGAGAACCTACAGACTAGGAAAAAATTTTTGGCTACGACATATTTGATCAAGGTCTAATCTCTAAAATCTACAAGATAGTGCAAAACATCAACAACAAAAAGACAAATAACCCAATTAAAAAATGGGGAAAAGATATGAACAGACACTTCACCAAAGAATACATTCAGGCAGCTAACAGATGCATGAGGAAATGCTCACAATCATTAGTCATTAGAGAAATGCAAATCAAAACTACAGTGTGATACCATCTCACCTCAACAAGGCTAGCATTAATCCAAAAAACACAAAATAATAAATGTAGGAGAGGTTATGGAGAGAGTGGAACACTTACACACTGCTGGTGGGAATGTAAAATGGTACAACCACTTTGGAAATCGATTTGGCGCTTCCTTAAAAAGCTAGAAATAGAAGTACCTTACTATCCAGCATTCCCATTCCTTAGAATGAATATATCCTAGAGAAATAAGAGCCATCACACAAATATATATATGCACACCCATGTTCATTGCATCACTGTTTACAATACCAAAAAGATGGAAACAACCTAGGTGCCCATCACCGAATGAATGGCTAAATGAATTATGGTATATTCACACAATAAAATACTACCCAACTATAAAGAACAAAGATGAATCTGTGAAACATCTCATAACATGGATGAATCTGGAAGGCATTAAAGTGAAATTACTTAGTAACAAAAGGACAAATATTGTATGAGACCACTATAAGAGCTCAAGAAAAGGTTTAAACACAGAAGAAAACATTCTTTGATGGTTATGAGGGTGAGGAGGGAGGGAGAGGGGTATTCACTAACTAGATAGTAGACAAGAATTATTTCAGGTGAGGGAAAGGACAGCACACAGTACAGGGAAAGTCAGCGCAACTGGACTAAACCAAAAGCTAAGAAGTTTCCTGAATACAACCAAATACTTTGCAGAAGAGAGTAGCAGGGGCAGGGTTCTGGGGACCTTATTTTCATAGGGCATCTAGGTCAATTGGCATAACAAAGTTTATTAAGAAAATGTTCTGCATCTGACTATGGTAAGTGGTGTCTGAGGACTTAAAAGCTAGAGACTGGCCATCTAAGACACATCAATTGGTCTCAACCTACCTGGAGCAAAGGAGAATGAAGAACACCAAAGATACAAGGAAAATATTAGCCCAAGAGACAAAAAGGGCCACAAAACCAGAGACTCCATCAGCCTGAGACCAGAAGAACTAGATGGTGCCCGACTACCACCAATGATCAGCCTGACAGGGAACACAACAGAGAGTTCCTAGCAGAGCAGGAGAAAAGTTGGGTGCAGAACACAAATTCTAGTAAAAAGACCAGGCTTCATGGTCTGACTAAGACTGAAGGAACCCCAGGAGACACGGTCCCCCGACTCTCTGTTAACCCAGAACTAAAAACATTCCCAAAGCCAACTCTTCAGACAAAGATTTGACTGGACTATAAGACATAAAATGATACTTGTGAAGAGTATGCTTCTTAGCTCAAGTAGATACACAAGACTAAATGGGCAGCTCCTGCTCAGAGGCGAGATGAGAAGGCAGAAAGGGATAGGAGCTGTTTGAATGGACGCGGGAAATCCGGGGTGGAAGGGAGGAATGTGCTGTCACATTACAGGGATAGCAAGTAGGGTCACATAACAATGTGTGTATAAATGTTTGTATGAGAAACAAACTTGAGCTGTAAACTTTCACTTAAAGCACAATAAAAAAAATGGATATAACTTCTTATTTTGTTATTTTAGAGGTTGCTTCAGGATTTTTAGTAAACATTTTTAAGTTATCATAGTTTACCTTCAAACGATATTATACCACTTCACATATAGTTTAAGAACCTAACAACAATATAATTTCATTTTTCCTTCCCAGCTTTTATTTTATTTTGTCACACATTTTACTTTTACATAAGTATAAATCCCAAATTTATTGCTATTATATTTATTTAAAGAATCAGTTATATTTCAAAATATTTAAATAATATGAAAAAAGAAACATGTAATTATCAGGTAGTTATCATTTCTGGTATACGTCATTCCTTTGTGTAAATCTGTATTTCTGTGTGGTGCTATTTTCCTTCTGCTTGAGTGACATCCTTTAACATTGCTTGTAGTGCAGGATTGTTGGTGAAGAATTATTTCAAGCTTTTTTATGTCTGACAAGGTTTTATTTCACCCTCCCTTTTTAAAAGATATTTTCTCTGGGCATAGAATATTAGGTTGACAATTTTTTTTTCAGTGTTTAAAGATATTGATCCCTCTTCTCATTGCATCATTTACAATAAGAATTTACTGACATCTTTATCTTTGTTCCTCAGTACATAACTTGTCTTTTTTTTTTTCTGGCTGCTTTTAAAGTTTTCTCTTTATCCTTGGTTTTGAACAATTTCATTAGGATGCGGCTTGGTGTGGTTTTCTTGTGCTTGGTGTTCTTTGAGATTCTTAAATCTGTGGGTTTGCAGTTTTCATCAAGTTTGGAAAATTTTCAAACATTGTTTCTTCAAACATTTTTTTTTCTGTCCCTCTTTGTTCTCCTTCAGGGATGCTAATTACTCATATATTTTGCTGCCTGAAGTTGTCTTATATCTCACTGATATGTTTTCCATGATTTTGATCCTTTTTTCCCTATGTATTTTGTTAGTTTTAATTGTTATGTTTTGTAGTTTACTAGTTGTTTCTTCTATAATTTGTAATCTAGTACTAACTCCATATAGTGTATTTTTCATCTCACACACTCTAGTTTTCATCTATAAAGTTCTATTTGGGACTTAAAAAAAATATCTCCCGTGTCTCCCCTTAATCTTCTGAACATATGGAATAGTTAAAACTTTTTAATGTCTTTGTCTGCTACACTAACTTGTGTCAGTTCTGGGCTGGCTTTCAACTGATATGTTATACTCTTCATTAACAGTTGGATAATATTACATTGTATGCCACAATGGACAGTCTTATATTTATGTATCTGTGCAAATATATCTATAGGGTAAATTTCTGAAGTTGAATTGCTAGGTTAGGTAGTATGTACAGTTTTTAAATTATTTATTTATTTGAATTTTTAATTTTATATCCATTTTGGCCCCATTCAAAGGACTTAGTCTGTTCACGGAAGTAATATTTGGACCAGGTATAATCCCAGCCTCTGTCACTGGGCCTCTGCTTTTGGCATTCATTCAGACACCACTCATTTGGCTTGCCTACTGACTTACTCAATGATATTCCTCTGGCCTTTCCTGGGTCTCCACCCCCCATTTGGCACCACCCATCAGCTTTTACTTATTTCTAAGATTTCCTTGCATGATAGACATTTTCCTATATCTTTATGCAAGATTCGCAACCAAGGACAGCAGGGAAGAAGCACCTCCTATTTCACATCCCTGCCTAGGGGATCAACTAGCTGGGCTGCCCTTCTTCCTAGCCTCCACATAATGGGAAGGGCATCAGACAATATTTAGAGGGTAACTTTCTCCTTGGGCATGGATGCAGGGCTACAGACTTATCTGTCAGCTACTAGGATGAAACTATAGTCACTGTCCTGGCACATGCCCTACCTTGATACAGATCCACGCCACCAGCTTTGAGCTCAAAATACTGCTGCATATGAAGATATTTAGCTTTCCTTCACAGTGGAATCAAAGAAAGTTTTTTTTCCCTTTTCTTCCTTGTTTTTTTGCCAGCCCAGAGACATGGGTTAGTAAGGCTTATGTCTCTTTGCAATTTCAGAAACTACCTGGGTCTCTTAACTAATTTGAGAAATATTTTTGGTAGTCTACTCATTTGTTAGTTTGTCATACTGTGGTGGCTTGTGTATTGCTGTGATGGTGGAAACTCTGCCACTGGTATTTCAAACACCAGCAGGATCACCCATGGTGGACAGGTTTCAGTGACGCTTCCAGGCTAATATAGACTAGGAAGAAGGACCTGGAGATCTACTTCTAAAAAATTTGCCAGTGAAAGCATTATGAATAACAGTGATACACTGTCTGATATAGTGCTAGAAGATGAGCCCCTCGAGTTGGAAGTCACTCAAAATACAACTGGGGAAGAGCTACCTCCTCAGAGTAGAGTCAACCTTAATGACATGGATGGAGTAAACCTTTTGGGACCTTCATGTGCTGACGTGGCATAACTCAAAATGAGAATAAGCAGCTATAAACATCCATTAATAATTGAAACATAAAATGTGTGAATGACTAGGAAAATTGGAAGTCATCAAAAATGAAATGGAATGCCTAAAGATCGATATCCTAGGCATCAGTGAGCTGAAATGAACTTGTACTGGCCATTTTGAATCAGACAATCACATAGTCTTCCATACTGGGAATGACAACCTGAAGAGCAACAGCATCTCATTCATTGTCAAAAAGAACATTTCAAGATTTATCTTGAAGTACAGTGCTATCACTGATAGGCAAATATCTATACACCTATAAGGAAGATCATTTAATATGATTACCATCCAAATTTACATACAAATCACTGATGCCAAAGATAAAGAAATCAAAGATTTTTACCAACTTCTGCAGTCTGAAGTTGATCAAGCATGGAATCAAGATGTATTGATAATTTATTGGTGATTGGAATGTGAAAGTTGGAAACAAAGAAGAAGGATCGGTAGTTGGAAAGTATGGCCTTGGTGACAAAAACTACGCCAGAGATCGCATGACAGAATTTTGCAAGACCAAAGACTTATTCGTTGCAAATACTTTTTTTTCTACAACATAAATGTGGGCCTCACCAGAGGGAATACACAGGAATCAAATTGATTACAACTATGGAAAGAGATGATGGAGAAGCTCAATATCACCAGTCGAAACAAGGCCAGGAGTCGACTGTGGAGCAGACCATCAATTGCTCATATGCAAGTTCAAGTTGAAGGTGAAGAAAAGTAAAACAACTCCATGAGAGCCAAAGTACGAACTTGAGTGTATCAAACCTGAATTTAGAGACCATCTCAAGAATAGACTTGATGCGTCAAACACTAATGTCCGAAGACTAGACGAGTTTTGGGATAACACCAAGGAAATCATGCATGAAGAAAGCAAAAGGTCATTAAAAAGACAGGAAGGAAAGAAAAGACCAAAATGGATGTCAGAAGAGACTCTGAAACTTGTTCTTGAACACAGAGTAGCTAAAGCAAATGAAAGAAATGATGACGTGAAAGAGCTGAATAGAGGATGTCAAAGGGTGGCTCAAGAAGATGAAGTAAAGTATTGTAATGAAATGTGCAAAGACTTGGAGTTAGAAAACCAAAAGGGAGGAACATGTTCAGCATTTCTCATGCTGAAAGAACTGAAGAAAAGATTCAAGCCTCGAGTTGCAACAGTGAAGGATTCTATGGGCAAAAAATTGAACGTTGCTGGAAGTATCAAAAGAAGATGGAAGGAGTACACAGTCACTGTACCAAAAAGATATATATGGTTGACATTCAACCATTTCAGGAGGTAGCATATGATCAAGAACTGATGGTACTGAAGGAAGAAGTCTAAGCTGCACTGAAGGCATTGGTGAAAAACAAAGCTCCAGGAATCGATGGAATAACAATTGAAATGTTTCAACAAGCAGATGTGAGTCTGGAAGCACTCAGTCGTCTATGCCAAGAAATTTGGAAGACAGCTACCTGGCCAACTGACTGGAAGACATCCATATTTGTGCCCATTCCAAAGAAATGTGATCCAACATAATGTGGAAATTACCAAACAATTACATTGATATCACACGCAAGTAAAATTTTGCTAAAGACTATATGAAGAAGAACCTGCATTATGCAGATAACACAACCTTGCTCACTGAAAGTGAAGAGGACTTGATGCACTTACTGATGAAGGTCAAAGACTACAGTCTTCAACATGGATTACACCTCAACATAAAGAAAACAAAAATCCTCACAACTGGACCAATAAGGAACATCATGATAAATGGAGAAAGGGTTGAAGTTGTCAAGTATTTCATTTTACTTGGGTCCACAACCAACGACCATGGAAGCAGCAGTCAAGAAATCAAATGACATATTGCATTGGGCAAATCTGCTGCAAAACACCTCTTTGTTAGAAAGCAAAGAAGTCACTTTGAGGACTAAAGTGCTCCTGACCCAAGCCATGGTATTTTCAATTGCCTCATATGCGTGCAAAAGCTGGACAATGAGTGTCTTAGTTATCTAGTGCTGCTGTAACAGAAATACCACAAGTGGGTGGTTTTAACAAAGAGAAATTTATTTTCTCACAACCTAGTAGACTAGGAGTCCAAATTTAGGGAGTCAGCTCCAGGGGGAGGCTTTCTGTGTCAGCTCTGGAGGAAGGTCCTTCTCATCAATCTTCCCCTGGACTAGGAGCTTGTCCTCGCAGGAAATCCCAGTCCAAAGGACATGCTCTGCTCCTGGAGCTGCTTTCTTGGTAGTATGAGGTCCCCCTGTCTCTCTGCTTGCTTCTCTCTTTTATATCTCAAAAGAGATTAGCTCAAGATGCAACCCTATCTTGTAGATTGAGTCCTGCATCATTAATATAACTGCCACCTATCCCACCTAATTAACATTATATAGGTAGGATTAAACTACTTAGGAAAATCACATCAGTTGACAAAATGGTGGACAATCACACAATACTGGGAATCATGGCATAGCCAAATTGGTACACATATTTTGGGGGGACACAATTCAATCCATGACAATGAATAAGGAAGGCTGAAGAAGAATTGATGCCTTTGAATGGTGGAGTTGGCAAAGAATATTGAATATACCGTAAACTGTCACAAGAATGAACAAATATTGGAAGAAGTACAGCCAGAATGCTCCTTAGAAGGGAGTTTGGTGAGACTTTGTCTCATGTACTTTGGACATGTAATCAGGAGGGACCAGCCCCTGGAGAAAGACATCATGCTTGGTAAAGCAGAGGGTCAGCAAAAAAGAGGAAGTCCCTCAATGAGATGGATTGACACAGTGGCTCCAACAATGGGCTCGAACATAGCAATGATTGTGAGTTTGGCATGGGACCAGGCAGTGTTTTGTTCCGTTGTACATAGGGTCGCTATGAGACAGAATTGTCTTGACGGCACCTAACAACAACAACAACAACAAATTTTCAAAGAGGAGCCAATCTACCCTCTCTGAATTGAGGATAATATAGACTCGGGGTCCTTAAGCTGCTTGGTAGACCAATCCCTGATCAAGTGAGCCCAGATGCCCACCCAATTCATACCAACCTCTACGTGAGCAAACATCATCAACAGGTGTTTCTAACTGGAAGACCCATGACTCTTAAGATCATCCCGTATCCCATAGTTTTCACCTCTTATCGCTTTTCTCTGGGCATAGAATACTAAGATGACAATTCTTTTCTTTCAGTACTTTAAAGATATTGCTCCACTCTTTTCTCACTTGCATCATTTCCAATGATAAATCTACTGTCACCTTTATCTTTGTTTTTCAGTGCATATCTTTTCTTTATTCTCTGGCTGCTTTCAAGATTTTCTCTTTATCTTTGGCTTCTCTTTACCACAAGTAAAATGTATGATGAATGATAAGCATATAGGAGAGTGTAGCTGAACTCTGCTGCCCATTACCCACTACTCCCTGCCCCTTTCCACTGACTTTGCTTGCCTGGTATCTGAGGACCTAGCTATTGATACAGAGGAGAAGTCTCTGTGGGTTGGATGTAACAGTAAATGACGACATATGCGGTGCAATTACATAGAGGGGTTAGCTAGAGTCAGAAATTCTTGTTGCTGATACTGCTTATCACCTTGAAGTGCCCCATATGGTGGTGGCCATGTATGTGCATGCCTGTGTATGTGATGGTCTCCAATACTGACATTCTCTTCAGGGATACAGCACTGTGCAGGGATACAGTTTACTTCGTGTTCTGACCTCAGCGTTCTGGTAGCCTACAGCATGGAGGAGTGTAAAAAGCATTGGCTGTTGAAACCGTAATTATTGTTGCAATAATTGTAAAAATAAGTGTTCTAGCTAGAAAAATGTGATAAGTTATAGAAAAATGCAGGTATAGTAAAGATGGAGAACCAGTGTATTGTTAGGAAAAGGCAAAAGAGCAGAGGTGCTTCTTTAGTTAGTACTTGGTTGATATCTTCAATCTGACCATGTATCTGCAGGCTATAGATAGTTGACAAATGGATATTAATGTGAAGGGCCCTCCAAAACCAGGATGCTAATTGAATACCATAATCAGAGACTACGTAGCTGGATAATTTGGAACCAGAACATCTTTTTGATAAACAAAATAGCCATGTCTGAAGTCGTGAGCTGGTACAGAGTGTGCAATTAATATTTTTTAGGATATCTGCCACTGCCAGTTCATGCAAAGGGAACATAATAGAAATAAAGTTTATTATGAGATGGTATCCTAGAGGTATTTGGAGATGTGACATGGATTCAGATGATTTGGAAGCAGCTATCACAAGTGATGACTCATTGGACATGGGCAAGAGTGGGTAGCGGGTGATGGGCAGTGGTGTCCAGCTACAACTTCCAATATGCTGACAAAGATGAAGATAACACTCGAAATCACATTTAAGATCTTGACTTGAATGGATCACAGTGGCCAGCAAGGTGGCATCATGACACTAGAGAAGTACTTGAGTGTGAGACTCTCCGGCTGGGAAATTGCCCACTCTCATAGAGTAGGCAATTCCAACATTCACTGCGTGGGCCTGGATCTCATCCAGGTGCTGCCACGAGTGGGCATCCATTTGTAGCCTGCTCTGGATATGTCTGCTAGTTGTAGAGTACAGAGGTTGAAAGCATGGGCTTTGAGTCAAAGAGATCTGAATCTGAAACTCAGGTCTTCAACATTAAGCAATCACTTGATTCTTTTAAACCTTAGTTTCCCCATCTCTAAAAGGGTTCTTATGAGAATTAATGAAATAATTTACATAAAGCACTTATCCCAGTGCCTTGAGCATAGGAAGAACATTACTTTTTACTGTGCTTTGGTATGGATGAATCAGAAGGTCTGCTGGAGAATCTACCACAGTGGGGCTTCCTTTACCTTTCTTTTTGACTCCATTTTTTTCTAAAGTAATGCTGGACAAATAGGGCCCTGGAACACTGAATTTACAGTGGGGTTTATTGTCACTAGAACTTGTACTGGCCACAGAGATAGAGCAGGGTTGGGCTGTAGTCTACAGAGTGTGGAACAGAGGTAGGTAATTCAAGAGACAGCATCTTGGGGAGAAATTGAAACCAAAGTCAGGCAAATAGTCAAATCTAGATGTCAGTCAAAAGGACTGGACAAGAGAATCTGAGATTCAGGCAACAGAGTAGAAAGAGCCAGAGAGGGCTTGGTTACAACTTGACTCTACCACATAAAGCAAGTTAATTAAGCCTGGTCTGAATTCTGGCTCACCCACTTCCCTAGCTGTGTGGCCTTAGATGAATCGCTAATCTCTCTGTTCCACAATTTTCTCATCTGTAAAAACAGAGAAAATAAGAATATATAATTATGAATTCTTGTGATGCTTAAGTATGGTGAAGTGCTTAGCATTTGTTGTTGTTAAACAGAGGGTGGAGGAGGAGTCTGGGAGATGTTCCTCAGCTGTGGAGCATACTTACAAACAAGTTTTATAGGGTGCTTTCGACAACAGTGGAGTCTCTCTGGGTGGTCCAAAATGTTAACTCACTCGGCTACTAATTGAAAGGTTGGAGGTTCAAGACCATCCAGAGGCATCTCAGAAGAAAGAGCTGGAAACCTACTTCCAAAAAATATGCCATTGACTGCCCTATATATCACAGTTCTACTCTAACACACACACATGGGGTCGCCATGAGTCGGAATTGACTCGATGACTACTGGACTGGTATTGGTTGACAATAGCATGAGTGGTAGGAGAAAGAGCACTTACCCAGCTTGTACAGAGTATCCTCCTGGTTGTCCTGGCTTCCTGACATATAAGAGATGACATGGATACAGTTCAAAATGTGGCCCACTATATCCTCAACGCAGATGCTGAACTGCTTAAAGATGACCCTCTTCATCTGGGAAGGCTGAGCTGCTAGGTCTGTCTCAGTTGCTCCATCCTATTGTAGTCTGAGCTATCATAGTTACTGGATACCCTTGAAGAAACACTTCTATGTTTCTAGGTTAGCCCTGATAGCCAGTGGCCCTGACACCTACATGAAGTTTGTAGAACACGGACAAGGATATTTCCTTCCCGGAGAAGAAAGTACAGAGAAGGACAGTGCTGCAGCCAGGGTCCTCTAAGTTAGGTAGGCCTCTGTAGTTGATTTTGGAATTTGTTTGGATGGCATAGGGCCATCTAGGCCTAGGAGGCCAGGGTGAGGTCAGAGATTAAAGGTAACTCCAGCTGCTAGAGTCTTAGGGCCATAATGAGAAGCATATAAACCCATTTCCTTCTTGAGAAGATCAGTCTGGGGGATCAGTGAGTGTGGTAAAATGGGATGGAAGGCAGCAGTGATACTCTACCAACCTCAAATATCAGCAGACCACCTTGACTGATGTGGGGATCATAATCTCGTGTGGCTAGTACTCTGTAAGGCATCATGCAGACAATTTGGATGTCTGGGTTCTAGAAAGCCATCTCTGGGCTTTTCAAGGCCTGTCCAGAGGTGGTGCTACTTCAGATGGCTCAGAACTGCCCAGATTTGGGGTTCTTGTGAAATCGAATCATGGGATATGTCATGGATTTAATTATGCCCCTCCCCCCAAATATGTGTATCAGTAGGGCTGGGCCCTGATTCCAGGTATTGTGTGATTTTCCTATATGTGTAAATCCTGCCTCTATGATGTTAATGAGGGAGGATGGGCGGCAGTTGTGTTAGTGAGGCAGGACTCGGCCTACAAGATTGGATTGTGACTTGAGGCAATCTCTTGAGATATAAAAGAGAGAAGTGAACAGAGAGACAGGGGGACCTCATACCACCAAGAAAGCTGTGCTGGCAGCACAGTGCATCCTTTGGACCTGGATCCCCGCACAGAGAAGCTCCTGGTCCAGGGGAAGGTTGATGAGAAGGCCAACAGAGGAAGAAAGCCTGCCCCTGGAGTTGAAGCCCTGAACTTGGACTTTTAGCCTACTTTACTGTGAGAAAATAAACTTCTCTTTGTTAAAGCCATCCACTTTTGGTATTTCTGTTATGGCAGCACTAGATAACCAAAACAGAATTAATTAGGATATCCTCCAAGAAGGCAGCAGACCTTCTGAAAAGGAGGGTGTGTAAGATCAGGGGCCAGCAAACTGTGGCTCTTGGGCCAAAATCAAGCAACTGTCTGTTTTTGCATGGTCTGCAAGCAAAGAATGGTTTTTACAGATGAGAATTTGGAATTAATTTAATAATGGGAATGCTAACCTTGAAACCCAATTAAACAAAAAGTTGTTACAAAAAAATTCCATTTTTCTCATTCGACCAAAACAAACAAACAAACAAACAAACAAACCCGTTGCCATCGAGCCAATTCTGACTCATAAAAACCCATTCC